>NC_134792.1:48822200-48837200 GCF_046742065.1 Oratosquilla oratoria | reverse complement strand
GAGGAGGAAGAGGAGGAAGCGTAAAAAGAGAAACGAAACGATAAGACGCTGGAGGTAATGAGGAAGGTCACAAGGCAAAGGTACTTAAAACGTCAAGGAAGAGAAAGGAAGGAGAGGGCAAGAAATGGAATGTCTAGGTAAAGGTAATTATGATCCATTTATTGTGAAACTTCTCCCGAAGAGACATAAAGGCGGCGATGGGTCACAGGAAGAAAGAAAGGGTGGACTTGGCAAAAGAATCGTAGGTGGAGGAAGAAGAGAAGAGAGCGAAGACAATGGAGAGGAGTTGGGGAGATGAAGGAGAGGAAAATAAAGAGTAGAAGAGTAGAAGAAAAGAGAGGAGAAAGGGGAAAGTTGAATAAATCTAGGAAGGATGAAAATTGAACCATCATCTTTATAGTTGAGAAGATAGTTAACATGTAATGGAACGAGAGGTTGGTGTTTAGAATATAAAAAGAAAATATATACAGCCCTTTCTCTAATATCAACGACTACTCTATTTCTTCTGAATGCCGCCAGGTGATTTTATTCAGCTAAAGAATACCCTTGCATAGAGTGAGCGACACCCATCTTGAGTAAACATAGTATTGCTATTAATTACAGACTTCTTGTTTTTGGCAGCTGCTAGACCAGCGTTTCCCAAACATTCCCAGTTCGTGAATCCTACCATGACCTCCCACTTTATAAGCCTTCTGAAAACGTTCCCATTTTCAATATGGCAGATACATTATTCTAAAAATTGAGAGATTAATTACAGCAGGGAATAATATTTTTTTTTATTGATGTTTATTAATGTGGGTTATGACTCCCAAAAAGTGTCACGACCCCCCAAAAAGGTCACGACCCCAAAAGGGTCACGACCCCGAAAAGTGTCACGACCTCCCAAAAAGTGTCACGACCCCTCAAAAGGGTCACGACACCCAAAAATGGTCACGACTCCCAAAAAGGTCACGACGCTCAAAAAGGTCATAAAAATGATCACGACCCCAAAAAGGTCATAAAAAGAGTCACGATCCCCAAAAAGGTTATGAAAAGGATCACGACCCCCAGAAAGGCCATAAAAGGGTCACGACCCCCAAAAAGGTCATAAAAAGGGTCACGACCCCCAAAAAGGTTATAAAAAGGATCACGACCCCCAGAAAGATCATAAAAGGGTCACGACCCCCAAAAAGGTAATAAAAAGAGTCACGACCCCCAGAAAGGTCATAAAAGGGTCACGATCCCCAAAAAGGTCATAAAAAGGGTCACGACCCCCAAAAAGGTTATAAAAAGGATCACGACCCCCAGAAAGATCATAAAAGGGTCACGACCCCCAAAAAGGTAATAAAAAGAGTCACGACCCCCAGAAAGGTCATAAAAGGGTCACGATCCCCAAAAAGGTCATAAAAAGGATCACGACCCCCCCAGAAAGGTCATAAAAAGGATCACGACCCCCAAAAAGGTCACAAAAAGGATCACGACCCCCAAAAAGGTTATAAAAAGTATCACGACCCCCAGAAAGGTCATAAAAAGGGTCACGATCCCCAAAAAGGTCATAAAAAAGGTCACGACCCCCGAAAAGGGTCATGACCCACAGTTTGGAAACTCTTATGCCAGACAACTTTGTTCGTCTGAGGACGCAGGGAAAGGACTGATTAAACCTTAATTAACCTTTTCGAGGCTACTGACGGTTTATACATTCGTTCTGTTTACCATCAGATGAATTTATTTTAGAAGATTGAAACTCCTTACGGAGCGAAAAACTTGAGCCATTTCCCATGAACGATGTAATGATAAAACTGAGAAGTTCGGTGGAGACCTCAGGTAAGAAGAAATGAAGGATGTCGAGCGAGAGGGAAGTGAAGAAATTGTCCGTTGAGAGAACGAGGAAGAGGAGGGGGAGAAGAAGAAGGAGGACGAGGAGGAGGAAGGGGAGGAGGAGGACGAGGAGGAGGAAGAGGAGGAGGAGGAGGACGAGGAGGACGAGGAGGAAGAGGAGGAGGAAGAGGAAAAGGAGGAGGAGGGGGAGGAAGAAGAATATTAAATAGGGACTGAGGTGGAAGGATTGTTGGAAAAGTAGAAAGAGAAAAAAAAAGAGCAGGGTAATGTTTGGTGAAAGAGGAGAGGGAGAAGAAGAAGGAGGAGGACGACGACGAGGAGTAGGAGGAGGAGGGGGAGGAGGAAGAGAAGGAGGAGGAGAAAGAGGAGGAGGAGGACGAGGAAGAGGAGGAGGACGACGAAGAGGAAGAGTATTAACTAGGGACTGAGGTGGAAGGATTGTTGGGAAAGTAAAAAGAGAAAAGAAGAGAGTAGAGTAATATTTGTGAAACAGGAGGAGGAGGAGGAGGAGGAGGAGGAGGAGGAGGAGGAGGAGGAGGAGGAGGAGAAGGGAAAGGTGGAAGAGGAAAAAGGGAGGAAGAGGAGGAGGAAGAAGAATAGAATAAGAAAATAGATGAAGATGTGGTTATAGTAAAGGAGCAAAAGTGGGAAGAGAAAAAGAGGAGGAGGAGTAAAAGGAAAAGGAGGTGGATAATGAGAAGAGGGAGGAGGAAGAAGAAGGAAGAAGGAGGAGGAGGAGAAGGAGGAAGGAAGGAGGAGGAAGAAGAGGAGGAGGAAGGAGGAAGGAAGAAGAAGGAAGGAAAGGAGGAGGAAGAAGGGAGGTGGAGGAAGGAGGAAGGAGGAGGAGTAGGAGGAGGAAGAAGGAAGGAGGAAGGAGGAAGAAGGAAGGAGAAAGGAGGAAGAAGGGCGAAGGAGGAGGAAGGAGGAGGACGACGAGGAAGGAAGGAAGAGGAAGGAGGAGGAGGAGGAGGAGGAGGAGGAGGAGGAGGAGGAGGAGGAGGAGAGAGGAAGACCATTGGCTTCCAGAAGAGGCTGTGAGGGTCCCTGAATTAACTCAAGTGTGTATGCTCGGATGGGGAATAACAGGGAAGTGTATCAAGGCGGCGAAGAGGAAGACCAACATATGGAGGAACTACAAGCTCATGTAAACTGAAACGGGGTTGGTGATGAGGAGGAGTGAGAGGAAGGAGAAGAGGAGGAGGAAGAGATGAGAAGGAAAATGAGAAGGAAGGGAGGAAGAAGAAGGAGGAGAAGGAGGAGGAGAAGGAGGAGAAGGAGAAGGAGGAGAAAGGAGAAGAGGAGGAGGAGGAGATGAGAAGGAAAATGAGAAGGAAGGGAGGAAGAAGAAGGAGGAGGAGGAGAAAGAGAAGGAGAGGGAGAAGAAGGAAGGAAGGAAGGAAGGAAGGAAGGAGGAAGAGAATGAAAGAAGAAAGAAGGAGAAGAAAGAAGAAGAAAGAATGAGAAGAAGAAAGGATGAGAAGAAGAAGAAGGAGAAGGAAGAAGGCGAAGGAGGAAGAAGAAGAAAAAGAAGAAGAAGAAGAAGAAGAAGAAGAAAAGAAGAAGAAGAAGAAGAAGAAGAAGAAGAAGAAGAAGAAGAAGAAGAAGAAGAAGAAGAAGAAGAAGAAGAAGAAGAAGAAGAAGAAGAAGAAGAAGAAGAAGAAGAAGAAGAAGAAGAAGAAGAAGAAGAAGAAGAAGAAGAAGAAGTCGAGGAAGAAGAAGTCGAGGAAATGAAGTCATAGAAGAAGATGACGAGGGAAAAGTAAAAGAAAGGACGAAGAGGAGGAGGAGTAGGACAAAGGAGAAAAGGAGGAGGAAGAGATCAGAAGGAAAATGAGAAGGAAGTGAGGAAGAAGAAGTCGAGGAAATGAATTCATAGAAGAAGATGACGAGGGAAAAGAAAAAGAAAGGAGGAAGAGGAAGAAGAGAATGGAAGACGTAGGAAGAATCTAGGAGTCAGGTGAGACTCGAGATGAAGAAGGAGGACCGCCTTCACTTCTAAGTACTACAACGTCTTCAAGGCAGTTGTTGTTGGTGCACGACTTTGGCTCAGAGACGGACGAGGTTAAATTACTTCCTTCCGACCTCTTGGACTAAGAATTTCGCAGATGTTTGACTTAAAGGATTATGTTTGCTTCAACTTTGTAAAAGATTATGGCCACTAGAGTACTTATGAACAAAACCTATTATACTTGTTCATAGTTGGGGGAAGGATATTATATATAAAAATGGCTACAAAAGGGATTAGACGAGACGAGACTAAAGCTTGTAAAAGGAGAAAGAGAAGAGAGGAAGGGAGAGCGCAAAGAAAACGGTTCTATCTCCATGAAGAGAGAAAATAGAGAGAAGTGAGAATATGTGCAAGAGGAAAGGGAAAGGATGAGAGAGAGGAAAAAGAGAGAAAGAGAGATGGAGAAAGAAAGGAGAGAGAAGGAAGACACAGATGGACAGACAGACAATAAGGCAGATAGAGAGACGGGAGAAAGAGAAAGAGAGAGAGAGAGGGAAAGAGAGGTAAACAGTGGGAGATAATGAGGCAGAGATAGAAGATGAGAGTAGGAAGTGAGGAAAGAGATGGACAGAAGTTAATTTACAAAACACACACACACACACACACACACACACACACACACACACACACACACACACACACACACACACACACACACACACACACACACACACACACACACACACACAGAGAGAGAGAGAGAGAGAGAGAGAGAGAGAGAGAGAGAGAGAGAGAGAGAGAGAGAGAGAGAGAGAGAGAGAGAGAGAGAGAGAGAGAGAGAGAGAGAGAGAGAGAGAGGGGGGGGAGGGATACAAGCTAACACGAAGGCTTTATTGAAAGACTAAAGGGTAACTCTTCCTTACCTATATTTATCTTATTTGTTTTGTTTTATTTCATTTTATTTCATTTTATTTCATTTTATTTCATTTCATTTTTATCTTATCGTATCTTCTTATTGTTTTGATTTTATTCATTTTCAATTTATTTTTTCATCTATTTACTTGTTTTATTTTTCATTTCATTTAATTCATTCTATTTCATTTTATTTTATTTTTATCATATTTTATTGTTTTGTTTTGATCTATTTTTTATTTTTCATTTTTTATTTTATTTATTTATTTATCTATTTTATCTATCTTTACCTCCGTTGCGCGTCCTCAGAACCAGTGGCGTTGCTCCTTATTCCCTTTAACCCCATCAACATCGAGTGTGTTTTTTTTTCTCCTATTCATACCCGTGGTACTCCCAGTGGTAACGAAGCGATTGGTACAGAGGCAGAAAGCTGTCACAGAAAAAGAGAGAGAAGTAACTGGATATAAAAAAAAAAATAAACAAAAGAGTGAAAGTTTGTGAAAACTATAAAAAAAAAAAACACACAACACAATTCAGACCTCAAAGATCTTTACAAGAAAATTAGAATCAAACCTGTTTGTTTTTTTTAGTAGCCGTCAAAGGAAAAGATTGTGAAAACTATAAAAGCACACACAACACAATTCAGGCCTCAAAGATCTTTACAAGAAAATTAGAATCAAACCTGCTATTTTTTTTTTTTTTTTTTGAGTAGCCGTCAAAGGAAAAGACTGGAGGGCTCTCTACATGCATTCTGGCGTGCCTGGAAAAGAATGAATTTTAAGCAAGGGAAGCTAAAAAGAAAGGGAACATATTATGCTACACCCATCCCTGCCTCCCTCACTCCATCTCTCTCTCTCTCTCTCTCTCTCTCTCTCTCTCTCTCTCTCTCTCTCTCTCTCTCTCTGTGTGTGTGTGTGTGTGTGTGTGTGTGTGTGTGTGTGTTTCTCTCTTTTATCTCTTCATTCATATATATATATATATATATATATATATATATATATATATATATATAGAGAGAGAGAGAGAGAGAGAGAGAGAGAGAGAGAGAGAGAGAGAGAGAGAGAGAGAGAGAGGCAGTGGTGGTGGTGGCGGTGGTAGTGAAAGTGGTGTCGGTGATGGTGTTGGTGGTAGTGGTGGTGGAGATGGAGGTGGTGGTGATGGTTGTGTTAATGGTGGTGGAGAAGGAGGTGATTGTGGTGATGGTGGTTGTGGTAGTAGTAGGTAGTATTGGTGATGTTGTGATGTCTGTGGCGGCAGTGGTAGTGGTGGTGGTGTTGGTAGATGTGGTAGTGAAGGCGGTGGTGGTAGGTAGTGAAGGCGGTGATGGTGATGTTGATGAAGGTGGCGAGGGTGATGCTAGGTTTTCCGTAATGTCTTGACACGGGCCAAAGACAGAAGAAGAAAGCAGAGAGAGGACGAGAGGTAAGAACAGGCGAGACGAGAAGTAAGGAAAGAACAGACGAAGGCGAGATGAAGCTTACGAAGGAGAAGGCTAAGAACAGTCACAGAAAAGAGAACAAAAGGAACACACGAAGGATAGGAGAACAGAGGGAGAGGTTAAATCAAAGGTGAAAGGTAAAACGAACCTAAAGTATGAGGTGATGAAGCAGAAGATGAGGAGGGAAATGAGTGAGAAATGCAGAGGAAGAAGGACGCGGAAAATAGGAAATGAAAGAAGATGCAGAGAGAATATGGTAATCCCGTGGAAATGAAAAGACATAAACAGGCAAAGAGAGAGAAAATAGAAAAGCAAGAGACATGTTGACGGATTATAATGTAAAGGAAATAGAGAAAAAGAATTGAAAGCAAAGATAACGTAAAAAAAACATAGAAGCCAGTTAAGAATAATCTCTTTTATGGAACAAAGAAAATAATATATGTATATATATATATAAATTTTGGAGAGAAAAATCAAAGGTTTGTATTAACAATAATATTGACAAGAAAACCAAGAACACACAGAAACTGCAGAAAAATTCGGGAGTGGGAAAGAATGAATAAATGATGGAAGAAGAGAGATAAAACTAGAGAAGAAGATAAGAGGAGAAGGGGAAACAAAGATAGTAGATTAAACAAAGAAAAATCGACCCATACGTACCTTCAAAGGCTATTCTACCTAACACCAGACATTTAAGACTATTCTATCTAACACCAGACATTTAAGACTATTCTATCTAACACCAGACATTTAAGACTATTCTATCTAACACCAGACATTTAAGACTATTCTAACACCAGACATCTAAGACTATTCTATCT
Organism: Oratosquilla oratoria; assembly: GCF_046742065.1. Classification (NCBI taxonomy): domain Eukaryota; kingdom Metazoa; phylum Arthropoda; class Malacostraca; order Stomatopoda; family Squillidae; genus Oratosquilla; species Oratosquilla oratoria. Next base: position 48,830,263 of record NC_134792.1, on the reverse strand, counting down.
AACACCAGACATTTAAGACTATTCTACCTAATACCAGACATTTAAGACTATTCTATCTAACACCAGACATTTAAGACTATTCTAACACCAGACATTTAAGAATATTCTATCTAAAACACCAGACATTTAAGAATATTCTAACACCAGACATCTAAGACTATTCTACCTAACACCAGATATTTAAGACTATTCTAACACCAGACATTTAAGACTATTCTAACACCAGACATTTAAGACTATTCTAACACCAGACATTTAAGACAGTTCTATCTAACACCAGACATTTAAGACTATTCTTCCCAACACCAGACATTTTCTTAGATGTGGGAAAGAAGACAACGGTAGAAATGCGTTAAGACAATCTTTGGTAACTCGTGTGTCCTTGATTTTATTCAAGCTGCCGTCAGATGATTTTATTCATCTCGGAGAAGAGTTCCCTTTACAAATGTGTCAAGGATTTTGGGTGTAAGAAGTCGGAAACGTCCCAATCTTTTCCATTCGGAGTGATACATTCTGTTCTTCTACTGTCGTAAAAAGTTGACAGGTGGATAGATTATATAAATAGATAGACAGAAAGATATGTAGAGGGATTATAAACTGTTAAATACGGCTATATATTGAGAGATTATATAGACAGAGAGACGGACATAGAAAGATATGTAAAAGGATTAAAAAACAGAACTGGATATGGCTATATATTGAGAGATTATAGATATAGACAGACGGAAATAGACAAAAAGATATGTAGAAGAATTATAGACAGAGATAGATATGACTATATATTGAGAGATTATAGATATAGAGAGACGGACATAGACAGAAAGATATGTAGAAGAATTATAGACAGAGATGGATATGACTATATATTGAGAGATTATAGATATAGACAGACGGACATAGACAGAAAGATATGTAGAGGGATTATAATCAGAGCTACATATGACTATATATTCAGAGGTTATATAGACAGACGGACATAGACAGAAAGATATGTAGAAGAATTATAAACAGAGATGGATATGACTATATATTGAGAAATTATAGATATTGAGAGACGGAGAAATAGATAAAGATATGTAGCAATAGTAAGTAATATGTCGGCAAATAGGAAGATAAAGAGTAAAAGATGGTCACAGGGAGAAAGAGATAAACAGAAAGAGATGAAGAGAGAAAATAAAAGTTGGATAGAGGGGAGAAAATGAAAGTGAGAGTTGGGGAGGAAGACAAAGAGGAAAAAAGGGAAAAAGATTTGCAAAAACGGGGAAAAGCTAAGGACGAAGGAAACGGAATGCCAGGCTGGAGGAAAGGGACGCAAGAAGCAACAGTCAGAAAATATGGTATGGAAAGAGGAGGAGGAGGAGAAGGAGAAGGAGGAAGAGGAGGAGGAAGAGGAGGAGGATGAGGAGGAGGAAACGGAGAAGGAGGGAAAGAAGGAAAAGAAGAAAAAGGAGATGAAGGAGAACCAGAAGGAGAAGAAGGAGAAGAAGGAGAAGAAAAAGAAGGAGAAGGAGAAGAAGAAGGAGAAGAAGGAGAAGAAGAAGAAAAAGAGGAAAAAGAAGAAAAAGAAGTGGACGAGGAAGAAGAAGAAGAAGAAGAAGGTGAATAAGAATGAGAAGAAGAAGAAAAGAGGAAGAAGAAGAGGAAGAAGAAGAAAAAAGGAAGAAGAAGAGGAAGAAGAAAAAGAGAAAGAGAAAGAGAAAGATAAAATGAAAAAGAGAGGAGGAAGAGGAAGAAGAAGAAGAAGAAGAAGAAGAAGAAGAAGAAGAAGAAGAAGAAGAAGAAGAAGAAAGAATAAGAAGAATAAGAAGAAAAAGAAAAAGAAGAAGAAGCGGAAGAAGAATAAGAAGAAGAAAAAGAAGAGGAAAAGAAGAAAAAGAAGAAGAAGAAGAGGAAGAAGGAGAATAAGAAGAAGAAACAAGAAGAAGAGGAAAAAGAAGAAGAAGAAGAAGAAGAAGAAGAAGAAGAAGAAGAAGAAGAAGAAGAAAAAAAACAGAAGAAAAAGAAGATGACGATGATAAAGATGAAAAAGAAAAAATATTAAAGGTGGCGAAGGAAAAGGTGAGGAAATGTTAGGAAAAAGGCAACGCGAGGGTCAAAATTCGAAGGAAAGTATGAGAAATGGGAAAAAGGTAAGAAAAATTTTTGTCAGAAAAAAAAGAGAGGATGGGAAAGAGAAAACAGATGATGTGAGAGGCGATGGAGGAGGAGAAGGAGGAGGAGATAACGAGTACGAAGAGGAGGAGAGGGAGGAAGAAGAGAAATAGGAGAAGGTAGGAGGAGTGAGGGAGAAGAAGTGGAGGAGGGAGAAGAAGTGGAGAAGAAAGAGGTGGAGGAGGAAGAGTAGGTGAGGAAGAATGAAGCTAATATATTGAAGTACCCTCTTGACGTAAACAGAGCAGCTAGTACAGAACACAGAGGGAGAGAGGGAGAGAGGGAGAGAGAGAGAGAGAGAGAGAGAGAGAGAGAGAGAGAGAGAGAGAGAGAGAGAGAGAGAGAGAGAGAGAGAGAGAGAGAGAGAGAGAGAGAGAGAGAGAGAGAGAGAGAGAGAGAGAGAGAGAGAGAGAGAGAGAGTGAGAGTGAGAGTGAGAGTGAGAGTAAGAGTGAGTGAGAGTGAGAGAGAGAGAGAGAGAGAGAGTGAGAGAGAGAGAGAGAGAGAGAGAGAGAGAGAGAGAGAGAGAGAGAGAGAGAGAGAGAGAGAGAGAGAGAGAGAGAGAGAGAGAGAGAGAGAGAGAGAGAGAGTGAGGAATGGGAATGAAAAAAAAACGGGAAGAAGGAAAGGGAAGACTTTAACAAAGCTGTAACAGGCCAAGGACGTAAGAACCATGTCAGGGTTCTGGGGAGGTTAAAACATCCTCTTTGACAAACATAGTTATGTCTGCCGCCTCCAGGTAATTGATTTGGCTAAAGGAATGCTTGGTGAACTCCGTCCCTATGTTATGCAGTTTTAATGCTTCGCTATGGTCACCACTGGCAAATCTTATACACATACTCCGAGGAAGTCCTCTTAAGGACGAAACGTTAGTAATAAAACTCATACATTTTTTGGCGTTTACCTCACCATCCTTTCCACTCAAACAAGAAAGTTCTTGAAGTCGTATGGATAAACAAGATCGAGCGAGAGAAAATACGAAACATTATGAACATTAGGAGTATAAAAATATATACGAAGGCAATAAAAGAAAAGAAAATGAATAAAGCATACATAGAAGACAATGGTCTGTAATTGGTAGATAGTGAGAGGCAACAGATATAAAAGCAGGAAATGGAACAAGCAAAAGCAAGCAAGTAGACTGACAGATACGTAGACAGAAAATCAAGCAAACAAACAGACGCGTAAGTACACAGGAAGAGCGATCGATTTTATAGAAAATAGACAGATGCAGAGATAAGGATAGATGGATGTGTATCTAAAGACAGACAAGTATATAAGTAGAAGTAGTAAACAGACCAACATACAGACGAGCCAAGACACCAGGAACAGACTTCAACGGGAAACACTGCCGACCAACCTCAGCCCCCCAAATGAAAAACATTTGGAATGTTAACCGCGTTAGGGAGGGAGAAAGCAAAAGGCAAGAAACTGCTCAGAAAAAGACGAAAGAATAAAAGGGGAAAAAATCCAGAAATAATGGCTACGTAAGGGACGGGGTGGAGGGTGAGGAAGAGGAGAAGGAAGAGGAGAAGGAAGAGGAGAAGGAAGGAGAGGAGGATGGAGAAGTATAGGTCGCGAAAACACGAAGCCTTCGAGGATTCATATGGAAGGAAGAAGAGGAAAGTGAATGGATTAGGAGAAGAAATGAGGAGGAAGAAGACGAGGATTGAGGAATAGAGATCGAGAGGGAGAGAAGGGAGGTGAAGGGGAAAGGGGAATATATATAAATGAAACTATAAAAGATAGTAGTAGTTTCTGTCGAAGGAGAGAACAAGAGGAACCTGGAAGAAGTGAATGGGATGGGAGAAGAAATGAGGAGGAAGAAGACGAGGATTGAGGAATAGAGATTGAGGTGGAGAGAAGGGAGGTGGAGGGGAAAGGGGAATATATATAAAAGAAACTATAAAAGATAGAGGGAGTTTCTGCCGAAGAAGAGAATAAGAGGACCCTGGAAGAAGTGAATGGGATGGGAGAAGAAATGAGGAAGAAGACGAGGATTGAGGAATAGAGATTGAGGTGGGGAGAAGGGAGGGGGAGGGGAAAGGGGGATATATATAAAAGAAACTATAAAAGATAGAGGGAGTTTCTGCCGAAGAAGAGAACAATAGAAACCTGGAAGAAGTGAATAGGATGGGAGAAGAAATCAGGAGGAAGAAGACGAGGATTGAGGAATAGAGATTGAGGTGGAGAGAAGGGAGGTGGAGGGGAAAGGGGAATATATATAAAAGAAACTATAAAAGATAGAGGGAGTTTCTGCCGAAGGAGAGAACAAGAGGACCCAGAAGGAAGTGAATGGGTTGGGAGAAGAAATGAGGAGGAAGAAGAGGAGGATTGAGTAATAGAAATTGAGGTGGAGAGAAGGGAGGTGGAGGGGAAAGGGGAATAAATATATAAAAGAAACTATAAAAGATAGAGGGAGTTTCTGCCGAAGGAGAGAACAAGAGGGCCCTGTAGGAAGTGAATGGGATGGGAGAAGAAATGAGGAGGAAGAAGACGAGGATTGATGAATAGAGATTGAGGTGGAGAGAAGGGAGGGGGAGGGGAAAGGGGAATAAATATATAAAAGAAACTATAAAAGATAGAGAGAGTTTCTGCCGAAGGAGAGAACAAGAGGAACCTGGAAGAAATGAATGGGATGGGAGAAGAAATGAGGAGGCAGAAGACGAGGATTGAAGAATAGAGATTGAGGTGGAGAGAAGGGAGGTGGAGAGAAGGAGGTGGAGGGGAAAGGGGAATAAATATATAAAAGAAACTATAAAAAGATAGAGGGAGTTTCTGCCGAAGGAGAGAACAAGAGGACCCTGGATCTCCATAGGCTTCTGACCATGTAGCGCGAGCGTCCCCGAAGACGAGCGAAAGACCACCGGAGACCGCAGCGAAGGAAAAGTGAGGGTCCTTGAATAGAAGCCCGGATCTGCACTGAGGTTGAAGGTATAGGGTGAAAGAGAATAGGGAATATTTTGATGTTACTATACCGCGAACCTTGGAGAGGAACCAAGGCAGAGGCCCGACGAAAACGTTTGGTTTCCTGGAGAACAAATGGAAACGTTGGATTTCCTGGAGAACAAATGAAAACGTTGGATTTCCTGGAGAACAAATGAAAACGTTGGATTTCCTGGAGAACAAATGAAAACGTTGGATTTCCTGGAGAACAAATGAAAACGTTGGATTTCCTGGAGAACAAATGAAAACGATAGGTTTCCTGGAGAACAAATGGAAACGTTGGATTTCCTGGAGAACAAATGAAAACGTTGGATTTCCTGGAGAACAAATGAAAACGTTTGGTTTCCTGGAGAACAAATGGAAACGTTGGATTTCCTGGAGAACAAATGAAAACGTTGGATTTCCTGGAGAACAAATGAAAACGTTGGATTTCCTGGAGAACAAATGAAAACGTTGGATTTCCTGGAGAACAAATGAAAACGTTGGATTTCCTGGAGAACAAATGAAAACGTTGGATTTCCTGGAGAACAAATGAAAACGTTGGATTTCCTGGAGAACAAATGAAAACGTTGGATTTCCTGGAGAACAAATGAAAACGTTGGATTTCCTGGAGAACAAATGAAAACGTTGGATTTCCTGGAGAACAAATGAAAACGTTGGATTTCCTGGAGAACAAATGAAAACGTTGGATTTCCTGGAGAACAAATGAAAACGTTGGATTTCCTGGAGAACAAATGAAAACGTTGGATTTCCTGGAGAACAAGGGAATGCATTGAGGACACTAAGGCACATCCCGGAAGACAAAGCAAGTTCTTTAGTTTACGTTAAGAGCAGTTTTAGAAATGTCGAAATATATAAGTGATTGAAGAATATTTTCTTACAAGAACAAAAGAGAATAAAGTATGAAGGATATGAAAATCTTTCTTTAAAATCTAAACTTCTTGGGGGGAAATGACATAAGGAGATCAGGTCCTTCTTTGGTTAAAAATGGAAGACCCTTGTAGGATTACATAAGACTCTTCAGGACAAAAAGAGCCGAACAAAATCCCACAGTGAGGGATGACGTAGACAGAAGAAAGGAAATGAGGAATAAACAGGGAGAAGAAAAAGGAGGGAGAAGGAAAAGAAATAAAGGGAGACAATGGGGAGTGAACTTCGGTGTTAAAAGAAAAAATGATGAAAGGGGGAAAATAATCAAACAGAGAAGAGAAGAAAACGGGAATGTTGGATTGCAGAGAATTTTGGAAAAATAAAAAGAGGAGGAAGGCAAGGATGTGGAGGGGATGGACGCTTGAAAGCAGCGTACGGGGAAGAAAAAGACAAGAAGAATGAATTAGGGCAGATTTGGTACGTAGAAGGGTAAAGGAAGAGAAGAATGGGGAAGAGGAAGGTTAAGAGGGAGACCAGATAGTTACGAGATGAATAGAAAGGGATAGATTACCTTGAAACATGATACATGGATGTCATTTAAAAGAAGGAAAGGAAATAGAGAAGATAAAGAGGAAAATGTGGAATAGAAGATAAGAAAAGGAAAGGGATGAGGGAAATCCAAGAGAAAGTAAGTCGGTAACTTAGACAAAGAAAAAAATATGAAAGGAAGTTAAAGAAAACATAGAAAAGGAAAATCAGATTTATGCAAGAGAGAGTGAGATGGTAACGGAGACAAAGAAAAAAATATGAAAGGAAGTTAAAGAAAACATAGAAAAGGAAAATCAGATTTATGCAAGAGTGAGGCGGTAACTGAGACAAAGAAAAAAATATGAAAGGAAGTTAAAGAAAACATAGAAAAGAAAAATCAAATTTCTTAAAGATGAAGAGAAGAATTTGATTGTTTGAAAGACATCGTTGTTCCATAATGGTTACAAGGGCAAGGCAAATGAAAACCTCATTCAAATACTACTGTGCCTAACTGGTGCCGCTGGGAATAATGGAAAACGGGGAGCTGCGTACTGTAGATCTTAGTCGACCACCATCTAGGATGAAAGTTTATATCTAATTCCGATTCTAGTGTAATTTTTATGTGTATATATATGTATGTATGTATGTATGTATGTGTGTGTGTGTGTGTGTGTGTGTGTGTGTGTGTGTACGTACGTATGTATGTACGTATGTATTATGTATATATGTACGTATGTATGCAATAAAAACACTAGGAACGTGTGTTCACAAATGCGTAAGTAGCCACTAGGAAAAGTAAACTAACGAAGCAGAGCACTTTCGTATAATTACATCTTCAGTGCAGATACAAAGAAGGAATTACTTTTCCTGGTGGTTACTTACGCGTACGTATGTATGTATGTATTTATAAGGTACGGTATATCAGGTAGCTTTATTAACACTTCGCTATGCATTTGGTTTCCCTCAGTTGAATTAAATAGCCTTGAGTGAGACAGAAAAACTTGCACAATCCGTGGAGAGCAATGAAGAAGCTACGGTTCATACGAAGTGTCCACGCATCCGAAAGCAGATCTTTCTTGCCTCGAAGGACGACTCGACGAGGACGATCTCGACGAGGACGACCTACCCCCTCCGGCGCGCTTAAGTCGACAGATGCTGGTCTTCATGTGAGGCACAGGCCCGCTGGGGAACCTTGAGTGTGCCGCTTGATGGCAACGAGGGTCGTAAATCGTCACCATAAACGTGAAACAACCCGGCATAATGGGGAGAGAATGACATAAACTTCCCAGTGTACATATTTTCAAGCCGGACGAGTCGGCGCTACACAGGAATAGCTATTCATTCGGAACGTTATGGGGAGACGGGAATAAGAAATTAGCCAAGATTAAAAGTCCGCAATGTGTGAGGTGCGTGAGAGGTGTCAGTTGCAGTGATACAGATGGAGGGAGAGAGGAGGAGGAAGAGAGGAGGAGGAGGAAGAAGAGGAGACGAAAGCGTAAGAAACTGAGAAGAAGGCGAAGATGGACATTTTTAGGAATGAAATTAATAAAATCCAATGTAGGAGGAACAG
>NC_134792.1:48802200-48819700 GCF_046742065.1 Oratosquilla oratoria | reverse complement strand
AGAGAGAGAGAGAGAGAGAGAGAGCAGGAGAGTAAAAGATAGATGGAGAATATCATTGCAATGTGACTAAACACAGTTGATCTGTGAAACAAAGTGTGACGACACGAAAACTAGGAGTCCGCCCCAACAGAAACAACAAAACCACGAAAGGAATTGAAAAACGTAAAGCCAGATAGGCGTGAAAAGAGAAGGAAATGGAGCCAGACAACCGATATAAGGAAAAGTGCAGGAAGGTCCATGCATATATATATTTTTTCTTTCAAGAAATGGAAAGAGAGAGGTTACATGACGGAAACGAAAACGGGGGAAGGGAGACGCGTATTTTGAATCGAAAATGTAAACACAAGCCTTTCCCGGAAACTCGAACGAAAAATCGAAGAAAGGTCTCATAAGGTAATTTATTTTCTTTCTTTAATATCGAAGTAAGAGGAACTAAACTTATATCAGAGTTTGGAAAGTAAAGGATGAGGAACATGATGCTGTTAAGAACCATACACTAGGACTGGTATGGTGATATTATTTAAAATAAAGACAAAGAAAAAATTATGCTAAAAAATTAAAGACAAATGTAACTTTGTCAAATTGTTGGTAGTTGTAATAAGAAACAAGTAGCTAACACTACAAAGAGAAAAGGAATAAAGAACTACCAAATAATCTATCTTAAAAGATATGACAAGAAATGGAATTGAACTAATATCTCTCGTATAATAAAATAATTCAGAAAAAGTCATCTTTGTAATAAAGAAAATGGAAGCGATCAAAACAGAACAATAAGCGAGGGTTGCCAATGCGCAAATAAGCGCATGCAAGTATAAGAGAACAAATTCACCTATACATACACATAACTGAGTACACACGAATAGTCATATACACAAGCAGATACATTCAAGACTACATTGATAAAGAAAATTAATGGTCACTCCCACACAGCTCATATACATTAACTCAAACTCTGAACTTTTTCTCTCAAAAAGAATATTCGATTATTGTGCAAAAACTGCAGTTCTAATTTCAAAAGATCTAGTGCAGCTTCATTCTAATTTTCTTTTCGAACCAATGTACTCCTTGTGTGATTTGTTCTAAACACAAGCACACACACACACACACACACACACACACAAACACATGTCGACAGGATGTAAAGAAATACGGTGTTACATATAAATGTATAAATATATGGAATAGCTTAGAAGTTGATATAGGCCAAGATCAAACAATACACGAGTTAAAATCTAAATACGATAATTGGAAATCAAAGATATAGATTAAATTGGAACGGTACATTATATGTTAGAAAATTAGAGAATAGAAAATCGGACCCAATTAGCATTGCTCTTTTCCTATATACATTACTACAGTTAGATAAATTATGTAAATACACACACAAGTATGTATATATATTTTGGTGGCTAAAACTACTCTTCTTACACCTTTAAATCCAAAACCAAACTGAATAACACACTCATTTATGTATTTTACTAACACAAGAGGAATATTCGAACAAAACCTAGGAAATAGGCCCAGTATGATCTTTTTCTCATAAATCTAAATGACCAATTGTACCTCTATTCATTTGCGACATCAAAATTTGGCTCTGGTCAGCTGAATGCAAGTCAAGGGAATCTTGGAATCTTCTTGAACAGCGAAGAGGTCAAATATATCTAGATTAACCCTTTCTATTAAATAAAAGAGTTAAATTCATCTTAATGAACTCTTTTATTACTATCTTTATCTTATACATCTCCTCTGGCTACTATCAAGTAAATGTATCTAAGTGAAAAAAAGCTTTAGCCAAAACCTTTTTCCTACACGTGTCATATACGTCTTTTCTCAGTTGTATCCATCATCAATATAGAGCAAGATCAGAAGTGTTGTAGTCGTAAATGTTGACAACATATGGTGGCAGCGCTGGGATGCGAGCCCACAGATCCGAGGAAACCGGTGACTCAAATCAGTGCCTTCGTCAATTTTGACTGCAATAGAAGTTTAAAAATCCTATATCAAGTCTCTTTGATCACTACAAAGTTTAAAGACCGCGTCAACATACGATTGGTCTGACACATCATGGCAGGCCATTAACCGCACAGAAAGAGCCTCTTCTCATGCTGCCAGTCAAAAGAGCCGTAAATGAGAAAGATCCACGACAATGAGGTACGAGATCTCCCAAATGGCTGCTAGTGTTCTGTTTGCTGATTGATAACTTCCATTCCTTGATCACTGGCTTCTCTGTTTCATTTCTTCTTCTTTTTTCCCCATTCGTCTGTGGTACGATACCTCCCAAATGGCTGCTAGTGTTCTGTTTGCTGATTGATAACTTCCATTCCTTGATCACTGGCTTCTCCGTTTCATTTCTTCTTCTTTTTTCCCACTCGTCTGTAGTACGAGACCTCCCAAATAGCTGCTAGTGTTCTGTTTGCTGATTGATAACTTCCATTCCTTGATCACTGGCTTCTCTGTTTCATTTCTTCTTCTTTTTTCCCCCCACTCGTCTGTGATTACTAGTCATAAATTGGGTCATGGAAAGGAATGAGGACAAGAGTAATTGAGAAATAAAGGAAGGTTAATACGAAAATGGCAGTGAAGGAGAGGAAGAGAACGATGAAAGGGTAGAAGGAAAGAGAATTACAAATCATAGAATAGAATTATAACGACAAGATGAAAGAGAAGCCGTTAAGGGGAAATAGAAGGAGGAGAAAGATGAAACGAAGGAGCAGAGAGAATAGCGTGAGAATGGATAATTGGAATGCATCGTGTAATCGTGAAGAGAAAGGATGATAATAGACAAAGCGCAGTAAAGAGGGAGAGAAGAAAAATAACAGTTGAAAAGAAGAGGAACTCTGGACGTGACAAAGTGCATAGGAACAAAAGCGAAAGAGAAAAAGATGTCTGGAATGGTGACGAGGTAAACTGGAAGGAAAAAGACACCAAACAGGAAGAAGAGAAAGATGGGAAGACGACAAAGACAGTGAGAAATAGGTGGAGAAGAAGGAACTTCAGCAGTAGGAGGAAAAGCAAGAGGAAGAGAACGAAGAGAAAGAGAAAGGAATGAATAAATAAATAAATTTAATAGGATGCAGAAGGGCAGGAGAAAGAAGTGAAGAAAGACAGGATGATGACCAGAAAAAAGATGTGGAGATTGGAAAGAAGAAGAAGAAGAAGAAGAAGAAGAAGAAGAAGAAGAAGAAGAAGAAGAAGAAGAAGAAGAAGAAGAAGAAGAAGAAGAAGAAGAAGAAGAAGAAGAAGAAGAAGAAGAAGAAGAAGAAGAAGAAGAAGAAGAAGAAGAAGAAGAAGAAGAAGAAGAAGAAGAAGAAGAAGAAGAAGAAGAAGAAGAAGAAGAAGAAGAAGAAATTAAGTGAAGGTGAGAGGAGGGGAAGAAGACAAAAGACACAAGAACATAAGAATAAAGGAGACTACAAGAGACCATAAGGCCTACATTATGCAGTTCCATATATATTACCACCTATTATCCACATCCATAAAATTGTGTAACTTTTTCTTAAAACAACCGATAGTTTCGCTCACTAAATTGTTACTAAGTTTATTCCATTCATTGACTAGTTCTTGCCTATTTCTTTCTTAAATCTAAATTTGTCCAATTTAGATCCATTACTGCGAGTCCTGCCCTGTTGTCTTGATATGATGACCTCGTTTGCGTCACCCTTGTTAAAACCTTTGATCCACTTGAACACCTCTATTAGATCCCCCCGCACTCTGCCTCTTTCCAGAGTGTGTAAATTAAGGCTTAAACCTGTCCTCAGAAACAGAGGAGAAAGAGGAGGAAACAGCTGACGAGAGAATGAGATAGCAAAACAAGAGACAAACAAACTAGCTTGGTGAGAATGAGACCAAAAAAAAAAAAAAAAAAAGAGAGAGAGAGAGAGAGAGATGAAAGACGGCAGAAGGTAGACAAGGAAGAAATAAGGAGAAGAAGAAAGGAGATGAGACGAAATTAGAGTTGGCAAGAAAGGGGTTGAGGCAGAAAGAGGGCAAAACAGAAGATAAAGAACGGCGAATATTCAAAGAAGGAAAAACTTAGATGAACATGAAGGATCACGATAGTAATGAAGAGATGGACGAACGAAGTAGGAGAAACAAATGAAATGAATTTAAGTTTGAGGAAATAATAAGAGAAAAGAAAACAACAAGACAATGAGAATGAGAGCAAGGAAAGAGCACAACTAGATGGGACAAGGAGAAAGACAGACACAAATACAGCTAAACACATGCAACAGATAAACATACAAACAGACGTACACAAAGATGGATGGATAGTCTCTCTCAATTGTCTCATCCTCGACTTCAAGCGCGACAAGTGTGAGAGAAAATCAAAATAGAGAAATAAATGAAAGTATACTATTGTTAAGATAATTTGTTTTACATTTTATTACATCCTTGGAGTGATTTTCTCTCTAATACAATTCTTATTAAACTGGATAGCCACTGACGTTCAAACGATCTGTGTAGCTGATTGCTCAGAATTGCGTTTCTATAATTATATATAATCTTTAAATTACTAATTGATGTATTAGGGATAGTTACAAATGAAATAACAAATCACAAGAAAAAATCGCACATCAAAATAGCACAGCTTGCAAATATATAATGACCCTGTGATGGTTTGATAGGTAATTGGAATCGTCAGGATCGAAAATGTTTTAAAGGGGTGACTTTGATACATGGTTTTCCTTGCGTCCTTTTTTTTTTTTTTTTTTTTTTTTTTTTTTTTTTTTTTTTTTTTTTTTTTTTTAGCTTATGAAATATTTTTCTGATAATTATATTTTCTTTCGAATACATGTTTTTTGACATTTATAAATTGGTTTTAAATTCAAATTAATATTTTCATAATCTATAAGATTAATGTTCTATGAATATTTACTATCAAATTGAGAGATAAACAATTATACAGTCTTTGTTAAATTTATCAGTTTATATCATTCTTTAGCATTAAATTAATGTTTGTTTCAACATTCATGCCCTCTTTTTCTAAATGTTTACAACAATTACAAATGAGAATGATTACTTTAGCTATATAATTATAAAAGTTGAATTATAAACTTCCATTGCATTAATATCGCAGCATTGTATAGTGTATTTTGATACATGATATAACCTAAATATACATAGTGCATTCTTGCCAAGAACGGCAATTCAGGATAAAGTACAAACAAATAATGCGAAATAATTAGATTTCCTATATACGTTGGGAATACAATATTTTTCTAATTCATATATGTACAAAAAAATAGTACTTTAGATAACATTTTACACAAATAAAAAGGTTTAGTAACATACCTAATATAAAAACATACACATGAAATAAATCCATTTATCAGATTTTACGTTTTAGACCCGTGACGTCATGGCAAAGCGTGATACAGAACGCCCATGTCGACGCGTATCATAGCGTTTTGGTTATGATTGCGCTAACTCTGCCTCGCTTTAAAAGCAGAAAAATAAATGACATATCAAGAGACATACAAATAGACGAATAACCAGACGAACTGGTGGATAGGCAGACAAACATACAAAGGAAAGAAAAAGGGAGATGGTTCTACTAGCTTTGAATGTATCTATATCCTAATATAGAAATAAAATACCTATGACACACACATAATCGGTTTGTTTCGGATACAGACGACTCGCTAATGATGAGAGAACAGTTTAAGATTAATAATGATAAATGATTAATTATAGTGAAATCAATGCATCATTTTAAAGGGAATTGACATCAAAAGTGACCAAATTTTCACATTGAATGAGAATCAGACAAGAAACAATGGTCTCAAACTGTCCGGAAATAGATTCAATTTGGAAGTAGGTAGAAACAACTTTGCCAACCGTGTAGTTAATGAATGGAATAAACTTCCTGCACAGGTAGTGCAATGTAGTTCAGTTCGAAGCTTTAAGAATCATTTAGATAAATACCTAAGTAAGATGCTGTAATGATTATAATTTATGTTATATTATTTGTTTTTGTTTTGTTATAATTTGTCTGTCTGATTTTCATTTATTATTAGTTATGTCAATTTATTATCATTTACTATTTACCTGTTTGTTTGTTATTCAACTATACCTATGCATTTATTTATGTATTTTATTTGTTATTTACATTATTATAGTTTTAATTTATTATTATTATGATTTTTTTTTTTTTTTTTTTTTTTTTGCATCCGACCTAGATATGGATCAAAAGGATTTGATGATATATAGTACATACCACGTTCTACCCGAGTGCCCTCGGCAGAATGATTAGTCCGTGAACTAATTCGTTCTGTTTTGAAGGGTCACGGTTGTACAGGCGGTACAGTCCTCGCTTTATATGAAGCATTCCGCTCTGGCGGGGGTTCGAATCCCAGCAGATGAGTTTATTTCCATGTATATATATATATATTATATATATATATATATATATATATATATATATATATCCTTTATAACAGTAACCCCCCACCCCATTCCACCCTAAGACAGAAAAATGGGTAGACAAGATTTAGGTCTAGTCTGTACTCTAGGTTTTTTTTTTTTTTTTTTTTCTTTTTTTTGGGTCATACCGTAAATCTGTTTCTTCTGCACATGTTCACCATCAATTTTTTCTCGTTTCTTTTCTGAAAAGTTGGTGACTGTTTTTAGATTGTTTTCTATGTTATCTTAGGTTTGTATTGTATGATCCATCAGATGTCTTGATACCATTTTACCGTTTATTACTATCATTATGAGAATGACAGCTTGATATGTTTCGATGGTCATATGCTAAACTTTGAATTCTAAACGACTTTTTTCAAATACCGTGTGATATTATCTTAGTAAGTTTAATGTGTTTAGACGGTCATATGCTAAACTTGAATTCTAAACGACTTTTTTCAAATACCATGTGATATTATCTTAGTAAGTTTGATATGTTTTGACGGTCATATGCTAAACTTTGAATTCTAAACGACTTTTTCAAATAGCGTGTGATACTATCTTAGTAAATTTGATCTCAGTAAAAGAATAGCTGCTGTGGATGTGCTGTGTCTTGCGACACTGCTTCTGACCCAGGGCATTGGACAAGGTGCAGGGATGACCCGTCATCCAGGAGGTGCTCCGATAAGAGGGAGGGTGGAGAGGGGTGTGGAGTGTATTCAGGGATGGAATGGGTGGAAATTATTTTATGCCTTTCCCTTTTTGGCTACCTCCCTTGTAAGGGGGAAAAAGCCTTGGTATATGTATGTATGTAAAAGAATAGTTAAATAGAAAATAAAAGATAATAACAAAGAATAAACGAATGACATCACACATACGAGTGAATTATTGGTGGTCGAAAAATATGTGCCTCTCGCAGAGGAACGAGACGTGGAGCGTCGTCGGCGGGAATCTAAAGTCTTTTTATGATGACCGTTTGAAAGATAGTGGCTCCATAAAACTATTAAAGAGATGCCAGCGGCACTTTTGTCTTATTCAGATGACTGGAAGACAATGACAAAGACAGGGATTCCAGAAACTTTGCGGAAATGAATGAAGCAGGTTATAGCCAGGTCCATGATATCAGGCTGGCTGGTATGAGTCGTGATCATAATTGTTTTTTTGGGAACAGTTATTGCCAGATTTATGCCCCTCCAAGTCGGGATCCTGGGGTTCCCATGAGTTCCCAGGAGTTCTCAGGAGCTTCCAGGAGTTCCCAGGAGCTTCCAGGAGTTCCCAGAAGCTTCCAGAAGTTCCCAGGAGCTTCCAGAAGTTCCCAGGAGCTTCCAGAATTTCTAAGAATTTTCCAGTTCTCAGAAGCTTCTAGGAGTTCCCAGAAGCTTCTAGGAGTTCCCAGAAGCTTCCAGGAGTTACCAGGAGCTTTCAGGAGTTCCCATGAGCTTCCAGGAGTTCCCATGAGCTTCCAAGAGTTCCCATGAGCTTTCAAGAGTTCCCAGGAGATTCCAGAAGTTCCCAGGAGTTTTCAGAAGTTCCTAGGAGCTTCCAGTTCTCAGAAGCTTCCAGGAGTTCCAAGGAGCTTCCAGGAGTTCCCAGGAGTTTTCAGAAGTTCCCAGAAGCTTTCAGAAGTTTTCAGGAGCTTCCAAAAGCTTTCAGGAGCTTCCAAAAGTTCCCAGGAGCTTTCAGAAGCTCCCAGAAGCTTGCAGAAGTTCCCAGGAGCTTCTACGAGTTCCCAGGAGCTTTCAGGAGTTCCTAGGAGCTTCCAGAAGCTCCCAGAAGCTTTTAAAAGTTCCCAGAAGCTTCCAGAAGTTCCCAGAAGCTTTCAGGAGTCCTCAGAAGCTTCCAGTAGTTCCCAGAAGCTTCCAAAAGATCCCAGAAGCTTCCAAGAGTTCCCAGAAGTTCCCAGAAGCTTCTAGGAGATCCCAGGAGCTTTTAGGAGTTCCCAGGAGTTTCCAGGAGTTCCCAGAAGCCTCTAGGAGTTCCCAGGAGCTTCCAAAAGTTCTCTAAAGCTTCCAGGAGCTTCCAGGAGTTCCCAGGAGTCTTCAGGGAGGTCAAGGATGCTGCTAGATTATTTTAGTGATCAAATGATCTACAGGAGGCCAAGAAACAGAACTGCATAAGTCAGTGATCCTTGACATAAATCTGTTTGGGTGCTACTGTTTTAAAAGAGTAAGATCGACTAGGTGGTCTCTTTGTTCCAGTTAATTGAAATACAGGTTTCTTCAGACATTAGTGCAAATTTAGGGTTTTCGTTAAAGTTCCAAGAAAAATTTTCATCTGTACAAATTTATGACAGGAATGACAAAGAGGAATGCAGAACCTGAAGCCATTTTCCATGGTCAGATTAGATGTTTATTAAAGAGTAACTCGTTATCAATAGCTATTACCCTCCCTGCGGAGAGATCATATCTGACCTGATCTATGAACCTTACACACACACAAACACGCACGCACGCGCGCGCACATGGTCCTTCCACACCAGAGTTGGAGTGCCGGCTCGCAGTACAATTATGCTTGTGGAGGGCTCGAACTCGAATCGCTGAATTAGCGGTAGAATCGTGTGTGTGTGTGTGTGTGTGTGTGTGTGTGTGTGTGTGTGTGTGTGTGTGTGTGTGTGTGTGTGTGTGTGTGTGTATGTGTGTGTGTGTGTGTGTGTTGTACCCTGCTATGAATTGCCCCCATACAGAGGGTCGATAACTCATTGAATAGTTGACTCCATCCAATCACTAATACCAACCTCAAAGAACGATGGGAACTAATTTCCTTTCCTCTTTTAAAATTATGAAAAATTGTTCATAGAAATAAAACTTGTGTAAGGAGTTGATTTTTTTTTCCACTTCTATTTTCCTTCCTCCTCCATTCCCCTTACTTTTCCCCTCTTTTTTTTTTCTTTCCTTTCGTCTCCTACTCCATCATCGTTCTCCATTGGCCACTGTCGCACACCAATACATCAACTGTCTCCACTGCACTTAGATACGACTCTTCTCATTAAATATTTATATAAAGAAGACGCCAAAGGGACTGAATGAAAATGTCGAATGCCCGTTTTACTTATCAACTTGTTTTAACAATTCGCGGGACACGAGGCTAGTTTTGGCATATTTAAGGATTTTGTTCCATCTACCAGTAGGCAATTTTATTGAGCTTAGGAAATCTTCCAGTCTAAGAGATGTAATTGGAAAGATAAGGAGTCTCCATAGGGATCACGTAAAATGTGCAAATACTCTCTTTGAAGTGTAATTACATATTACTTCCTCTATGAAAGGGGAATTTCACGGCAGATCATAAGACAGAGTAATGTCTGCTGGATGTCAATGTATAACGTGAGCCTGTTTATATTTTGATAAGCAATTATTTCCATGACGCACAAGAAACCGCTCCCATTGACGTTGGGACTGCATGGAACAAGGCAAGTCCTCACTGACGCGCACCCGATTGCGAGATCGGAAACTGTCTAGAGCGCCGGTATTCCAGTCCATGAAAATGCATCTCGATTTAACGTTATTTGTACGCGGAATATTTCAATCTTTTCTCCCTGAGCGCTCCATCGGTATACGCGCTTGGGCGAACAGAAAGAAGGGTGGGGCGGCTGCGAACACACGCACGCAAACACAAACACACCCACAGTCAACTGTATACAAACAAGGGTAAGAGCATCTGGAACCGAATGTTGGCGGGGTGGGGGGGGGAGTCTACGGATATCAAAGCGGGAACAGAACCCATCACTCGCTGCACTAGGGTCTGCCAATGGCGAGCGCTAACGTGGAATCAAAGGGAGCACCTGGGCGTACGTTCATGGCTGACATAGTGAGGGCAACAATTATGAAAGGGATTCCAAGGTCAAAACTGCATAAAACGATGCTGCAAACTCCGATAAAAGGAAGAATTTTTAACGACACGGCAACAAGAAGGCGTTTTGTTATGGTAAATGTCAGGCTGTAATGGCGAACCCGACACACACACACACACATACACACACACACACACACACACACACACACACACACACACACACACACACACACACACACTACATATATATAAATACATATATATATATATATATATATATATATATATACACAGGTGTGTGTGTGTGTGTGTGTGTGTGTGTGTGTGTGTGTGTGTGTGTGTGTGTGTGTGTGTGTGTGTGTGTGCGTATATGTATGTGTTTATGAGTGCATGTGCGTGTGTGCGTATATGTTCATGTGTTCATATGTATGTGTGTGTATGTACTTATGTGTGTGTGTATCTACCTAGTTGCATCTTACGGGAAAAGGAGCTATGCTCGTGATGCCTCGTCTTTGTATCTCGCAGTATCTAAATTGTTCATAAATTCGTGTACGGTTTGTATGGTTTTTGCACATTCTATCACTTCGTGTGTGTGTGTGTGTGTGTGTGTGTGTGTGTGTGTGTGTGTGTGTGTGTGTGTGTGTGTGTGTGTGTGTGTGTGTGTGTGTGTGTGTGTGTGTGTGTGTGTGTGTGTGTGTGTGTGTATGTGTACTGACTGCACAATCTTTTCATGTCAAAAGTCAACCGACTATATATATTACTAGTCTGTCCACATTTGAAATACAATATGCCTGTATGGTCGCCGAACCTCATGAAAAACAGATTTCAGATATCTGAAATAAATCATACGAAAACCACCTAAGCCACGGAACTCTATTCTCCCTAAAAATAAATGAATGAATGAATGAATGAATGAATGAATAAATAAATAAATAAATAGATAAATAAAAGTAGACTCCGGGGTGACTTGATACAGGCACTCAATATTATAAAGGGAAACTGACATCAAAAGTGATGGAAAAAATTACACTGAATATAAGCTAGACAAGAAATTGTGGTCTCACGCTGTCAGGACGTGGACATATTTCGAAGGGGTAGAGACAGCTTTCGCCAACCGTGTAGCTAGTGAATGGAATAAACTTGCTGCAGAGACAGAGCAGCGTAGTACGGTTCGAAGTTTTAAGATTCATTTAGATAAATACCTAGGCAATATGCTTTAATGACTGGTAATTGTAGTTAACTTATTTATTCATTTCTTCGTTTAGCTATCTATTCTTAGCATCCGAACTACTTATGGACCAAAAGGTCTCCTGTCGGTATGTTTTCTCTTTATAATCTTCCTTCACACATATATACATTCATACATACGTACATATATATATATATATATATATATATATATATAATATTATATATATATATATATATATATATATATATACTGTACATATACATACACACATATATACATATATAAAGGAAATACATAGGTACGATCGAAACTTCGAGAAGAAAGCATCATCAGGGGGAATTCACTGAAGCTTTTTAAGATAAGGTCACGGCTGGATATAAGGAAGTATGCTTTCCCGTGTACAGTGATAAAGAACTGACACCAGTTGTCCGAATGGATGATTGCACCAACGTCAGTCAACCAGTTTGAGGTCAGACTTGATCGATTCTGGTTTAATCAAGATATGAAGTACGATTATAAAGCAAAGATAATCCACCACACGCTGCCACAAGCTGCTAATGTAGGTCTGGAATCACAGGCTTAAGCCTTTTCCAGGAAGTCTTCCATGTAAGATCCATGTTAACTGGGCTACGTGACCTAGCCTAACCTCTCAGCCGTCCCCACTACCTGGGCTATCTACCGGACCAAATTTTGGATCGCAGAACTTGCCCATCTTCTGGATTCTAGCCCCAAATGAACCTAACCTCACTGGGCTATCTATCTAGCAAAGAACCTTGAAAACACTTTAGATGTTACCTTAGGTGCAGTGTGAAGGGATTTTGTTCAGTTGTCTGGCGAGCACAAGTGATTCCTCTTCTTGGGGGTTTCATTGTAAAATCAGTGATGGAAGAAATGGGTTTTGGGAAACAGGTTGTTTACGTCTGAAGGCTACACCCACAACGTGAGGTCAAAAATGTATAATAAACTAGACCACCCGTGACCCGTTGGATCAAATAAAATCTTAAATGATACGTTGTTAATAAAATGGTCAATAAAATCTTTATTAAGACAATGCTCTTATATTTACAACATTCTCCTTAATTATCCTTATGTTATATCACGTCTTGTCATCCCACTCCCAATCCCACTCCCACTCATTATTATTATCATTCAGGGAGTCCCATGGGACTTGAGTGAATAGCAACGTTTATAAATATAAACTTTATGACATATGCTATGTCACTATCACCGTATAGTATAAATCACAGAATGTATAATAAATTATCTCGCTATTGGTGCAGAGACTGAATATAAGGAAAAAATTCTGATTAATGAGTCGTACAGCCTAACCTTGCTTCCTTCCAAGCCGTTTCCATCACTAGCTCGATAAAACACTTTAAAACAAAAAACAGATAAGTAAAAGCAGCAACCACTGCAACAGCACTGTACCATTTCCATCACTAGCTCGATAAAACACTTTAAAACAAAAACAGATGAGTAAAAGCAGCAACGACTGCAACAGCACTGTACCATTTCCATCACTAGCTCGATAAAACACTTTAAAACAAAAAACAGATAAGTAAAAGCAGCAACCACTGCAACAGCACTGTACCATTTCCATCACTAGCTCGATAAAACACTTTAAAACAAAAACAGATGAGTGAAAGCAGCAACGACTGCAACAGCACTGTAGGAGAGAGGCCAAACGCAGAGTATGGGATCCAATATATTTGACGTTTCGGCCAGCAGGGCTTCTTCAGAAATAATACAGTTGAGAAACATTTTACTCCTTATATAGCCCGAGCTTGCGTGGGAGAAACAGACATAAAAATGGTGTACACACAATTGGGGCAAATTGCTTGTTACTTGGCAATTTTAGTATCCAAGTAACAAGCAATTTGCGCAAATTGTGTGTACATCATTTTTATGTTTGTTTCTCCCTGCAAGCTCGGGCTATATTAGGAGTAAAATGTTTCTCAAGTGTGTTATTTCTGAAGAAGCCCTTCTGGACGAAACGTCAAATATATCGGATCCCATACTCTGCGTTTGGCCTCCCTCCTACAAAACAAAAACATTTGCAATCATCACACGATTGGCAAAAAATATAATTTCTGGAAGGACATATTAGTCCTCTTAAAAGCACTCGGAATACCAGTTTCCACAAGAAAAAAAAAATCACAAATCTTTAGACACCACACACCCACACTCGCCACAAACAAATTCAAAACTAATTTGGCGCCAAACCGTTTCAGGTTTCGCTACAAAGGACACCAACGTGATTGGCTGAAACTTGTCACGGGACCCATAACAAGTTAGTTATTGGCTGAAGCGATAATGTTTACACGAAACTTCCCAAGATGTCTTGCCTGAGCGCTCGCGAAGAAGTAAAAATCCAGAGACAATTGCAGTTGTGTAACGAAAGTCAAGATAATTTTTTTTAACTGCATAAGAAAAATCTGACAGACAAATTCTACTTTTTTTTTCATTATTATTTTCCAAGAGGGTTGGATGTTCACTTGACTCGTTTTGGTTGATGTCTCCGCAAGATGTCTCTTTGCATGTGTGCCTGTCAAGTAGCACTAAACATGAAACTGTAGTGACACTGTAGTGTGTCCTGTGTATGTGTGTGTGTGTGTGTGTGTGTGTGTGTGTGTGTGTGTGTGTGTGTGTGTGTGTGTGTGTGTGTGTGTGTGTGTGTGTGTGTGTGTGTGTGTGTGTGTGTGTGTGTGCGCGCGTATCATAACATACTTATGGTAAAGATTGCTTAAAAAACGGCCCATGTGTATGTGTGTGATTCACCATGGTCTTGGATCACGTGTTGGACTAGTGATCAACCGCTATCTTCCCTCCCGGAAGAGAGTTCACACCTCATATATGACCGATCTATGAGTAATGCTGTGACCTTACTCGCGCAAACATACACCCAACTCCCCGCCCACGAGAGTTGGAGTAAGAGAGAGAGAGAGAGTGAGTGAGTGAGAGAGAGAGAGAGAGAGAGAGAGAGAGAGAGAGAGAGAGAGAGAGAGAGAGAGAGAGAGAGAGAGAGAGAGAGAGAGAGAGAGAGAGAGAGAGAGAGAGAGAGAGAGAGAGAGAGAGAGACTGAAACGGAAAACGAAATAAGCAATCAACCACATATGAGGTATTGTGAAAAACAGATTAGAAATAAGGAAGCGAGGACTTACGTCACAACGCATCACTGCAGAAAAAAGGAACAAACATCGTTGGAATGCTTCAACCTAACTTAGGTGTTTCAATTGACATAATATTTCATTATGGAATGATTTCGGAAAAACACCTTTTGAGCCTGAGACGTACGGTTCCTCGATGGCTGAAGAGAAAGTGATTGTTTATCGTCACCATTTGGGGGAATACCCCCGGAGGTATTTTGTTTTCATTATATACCAACGTCTTTCCCCCATGGTTCCTCTCGAGCAGCTCCACATCCACCCACCGGTCCTATTCCAAACAGCTCTCGGCTTGTTCCAGCCATAAGCTCTATGGAGTTCCCTTTCGTCTCCATCAAGGGTTGTTTCTTGTGAAGATCACCCTGCGAGTGAGGTCTACGCCAGAGAAGCGTAGCCCATGCATATATAGTTGGAATCGATATTCACAAATTATGCTGATAACCTGGCGCCACTAATGTCGAGACACCTCTACAAGTCGTCATTAGGAATTCATCACGCCTTTGACTTCTTGCGTAAATATCGACATACTTTGGTAAGCGGGTACATAACACCATGAACATTGTAAATCTTATGAGTTGCATTCTAAAAATGACCCACCATTCTTGTCCGCTACACCACTAAGGTACGTGATGCTTTCCATGACCACGATGTTCTCATCATTTGCACAAAAAGACTGAACTGTGTCATCCATGTCCAAACTCGCACAATTTGGTCTTGATTCCCCAAGCAGTGACTCGTGTCCTGTAACTAGGACCTTGAACGATCTACAGAATTATCGACAAAGACAAGATTTCTGATTTTCTTTAATGAATGTTCCATAGTCACACTGGTTGGCAACTCTGTCCAGTCACTGTAATTGTTGAAAAGTGTCGAGGTGAGACCACATTCCTGCCTTACTACTGAACTAACAGTAAAAAGGCCGAACACACCTTCTCTAAATATACAGCAGTCTGTTTCCTATAGTATAGCCCAAATATGAGATCAAAAACCCTTGCAGGAATCTCACGGACTTGCAGATCCCAGAACACACCATGTTGTACTTAATCGAACACCTCCTTAAGATCAACATAGGCTGCAAACAACCCTTGACGAAACTCACTTCGGCAGTCCGCAAGACCACGAAGAGATTGATGCATGACAGCGGCATGAAATTGTTCATAAGGATAGAAGCGCTGGTAAACTACAGTTCATGACAACAGCAACAACATTAATTCGCTAGAATATAGTACATCTTTTACTTGACTGACGCGAACACAAACTGCTCGGGTCTCTGTAAAATTAGCAGATGGAAATAAACCCCTGCCGCAACAATTGGGCGAGCAATTTGTTAGGCACTGGACAATGTAGTTCTGTTGTATTTGTTGCATTTCTGCCACTCTTTTTCTCCCCTTTTATTTAGGAAAAATCCTTTCCCCAATCAGAGAGAACGGTGCGAGATTCCCAAAGAGTAGACAACACCATATACAAACCACGAATAATAGCCTCACCTACGGCTTCCAGCAACTCCGCGCTGACGTTAAAGATGCCAGCCGGCTTTCCACCCTTCAACTTTCGACCTATCTAACCTCACTCAGATAAAGCTTTATTTCATTTATCAGTGAATTAGTAACTGTCAGCCGTGCACCAACCATAGAGAGTAATCATACAAACTGACACAATAAATAGCATTAGAAGAACATCATATACATCAGTACCTCGGCGCACTATAATTCAAACGTTAATGAAAATAGAAATGAAAATGGTCTCATTTTTGCCCCAAATGTTTTTGTTGTTGGTTGGGAATATGGTGCCTGAGCATAATCCCTTTTGATCATTGAGGTAAGTAATCAATTGTGCATCAATAAAGAAAAAGCATTCAATATCATTCTAATTATTATTTTGTCTATGATCGGAATCCAGTTGTACAAATCTAAAAGGGTTTTATATGTTAGTTTGTAACTCGCTTTACGCAACGTAAACATGATATTTGATCCAACGGTCAACAGGTACACGTCATCTGACTGATACTTCAAACACACAGAGCAAAGATAATGACTTCGATTACTGTTAAGCCCTTTTTCAGCTAACACAATAGTTGTCAAAACAATGTAGATCAGTAACAAAATTTATCGTCCATTAATTCAGTGGACTTTTCTATTCAACATCCGTACCAGATGGTGATTATATTTTACTTATCGTTATTGACAGGTTATTTTATTTACCTGACTGACACTGCACCGACAAAAAAGAAGATACTATTAAAAGAAAAAGGACAAGATTTGTGTGGTTGTGTGCACACTGGGATATAGCTTTGAATCTTTGTGTTTCATTCATTTTGAATCCGCACCATTTTTGGCCACGAGACAAAGCCCCAGTCGTGACTCAGGAGGCAATTCCTGCTATCTAGACGTAGCCATTAATCATAAGAATTGACATCCAGTCAACGTATTACTCGCTAATCGTATTTCGATATTTGCCATTGATTCCCCGCTCGCTTTTCTCCTTCGCCCTCTCTGCTACGTTCTGCTTCCAGGTTTCCTTCGGCAGCGGCACCGCACGACTTCTGGGAGAAGAGTCAGACTCTTTGTTCTTCAGACCTCTCTGAGAGGTCCTCAAGGTTTCCTTCGGCAGCGCCACCGCACGACCTCCGGAAGAACAGTCAGGTTCTTTGTTCTTCAGGCCTCTCTGAGAGGTCCTCAAGTATTCAATCTATTGTTTCGGGAATGAACGAACTGTAATCGTCATTGTCTATACAATGTAAAGATTATGTTCACCTTCACCTTCACGAAATTTTGAGTCCTTCTAATGGGTCGGTTGTTCAATGGCTGTATAACATTTCCTAGCGGAAGCCAAAATGAGAGTAAAAGTCGTCACTGGCAGTAAAGGATGGTTCTAAATCAAGATGGATTTAAAAATTTCGCTACGCAAAGTGTCTCCTCATCTGCACAAAGTCTCCTGGCGTCAAAAGAGCAAG
>NC_134792.1:48772200-48797200 GCF_046742065.1 Oratosquilla oratoria | reverse complement strand
TCTCTCTTAAAGAGGAATTCTTGCTGGCTTCACTGCAATATTCTTCTCTTCACGTTTTCTCTTTCTCCTGTTTCCTCTTCCCCTTCTCTTCCCTCTTCTCCCCGTTACTTTCATTTCCTCTCCTTTCGTTTTCTCCCTCCCATTTTATTTCCTCTCTTTTTTCCATCTCCTACCCTCTCCTCTCCCATCCTCTCTCTTTCTCCTCTCCTCCTCTCTCCCTTACTTTCCATTCTTCTCTTCTCCTCTCTCCTTATTTACTCTCTTCTCCTCTCTCTTCTTCCTTCCTATCCTCTCTTTTCTTTCTCTCTCCTCTCCACTTCTCTCACTTTCTCTCTTTTTCTCTCCTCTTCCCCTTCCCATTAGTTCTCTTATTTCCTCTCTTCTCATCTACTTTTTCCTCTCTTTTCCTCTCTTCTCTTTTCCTATCTCTTCTTACTTTTTCCTCTCCCTCTCCCCCTCCCCTCTCCCTCTTCGCTCTCCTCTTTATCAATGTTTTCGTTCGTATTTTCTCCGGATATTTCAATTAATCTTTGTTGCCATTTGTCATTGATCCCCGACACTCTTTCCTGATATCCGTCTTTTTGGTTATTTGTTCTTTTCCTCTCCTGAAACTCTCGCCCGGGATTACTCCCTTGTATTGAGGTGCATTAAGTGTTTTATTCTGGTCAATACTAGAAGATTTTGTTCAGTTAGGCGGTGCGTATTTAGAAACAAAAAACAATCATACGTGTGGAAAGAAATTTCGACAATCTAGACCCTCCACCCATTACTCTTTCCAGTCTCAATCCCTTCCCCTTCACTTCCATAGTTTTATATTCGTAGCCGAGACAGATTATACAGGATTATGTCACCCTCTTGAAGGGTTTATAGACTAATCACCTTTCAGTGTCTATGAAAGCCCCGTTTTGTTTTTCTGTGAAGGTCTCCGTAAATTTACGTCACACCTAAACCTCACATAGTACCTCATTCCAGACCTTATACGCATTTCTTCCACTTTTTCTCTAATTATATTCACTATTCTTTACCTGACACACTCTCTCCATCTACCCCGTTCTCTATTTCCATCGCTACTTACTCATTCAATTTTCTAGAAATATTTCTTTTCTTTTTTTCTTCACCATCTACTCCGTTTTCTATTTCTATCACTACTTACTCATTCAATTTTCTCTCTCTGACCGCACGTTTTTCCAGTTCTCTTTACCCTTTACAGCCTGGAAAGATTCTTAAAAAAAAAAAAAAAAAAAAAAAAATCCTCTCCTTAACCCGAAGACTTTATTGTTTTCTGTTATTTTTCTTCTTTTATCTATTCTTCTCCTTTTCTTTCTCTCACCATTATCGTCTTCATTCCCTTCCCCATCCTCTACTTCCCCTTCAGCCTCCTCTTCATCCTTTCCACGTTTACTTCCATCTACTCTTGTTTTTGTATCTTAATTAAGCATCTCAAACTATGTCTTGCTATCCTCTAATGTTCTCAGATCCTCGTCTTTATACTAATTCCCCACTCTTGAAACTTGTATTCATTTGGGAAACTGTAATATCATAACACATTTGTAAATGTATACTTTAAACCCACTATATGAGAAATAATACCAGAAGTACAGGAGATCCGTATATTTCGAATATTATCTGTAGTCCTTCTTCAATCTGCTGAAGAGGACTACAGATAGTAGTCGAAATATACAGATGTCTTGTACTTCTGATATTATTTCTCCGATAGTGGGTTTTCAAGTGTACGTTGTATCCATTTCCTCAATTCCCTCCTTCCCTTTCTCAACCAATCCTAATCAACTCCACGTTCTACTCTTCATTTGCCTACACGCCTCTTAATCCTCTTCTTCTTCTTCCCCAACTCTCCTTCCACCTCTTTCTCCTCTTTCCTTGCACCTGTCTCTTCCTCTTTTTCCTCTCTTCTTGTACCTATCTCTCCCTCTCTCTTCCCTTCGTCCCACTCTTTTCCCTCTTCTCCAACCATCCTCCAATTCCTCGTCCCACGGCCTCGTTTTTTCTAATTTTTCTCTCTCTCTTCCCCCCTTCCCTCCCCGTTCTGAAACATTGCACCCCCCTTACAACAACACAACCAGAGCAACATGACAGGACATTTGCATTGCCAGCAACCACCCTGCAAAGGTCTCCCAGTGCCAACATTCCCACGCCGCGCCACCACCCTCCCCTTCTTCAGTCCACGAATTCCATGACATCTGTGAGAGTGCCTCTTTCTTCTGCTTTTCCAGACCCTCTACTATCCAGGCTGTGTCGCGGGAATAATTCAGATGGCGGCAGTCAGAATGAAAGGGAAAGTATCAGCCGGGAAGGAAGGGGGAGGGGCAATCTTCACGTGTTGATAAAACGTAAGTCAAGTTAGTCGTGGTTGATAAATGTGGCAACTCTTTACTCTTACTGGCTGTGACCATGCGTATTTATCAATCTCCTCATACCGACACCTATCTTTTACCCCAATCTAATTCCTTCACTAATCAAATATTGTCTAAGCCAAATAGTCATTTAGCACTAGCCAGAATAGATGTTTTAAAATGCACCATGGTAATGAAGTGGGTAATTGAGATTGATTAGTTGAAGTGGTAAACTTTTTTTTTTTTAAGATAATTTCACTTTGGTATCAACCAATACGACACTCAAGGCCACAACAGACTAAAGAACGTAAGAATGAAGGAGACAGCAAGAGACCATAAGACCTACACTAGGCAGTTCCGTATCCATCACCACCTGTCATCCCCATCAGCATAGACATATGGAATATCGTTATCAAACTTAAACTAAACCAATACTGGAAAGGTTAAGGCCTTTTCGATCAACTTCTTCCCATTGATGACGTGTTCTGCAGATTATATCTTTAATCCGGAGAAGAAAGTCCAATTCAGCTTGAGGAACGTCACAGTACCGGAGAGGTTAAGCGGCCTTCGAGATTGTAAAACGTGCGAGCAAGGATGCAGGTAAGAGCATGCACCACTTTCTTGCACCACCACTGCTGCGGTGCTCGGAGAACTGCCCCAGTGAATCCGTGTCTTCTTCGGGGCCAATTGAACCACAAGATGACGGAGTGGGAAGGGAACTGGAGCTGGAAGGAGCTTGAAGGGCCGGGAGGAGTAGAAATTGGACTTGGGATGGCTCGAGAGTGGCTGAAGCCAAAATTGAAATCGGAACCACCTGAAGAGACCAGGACCACGGAATGCAAAAGAATGTAACAAATTCCAATCGAAGAACGAGCCAGTTTTAGGGATTTATGTTCACCTTGAGCAACTACGCCCACAAAAGAAAAGTCGAAGGAATTTTATGACATGTCACATGAGGTTGTCTAACCCAGCATCGAAACCTTAGTTTTTAGTATGAACAGTCATCCTATTTTTTTTTTTTTTTTTTTTTTGTGTGATTGCTTTCTCGTAGGCAATAGTTTTCATTATTCTCAGTTTTTTTTTTTTTTTTTTTTTTTTTTTTTTTTGAGAAAATGGATTAACGATTTTCTGGTATATTTCTAAACCCTTTCCTATGGCGATATACTTTACAAATTCTATTTTCGCTAATACACGAATATTTCATCAAGTTCAAGAAACTTCATCTCCCTGGAAGTGTTATTAATTTGTTTCTGACGTTTTGTTTCATCTCATTTCACCGTAGCACTTTTTCCCAATATATTTTCTTATAATTGATTAATAACATTCAAACACAACAAATAAACGATTCATTCTAAATATGAAAGAACCGAATAGATCAATTGTTTCTTGCTCATAGCCTGACCTTTCAAATTGTGCAAAACTAGGATTTTGTAATTCTCACTTGACTGAGAATTACAAGAATAAACTGATAAACATGAGGTCCTAAGAACACGTATTTCAATACCCACAATATTAAGAAAATATTCTAGAAAGTCCAGACATACATATGTGCTTGTGCTTCCATGAGGGAGAGCGAAGAATGCGGTTATGTGAGAGAGAGCGACGTATGTGCTTGTATGAGAGAGAGAGCGACGTATGCGTTTGCATGAGAGCAACATATGTACTTGTATGAGGGAGGGTGACGTATGTGTTTGCATGAGATAGCGACGTATGTGTTTGCATGAGAGAGAGAGCGACATATGTGCTTGCATGAGAGAGTGACGTATGTGCTTGTATGAGGGAGAGCGACATATGTGCTTGTATCACTTTGTGTGCGCTAGGATAAGAGACACTACATTTTAACACACAAAAGAACGTAATAATTGCTTCAACTTGAGGAGGCGAGAAGAACGACTTTGATGTAACGCCCGCAGTGAATCTAATATAAAGTTTCCATCATCCCTGTACTACAAAGTTTAGAGGAGCCTGGCAGACAAACTCAAATTACAGCAGTTGGGTTTTGCCATGGCCAAAGTAAACATTTCCTTTATGAAGATTTTCTTGTGGTGAGACTTTTGAAGTTTTAAGTCAATTACGGAGAAGAGATAACTCGAGGAATCTGATTCTTTTTACGGTGTGGTGGGTAGTTGGGTGTAGCGAGATGTGAAATTAAGATTAGGGGGTGACCTTAAATATTGCTGCGAGATGTGGAATTGGGGTTAGGGGGAAGCTTTAAAGATTGCTGTGAGATGTGAAATTAGGGTTAGGGGGAAACTTAAAAGATTGCTGCGAGATGTGAAATTAAGGTTAGGGTGAGAATTTAAATATTGCTGCGAGATGTTAAATTAAGGTTAGGGGGATACTTTAAAGATTGCTGCGAGATGTTAAATTAAGGTTAGGGGGATACTTTAAAGATTGCTGCGAGATGTGAAACTCAGGTCAGGGGGATACTTTAAAGATTGCTGCGAGATGTTAAATTAAGGTTAGGGGGATACTTTAAAGATTGCTGCGAGATGTGAAATTAGGGTTAGGGGGAAGCTTTAAAGATTGCTGCGAGATGTGAAATTAAGGTTAGGGGGATACTTTAAAGATTGCTGCGAGATGTGAAATTAGGGTTAGGGGGAGGCTTTAAAGATTGCTGCGAGATTTGAAATTAATGTTAGGGGAGACTTTAAAGATTGCTGCGAGGTAGATTGAATATTAGAGGATTGGAATGATGTAAGGAGTCAATGATTGAAGCGAGTTCAGGAATTCATGGCACAGTATAACAAGGAATTGTGTACAGCTTTAATAATCCACTGCAGAGCCATTGAACTATTCCCTGGTGAACGATACAACCATTATATCTCACCACGGTGACTTATCCCGACTCGGTAAGAATGAAAGGATTACGCCAAACTCATGTGAATATTTGAGCATGCTTGAATGGCTGTGGTTTTGATCAAAGACTGAAACTTGTGGAGTCAATTCGGACATAATGATTAGATGTTATCATGATTTACTCGTAGAGGGGTTAGGATGATAGACTTGAGTAATTACCGGCCACTTCCCAAGGCTCGAACCCAAAAACCGTGATTTCGAGGTAGGAACACAAACCCAATAATCCAGTGTGTATGTGTGTGTGTGTGTGTGTGTGTGTGTGTGTGTGTGTGTGTGTGTGTGTGTGTGTGTGTGTGTGTGTGTGTGTGTGTGTGTGTGTGTGGTGTCCGTGTGTGTGTGTGGTGTCCGTGTGTGTGTGTGTGTGTGTGTGTGTGTGTGTGTGTGTGTGTGTGTGTGTGTGTGTGTGTGTGTGTGTGTGTGTGTGTGTGTGTGTGTGTGTGTGTGTGTGTGTGTGTGTGTGTGTGTGTGTGTCAGGTGTCCGTGTGTGTGTACGTGTTTGTGTAATATTTTTATTTTCGGGTCGACGATGGTGAGGTGAAGTCATGTTAACATGTTACTTTTTTAGTTAGTTTTTTTTTTTAACATAGGCACCGGTTGTACGAAGGAAAAACAAACATCAAGACAGGGAAACAAAACGGAAGGGAAACATAAAAACACTTTCCAAGAAGAACAGAGACGAAAAGGATGAATAAAAGTAGGCAAAAGGCTAAGTGATGATTACGTGCCTTGAAACACTTGGAAATGATAAATACGGAGGGAAACAAATATAGACACAAGAAGACTAACGACGTCGTCAAACAAAAGCAGGTGCCATGGACGTGGGGTGGAAGTACAAGCGGCGAGGGATCAGACACCATTAACGAGGAGGAAAGGGATCAAGTACCATTAACGAGGAGATATTTTCTAATAAAGAACAAACACGGGGAAGGAAAAAGTGTTACATACTGTTGACGTTAGAAAATGAGAGATACGAGTATACGTAAAGGAACCCTTGCATTTGCTAGAGAATCCTTGCATTTGCTAGAGAATATGTGGAAAATCTATCCCCAGATTAAAAACGAACAAAGGTAGAGCACTTTGCACCATTTGCTTTTGTAAAGTGCCTTGATTTATCTCGAGGAGGAAACATTTCTTGGGGCGTAAGGAGAGACGAAGAGAAACGAAAACAATGAATTGAGGCGAGAGCGATAAAGAAGGGTTGGAGATGACCGACATGACGAGTAGGGGAGGGGGAAAAAGACAATAAAGAATGTTTGAAAGATAGGGGGAGGAATGATGTGGAAAGCAATGTGAGAGGAAAGGCAAAAACTAAAGGAGAAGGAGGGAGAGGAATAAGAGAAAGGGGGAAGGTTTAGTAAGAGGATGGGAAATGAGGATGATGCAGAGAATAGGAGTAGAAATGAGAGAAATATCCCAAAGATGTGGTGCACCAGCTGAGGCATTTTTTTTTTCTTCTTCTTTTTAATAAGGGTACATATGAAAGGTCATAAACGAATGGTAAAAACAGTGTAAGAAAAAATTACAGCGAGTGGTATAAATGCAAGAGAAACGAAAAACATATACATATATATACACACAGACACACATTATGTGCATATATATATATATATATATATATATTATATATACATATATATATATATATATATGTGTGTGTGTGTGTGTGTGTGTGTGTGTGTGTGTGTGTGTGTGTGTGTGTGTGTGTGTGTGTGTGTGTGTGTGTGTGTGTGTGTGTGTGTGTGTGTGTGCGGAAACAAAACAAGCCAGATACCCAAAGAAAAATATGGCAGAAAAAGTAGAGAACAGTTATGGGAAGACGGAAAAATGGAAGTGTACTGAAAGCCGAACAAAAATTGCCCTCTCTATAACATATGTGTTCCATCTCAGAGTCAAAGAGTGAAGTGGAGAATAGAGACATAAGAAGAAGGGGAAGGAGAAAGGAAGAGAGGAGAAGGGCGAGGCGGGGGTGAAAGAAAACGGAGAGGGCAAGGCAGGAAGGACAGAATAGAAAGAAAAAAAAAATAGAAGAAATTGTAGTGGTAGGTTTGCATTGGAAGATGACGACATTTGACAATAGACTAATGATTCTCAATCAGGGTTCCATGACCCCTTGGGGGCCCATAGAGCTTCAGAGTGGAGCCACGAGACTGAAACTAGTGATTGTTAGTGGATGCACAACGATTAGATTTAGTGGTGAGGTGGTTTCCAGTAGACTAAGGAACAGCGCTACATAAGTGTGGCGTACACGAGGAAACGTGTTGAGAACCACCGCAGTAGACCGTAAGAAGGATAAAAGAGATCGATGTTTTCACTGCAATAAGGCATTTTACTGATTCCGTTCTGGTTAGCGCCAGAAATTTTCGTTCACCTCAGCAAATCTTGCTATACCGAAAAGACTATGGATACGACAAAAGGGTTTCTACTGGGGTTTTTTTTCTAGCTTACGTTATAAAGACAGGGAATTACAAAAAACGTGTGATCAGTAATCAGTAGCAGAAAGAAATAGGAGATTCCAATGATTCAGTTGGATTTCGCCCAAGGTAACCAAACCCTCCAACCTTGGACGAAATCCAATCGAATCGTTGGAATCCAACCATTTCGTTGACTTGTGTTACCGTAGCTCAAAGAACCTCCGTTAAGAAGTGTTCAGTTGCGACAAAAGGCGTCACCTTTATCTTATGTACTTGGAATGGTCACCAGTGGCGGTTGTATCTTGACCCCTGCTATGGGTTATCCCAGTGTAATATAGAGTTGCAATAAGCACACCACAGCAACTCGAATGCAGTGTATTAGATGGAAATTGAAGAATGTGAAAGAAACTCACAAAAGAAAAACAAAACAAAAGACATATAGGAAGAATCAAAGGTGTTGCAACATACACACCACAGCAACTCACCTGTTGTGTATTAGATGGAAATTGAAGAATGTGAAAGAAACTCACAAATAAATACAAAGACATATAGGAAGAATCAAGGACATACGAAAGAAGAGAATGAAATGAAGACGAAGATCGTAAGGAATCGAAGAATAGTTAAAACGAAAATGTGAGAGAGTCGGAATCGTATGACACTTCTTTTTAACCCTTTACGTACTGGGTGGTACTTTTCTTTTATTCCGACTGCCGCCTAGCTATTCTATTCATCTCCGTGATACCAACTTTGTAATCTTAAGGAAGACTGTTGCCAGTTTGTAATTACTCTTTTGGTATCAGGTGATATTTTTATCATTGGCGACTACAGCCAAACGATTCTGTTCGTGTTTTTTAAAGCACCTCTTCCCTCAATAACGAAAGATATTAGATATAATGCCAACGTTTACTAATGCTTCTATCTTTGTGGATAATATCGCATCTAAGAAGTAATTATAAAAGTTGTTAAAAAATAAAGGAGGGCTATGGTAAGCTGGGATAGTATAAACTTAAAGTGACCTGCATTATTATTCTTATTTTATGGAGACTAGGCTCTAATTATTAAAGAATGCTACGTGGTTCTGGCCCGTAGGGGTGTCACTAAGTTCGTAAAAAGGCCGACTGTATAAGATTTAGGCAGTTATTGTCCCATACGGGGGAGGGGCAGCGCAAGATGTAGAAAATGGGGAATAAAAGTGTAGGTTAGGAGAGACGCAAAGAAAACGGAAACGGGTTTTGTGAAGGACGTAAAGGAAAGGAAAATAGTTTGATAAAAGAGAATGGAAGAGAGGGAAAAATGCTAAAAGGTCTGTAAAGGAAAAGGGAAAACGATTGAAAGAAGAAGCAGAAGAAGCAGAAGAAGAAGCAGAAGAAGAAGCAGAAGCAGAAGAAGAAGCAGAAGAAGAAGCAGAAGAAGAAGCAGAAGAAGAAGAAGAAGAAGAGACGAAAAAGAAGAGAAGAAAAAGATGAGAAGAAAAAGATGAGAAGAAAAGAAGAGAAGAAGAAAAAGGAGAAGAAAAAGAAAAGAAAAAGAAAATAGAAGAAGAAAAAGAAAAAGAAAAGAAAAAGGAAAAGAAAAGAAAATGGAGAAAAAGAAAAGAAAAAGAAAAGAAGAGGAAAAGAAAAGAATAGGAAAAAGAAAAGAAGAGGAAAAAGACAAGAAGAGGAAAAAGAAATGAGGAAAAATAAAACAAGAGGAAAAAGAAAAGAAGAGGAAAAAGAAAAGAGGAAAAAGAAAAGAGGAAAAAGGAAAAATAAAAGAGGAAAAAGAAAAGAAGAAAAAAAAGAAAAGAAGAAAAAGAAAAGAAAAAGAAGAAGAAGAAAAGAAAAAAGAAGAAAAGACGAGGAAAAATAAAAGAAGAAAAAGAAGGGAAGAAAATGAACAAGAGGAAGAAGAAAAGAAAAAGAAAAGACGAAAAAGAAAAGACGAAAAAGAAAAGACGAAAAAGAAAAGAAGAAAAAGAAAAGAAGAAAAAGAAAAGAAGAAAAAGAAAAGAAGAAAAAGAAAAGAAGAAAAAGAAAAGAAGAAAAAGAAAAGAAGAAAAAGAAAAGAAGAAAAAGAAAAGAAGAAAAAGAAAAGAAGAAAAAGAAAAGAAGAAAAAGAAAAGAAAAAGAAAAGAAAAAGAAAAAGAAAAGGAAAAAAAGAGAAGAAAAAGAAAGAGGAAAAAGAAAAGAAGAGGAAAAATAAAAGAGGAAAAAGAAAAGAAGAGGAAAAAGACAAGAAGAAAAAGAGGAAGAAGAAAAGAGGAAAAAAAGAGGAAAAAGAAAAGAAGAAAAAGAGAAGAAAAAGAGAAGAAAAAGAGAAGAAAAGAAAAAGAGGAGAAAAAGGAGAAGAAAAAGAAGAAAAAGAGAAGAAAAAGAGAAGAGGAGGAAGAAAAAGAGAAGAAAAAGAGAAGAAAAAGAGGAAGAAAAAGAGGAGAAAAAGAGAAGAAAAGAGAAAAGAAGAAAAAGAGAAAAAGAAAGAAAAGAGAAAAAGAAAAAAGAGAAGAAAAGAGAAGAAAAAGAGAAGAAGAAAAGAGAAGAAGAAAAAGAGAAAAAGAAGAAGAAGAAGAAAAATAGGAGAAGAAAAAGAGAAGAAAAAGAGGAGAAGAAAAAGAGGAGAAAAAGAGAAGAAAAAGAGGAAAAGAAAAAAGAGGAGAAGAAAAAGAGAAGAAAAAGAGGAGAAGAAAAAGAGAAGAAAAAGAGAAGAAGAAAAATAGAAGAAAAAGAGAAGAAGAAAAAGAGAAGAAAAAAAAGAGGAAAAAAAAAGAAGAAAAAAAAAAGAGAAGAAAAAAAAGAGAAGAAAAAAAAGAGAAGAAAAAAAAGAGAAGAAGAAGAAGAAGAAGAAGAAGAAGAAGAAGAAGAAGAAGAAGAAGAAGAAGAAGAAGAAGAAGAAGAAGAAGAAGAAGAAGAAGAAGAAGAAGAAGAAGAAGAAGAAGAAGAAGAAGAAGACGTAGAGGCGGAGACGAAATAGGAAAGAGACGAAACGAGAGAGGAAACACAAAGAAAAGACTAAATTTACTGGAGATACAGAAACTCCAGAAAGAAGGAACAAGGAGCAAAGGACAAGTCTCCAAAAGAAGGACAGAAGTATTACGGAGGATATATTAGAAAAGCGACCCAATGAAGGAAAAACAGAACATTATTACAAGGGACAAGGAATAAAAGAAAAATAAGTACCAGTGAATCAGAGAAGAAAGTGAGGGATTTGAAATTAAACAACAACAAAATGTCTTGAACTTCCAGTTATGTACTTACGCGACACTAAAAAAAAACTGAAAAAATTCACGACACAAAAAAAAAAAAAAAATCTCGATATTGGTAGAAGAATGAAAGCGACACAAGACTGAAAATAGGAGAAGTAGAGGCAATAGGTTGACATGGAAGAAAAATTTTGAAGAAACTGTAACAGTTGATAGATTGAAAAAATCATACACCGATACTGAGTTGATCGGAAAAGGTCAGAAAATTGTAAAATAGATGTTCCTCCTTTAGAATAAATAGATGAATAGTATAATAAAGGAGAATAACGAAAAGGCCGCAGTATATATAAAAGAAACGAAAACTTTTGAGCCAAGATGATTAAAACAAAGAAGAACATTACGAAAGAAAACAAAAGTCCACAGTTTAGATAAACGAGACGAAAACTTTTTAATCAAGATACTGTGAACACTTACTGGAAAGGTGTTTCCATCAACCGAATAAATTCGCTTGGCCCTGACAACGATGATTCATGTTAATGGCCCTAGTCGTAGGCAGCATGAACAGAAATGATTTGTTGGATGAGCTTTCCTCTTAAGCGGAATTCTCATCTCGTTTTTTTAATTTTTCTTTTTCTTTTTTCTTTTTTTTCGCAGATGGTGAAACAAAGTTTTGTTGTAGTTCGTTAAGGAATTTATAATCTGACGACAACCTTTGCTCTACGTATTTGGAGGGATATTTGACTATGCGGTACATTTTTGGTCTCCATCCTCTAGAATGGACATCAGTTCACTAGAATCAGTACAGAGGAGAATGAGCAAAATGATACATGGGCTCAGAAATTTACCTTACGAAGAGAGGCTTAGGCACCTTAACTTACACTCCCTGTAAAGACGCAGAGTGCGGGGTGATCTACTAGAGGTGTTCAAGTAGATCAAAGGCTTTAACAAGGGTGACGCAAACAAGGTCATCATGTTAAGACAACAGGGCAGGACTCGCAGTAATGGATTTGAATTGGGCAAATTTAGATTTAAGAAGGAAATAGGCAAAAACTGGTTTATTAATAGGGTGGTCAACGAATGACGTAGACTTAGTAACCATGTAGTGAGCGCTGAAACTATCGGTTGTTTTAAGAAACAGTTAGACAACTTTATGGGTGAGGATGACAGGTGGTAATGGACATGGAACTGCCTAGTGTAGGCCTTACGGTCTCTTACAGTCTCCTTCATTCTTATATCCATATGAGCTAGACCAAGTATTCTTCGATAGCAATCCAAACCCAGTGAGGAATCACATTTTGCCCCAACCCTAAAATGATAATAATTATCATAATAAACAAATAAGTAAATCAATAAAGATAAATAAAGAAATAAATAGAAAATAGAAATAGTAGTAATAATAATAATGATAATAGTAGTAACGATGATAATGCTCATTTAGGCACGGAAAAGAAAACGGGGACTCTGGCACAGAAACTTTTACCACAGACGAGTCATCCTTAATTTATACAATTGGACTAAAAGGCCATTTTATAAAGCTCGAAAATTTACTTGCCACCTAGTTATGTATCATTTCACATTCGTATTTCATCTGTTAATTTGTACCAAAGCAATGAAATGTTTCCCCTCGGCAAAAGGAAATGTTGCAGAATAAGAAAAAGGAAATGAAAGTGCATAATACACATCTTGGGAAACGCGCCATGAAACGACGCGGAATACGTAGTGTGGTGGAAAGAACGAGTGGGTAGTGAAATGGCTGGTAAGGAAAGAAAAAAAGAAAAAAAAAAAGGAAATTCTGAACTAAAGTGTATTTGGTCAGTGGAGGGACGAAAACTACGATGAAAGTTGGAAGAGTCTATCTCAGAACGGGGACAACTGAGAAGAGACATTGTTATGATTATTTGAGTTATAAAGTCTTTTATCACTGTAGCGTTTATACACATTGTGACGACGAGCAGATGATGTCGTGAAGCAAAAAGATTGAACTCTTTTAGATTGTCGATAGATGAAGACCCCTTTAAGCTCAGAAGTTTTACAGTTGCTTAAAATTATTCATCGTTTAGTCGAAGAAGTTAAGAAAGAAATAAGAAAAGACGATCTAAGAAAAGACGATCTAAGAACAGAATATGAAGTCACGAACTGGGTCAAACTAGAATCCTTGGGGTAGGTAAGAATTAGCCAATTACTTTCCGAGACGGGTAAAATTCTATACGAGTAAGGGAATATGAAAGAATCTGAAAACTGTCACGACTTCGCCTCGAAAAGGGTTAAAGCGAATTTGTTTACGAATCGCGTGAAAGTGTTAGATAACACACTTGTAATCAAGGGAGGAAATGGCTGGCGTTTTGCACGAGAACATCTCTCTTGGTGAATGCATCCTGCTGTGAATGAATAAAGGCCGATATTTTGTTCTAAGAGTCAGGTCTGACCAGGAACACGCGAATGAGAGAACGAGGTCAGGGTGTTAATGGTGAATCTGAAAAGGATTTTTGAGAAGAGTGGAATACGAGAGCGAGACGAGGTAAAGTAAGATATTGCCGAAGGAGGGAAGGGAGGAAAGAGGAAAGGGAGGAAAGAGGAAAGGGAGAAAGGAGGGAAGGAATGAAAGGTGGAATGAAAGAGGGAAGTAAAGAAAGGAAGAGAGAGGGGAGAGAAGGAGATGAAGGAAGAAAGCAAAGAAGCAAAGAAATAAGGAGAGTTAGAAAAGAAGAAAGAATGACAGACGAAACGAAGTAGGAAGCCAGAGAATGAAAGAAAGTCAGAAAGAGAAGTAAGAAAGAAAGGAAAGAAAGAAGTAGACTTAAGGAAAGAAGGAAGGAAAGGAGGTAAAAATATCAAAAGAAGGAAAAGATGACAGCAAGAAAGAGGAAAAGAAAGAAAGAATGGCAGGGGAACACCCAGGAAGAAATGGGAATAGGACTATGAATGTAGAAGAGGATTTCCGTGGCTCTGCATAGAATTTCGTAGGAATTGGGTTTGGAGAACGAAGAGAAGAAGGAATCAGAGGCCACTGTTCTTCAAAGCCCTCCCTTCGTAAAACTAGATCAGGTCATGATTATTTCAAAGGAAAATCTCACTCTTATTAGATGAAAGACGAAGAGAAGGGGTGATGATGATGGTATGTTGCAGTGTGATGTCTGTGGAGCTGACTGTGGTGGAGATTGTGGTAGATCATGTGGTATGGATAGGCGAGTCAGCGAGGACAAAGAAAAGGAGGAAAAGAAAGGGAGGGGTGGAGGGGAGTAAGAATTACAGAGAATCACGACGAAAACGAAGAAGAACAATGACCAACGAGAGGATTGAATGAAAAGTCATGGGAAACAACGAAGGATATGGAAAACGAAGAAGAGAAGGAAGTGGAGGAGGAGGTAGAAGAATATGAGAAGTAGGAGGTGAAAGTTGTGTAGGAGGAGGAGGAGGAAGAGGAGGAGGAGGAGGAGGAGGAGGAAGAGGAGGAGGAAGAGGAGAAGGAGGAAGAGGAGGAGGAGGAGGAGGAGGAGGAGGAGGAGGAGGAAGAGGAGGAGGAGGAAGAGGAGGAGGAAGAGGAGGAGGAGGGGGGCGGAGGAGGGGGGAGGAGGAAGAGGAGGAGGAAGAGGAGGAGGAGGAAAAGGAGGAGGAGGAAAAGGAGGAGGAGGAAAAGGAGGAGGAGGAGGAGGAGGGGGAGGAGGAGGAGGGGAGGAGGAGGAAAAGGAGGAGGAGGGGAGGAGGAGGAGGAGGGGAGGAGGGGAGGAGGGGGGAGGAGGAGGGGGTAGGAGGAGGGGGGAGGAGGAGGGGGGAGGAGGAGGGGGGAGGAGGAGGGGGAGGAGGAGGGGGTAGGAGGAGGGGGAGGAGGAGGAGGAGGGGAGGAGGAGGGGGGAGGAGAAAGAGGGGGGAGGAGGAGGAGGAGGAGGAGGAGGAGGGGAGGAGGGGAGGAGGGGGGAGGAGGGGGAGGAGGAGGGGGAGGAGGAGTGGGGGGAGGAGGGGGGGGGGGAGGAGGAGGAGGAGGAGGAGGAGGAGGAGAAATATGTACCAGGACAGAAAAGGAAATAAGAAATGCCACCATAGCGACCCAGAAGTTTTGTGTTGTTTTGGCCAAATGTTAATTACAATTCTAACCTCATAGCCTGGGATGGGGGGTGGGGGGGGGAAGAATTCACTAAGACAAATAAAATAGCTTGACAATAGCCAGAATAAAAGTAATAAGTGGCACTCCCTGGATGTCACGGAGATGTATGAAATAGCATGACAGGGGTTAATTAAAAAGGTAAAAAGCACAAAGGACGACGGATCTGAAGAAACAGGAAGAAGAACAGCGAGTCACATTTGGAGGACCAAGATGGTAAAACTTGGAAAAGAAAACGGGAAGTCAAGGCTGCGAAGGAAAAGAGTGATGAAAGAGAGACAAAAAGAGAATAGAAAGAGGATTAAGAGAGGCTTTCGGGAAATGGGGGCACAAAAACTGAGGAACTTTCTAAACGGGAAAATAGAGATATTGGTCAAGCCCAGTTGGACTTGTATTGTATAGGGGCATTTAGATGGTCAAACGGTTTGACAAACGCGGTTTGTCAAACAAGTGTTTGAAGTGATGTTTGACCGTGTGAATAGGGTATTTGGTTGTCAAACACGTTCGACAAACGTGTTTGACGACCAAATATCTCATTCACATGGTCAAACATCACTTCAAACACTTGTGTGACAAGTGTTTGTCAATACTCTGAATTGACAATGAAATTGCGCAATATAATTGATCGTGTATGGGCCGCTTAAGACTTTTGCGGTAACTTGATCAAGTCACTTGAACCAGATCAGGGGAGATTTCGTTAACTATTAACCCATTCATGCACGTGTTTCCCTCCAAGTAACTAGTCTATTTAACTATTATAACATTAACTATTCTAGTTAACATTAGACAATCTCATTCATCTGATGCGGAAACCCAGATACATACGGGTCCATACATTATGTTCCCATCCATTGAAAGACGTTCAAGGAAGGATATAACAGTATTGTCTTACAGAAACAGATTAAATGAATTCAGTAAAAAAG
Organism: Oratosquilla oratoria; assembly: GCF_046742065.1. Lineage (NCBI taxonomy): Eukaryota > Metazoa > Arthropoda > Malacostraca > Stomatopoda > Squillidae > Oratosquilla > Oratosquilla oratoria. The sequence goes on along the minus strand of NC_134792.1, from coordinate 48,781,379 downwards.
ATGGAGATTAATCCACATGCTGAACATGTCTTCATATATTTTTGTGAAACGCATATTCTTCGTTAGATATATTTGATTGATTTGTTTGAATGATTTGTTTGATTACTATGATATCGTATGAGTTAAGATTACCTAGCTTGAATGATATCACTGATTATAAATTTAGAAAATAACTGTAATTAGGAATATGCGATATAGTTATACAAAACATTTCTTCACTATTAACGTTAATATATATTTAGTACCCATAGCTACATTATATGTTAAGCAACAGTAAATGTCAATTACAATAATGTGATTTAACTAATTCATTCTTTAAGTTATATATACACAAGTAATATGGCATAAGTACAACATTGTTAATTAGTTTAACCTATCAACATCACCTAACTTAGCTTTGTTTCACAGGAGTTAAACTAAATTAACTTAGCCCGTAGCTTAAGCTCCGGTCACACTATCACGACCCAAATGAGTTAGTTTGAATACAAATGACTTCATTCACAATCTTTTATTTTTCGAATCTCCAAATGTCAAATTACCTTTGCCTCATATATTAAGAAGTTGATTAACGAACTAAGAGAAGTTAAAATTATACGAATATTAGAGATACTGTTGAATTTCACATAAGGAAGTCTAGAATACTGTAGGCGAAGTCGTCCTACACCTTTTTAAATTCACAACACTCGACGAGAATCGTGATGGCGTGACTGGGGCTTTAGTGACTCTTCCTTTTATTTTTTTTTTATTATTATTTTTTTTTGAGAACGAGACGATCTCATTGTTTTGATCAAACGAGGAATAACGTCGGAGTGGATCACGTACGTGAAGCTTCCTGATAAGATTCGTTGATTAAACCAGTAAAAGGAATCGGAGTTGAACCACAAGATAAGAGGAAAGATTGGCTTTAGAAGATTCGGTGAGTATCCAGTCGCTTTTCTAAAGTTTCGTATCGGCATTACAATTTTTTTTTTTTTATCATTCGTATCCATTTATACAAAATTCATCATCCTTATTCGTCTTTTGCGCATATATTAGTATTTGCAAGTGGCCCTAATTACATCAAGGATAGAACTATTCTACCTTAACTAACAATGTAACAAGGTGACATATTTATTAGTTTTGTCCAAGTTAACTCCAAAGAGTATCATTTTAGGGAAAAAGATCTAAAGTCATTCGATAAAGTATCCTTAAAAGTGACAGTGTTTATTGACATTGTACAAATTACCGCCAGATGATAGCGCTATTCCCAGAGCTTACACAACAGCATAATTGTTTATTAATTTTGTTACAAATAAACACCAAATGATAGCATGGTTTTGTAGAACAATCAAAAAAAGGTAGATCTATATGGTAAAATCGTAAGAGAAGCTAATGAGTTATGTAACTGGTAGCACTCTTAGTTTCCAAAGGAAAGAAATTTCTCAAATTTCAGGACAGAAAAGTGCTAGAAAATAATTTTTTCCAGTGGATCAACGTATATCGCTGCCGACAAGAACATTAAAGATGCTATCGTTATCAACGATCAGAAATGCGAGTCGGAAATGAACGATAAATAATGCGAGCCGGAAATGAGCCAATCCCTGACACCACATGCACCACAAAAAAAAAAAAAAAAAAAAATTCTTCGTCATTATTTACTGTTTTATACGAAGGCTAGTTTTGATTATGATACGATAAGTGCATGAAACAATGTTACTGTTTTCATAGCTTAATTTCTGTAGTCACATACTTTACTAATGGAAGAATTATCTTTTTGTGCATGGAAAGTTGTTATCAGTATGTACAGATATTTTCTGTTGAAAAGATGGACAAAGCGTATTCGACGACTCCCTAGTATATTCTATCATTTTTTTTTTCTCTCGATGTTTCGGAATTTGGGATTAACCACTACAGCATGCCGATCTTTTACCGACTTTGACATTTCTATTTTGTTTTCTCTACTGGAATATTGTAAAATTGAGAAATTCCACATTTTGAAAAAATAAAATAAAATGAAAAATAGAAACACTTGCTAATATTAGTATGCTTTTTAAATTCGATATCTTTCTGAACCCTGAATGTTTCCGAATTTCTTAGACTTCCAATTCAGAGCATTATGTCAGTTTTGAAGAACTTGGTAAAGTGACGTCCGTCAAAAATTTATAGCTCTGCTAAGCGATGTTTCTTTCGTCTCCACCATAGAAATGACGTTAATTGCAAATATAAGCCATTTATAGAAGTTTATCGACATGTATTACATTTAAACTAAAAAAGAAAATGATACTAACAACAACAACACATACTAACAACAACAACAACAACAACAACAACAATAATAAATGATGATAATAATAATAATAATAATAATAAATGATAATAAAAACAACAAAATTTAGATAAAATGTACAATTTAACTTGTCCAGGATCAGCTGCACAAAGTGTAATGTTGTTGTTGTCAAGACTGAATTGCTCAACTTCTCCAACAGAATCGGGATATATTTTGCACACTGAAGAGATTTGTGACTTTTTCAACAACATTGATATTGCATTCGACACTTTCGACCCAAATGGCCTTCGTCAAATGTCAAACAAAGCACAACAATTTCCAGTTCTCTTGTATATGATTCCAGAGTTAAAAATATTTGTTTTTCTTTTAAGAAAGATACACATTTTTTCTTTCGTTTAATTTCTTTTATTTTTTCTTCTTCTTCTGTTTTTATTTTCTTCTTTCCCCTGATTTTCTTTCTTTTTTTTTTTTTACTTTTTGTTTCGTTAGCTTTTCTTTTCTTGTTTCTCAGTTGAGTGAAGTTGTTAGTCTTTAGTCAGATTGGTTATGATGACGAAAACAACCTCTCATTATGAACATGAATGGTTTACTGATGTTCTTCTAAGTAGTTTTATAGTTACTGTTGGCAAGAAGGAATTTAAGAAAACGTTCTTGTATATATAAAACCTGACACTTAAAGTCGTACACCACAATGTTTTGTTATACGAAACTACTAAATAATTTCCACCATTTAACAGAAAACTCTGAGTGTGCAACATTTGTCACTAATATAAAAAAAACATGTAACGCACAAGTTGCAAAAACATACAAGATTACAGACAATAAAACACAATAAACAAAGTAAACACATGTAAAGCGCACGAAATAACACACACACATACACAAACTCGAAAAAAATAAAGACACACACCATATAAACATAAAAACAAGCAATGTAGTATACATGAGACAAAAAAAAAAGCTCACAACCGATACACATAATACAAATATGACGAATGGGACCAAAAACAAACTCACGAGACACAAATAAGAGTTCCACAACACAAACATACGAGACGCGACATGCGCACGATAAGCTGTACACAAAATGAACAAAAACCCAAGAAACACAAACACATGAGACACAAGACACACAAAAGACACGAAACAGACACGAATCACAACGATTTACATAGACACGAGGCACGCTCTTACTTGTATAACATTTCATATCTCTTCGGTACAACGAGAACATTGCAGACACACTAAGTATTTGTCTAGACGCTGTAGCCTCACAAGAAATTGAATTACTAATTACACACCTGTTGATCTGAAAGGAGCAGCGTAGAGTACAAAAACTAAAGACGATATTGGCATAATACCCATGTGAATTAGAGTATGAATTATAAATTGTAAGAAGTGCCAAAATATAATTTTATGATGTGTAATATTCAGATCATGTGTACAATCACCTAAATATGATATATACACAGACACAAAAACATTATATATATATTATATATATATATTATATATATATATATATATATGTGTGTGTGTGTGTGTGTGTGTGTGTGTGTGTGTGTGTGTGTGTGTGTGTGTGTGTGTGTGTGTGTGTGTGTGTGTGTGTGTGTGTGTGTGTGTGTGTGTGTGTGTGTGTGTGTGTGTGTGTGTTTGCAGTAATTCACAGAGACACGTGTAAATAAATTTGCAGAAAAACTACTGGGAAATGAGAAACTTAGTCCGAACGTTTTCGTCTATTTCACAACATCAATAGGGAATACAAACGTGAAAGACAGCGATACATGTACTGAATGGATGAATACATGATAGGAAACATGGACATGTCACACAAAATACTCCATTATACAAGTCGGAAAAAAACAGCTTTGAGGAATGGCAAGATTTTATGTACATTAGATCACATAAGATATTACCTCCGCAGAGGCTGGGACACCGTTGGAGTTGTAGAACACCCAACAGTTTTCTCAGTAATGAAATTATCGAGATTGTACAAACGTAAGCTTGAAATAATATTGTAATGAAAAAAATTAATATGACAGATACACAGAAAACAAGATTATATCAGAAAGTAAACACGAAGAGGGTACGTATACACACTAGGAGAGGTCACATGACAGGTGACCATTACTCTGGCCTAACACTGTGAGAGGGTACATGTGAATATTGGGAGAGGGAATTGGTGAACACGTGGATAGGGTACTGGTAAACACTGGGAGAAGGTAATGGAAGATGACCATTACTGTAGCCTGAGTGTCCGCAGTGGCTGAAGTGTCCGCTGTACCCCTAGTGACAGTGGTGAAGGAAGGGTTTAGATGGTGCTAGTATCTTGACCCGTGTTGCCGGAGTTCTTGTTCCGTTCTTGAGGTGAGTAGTTTGAGTCATTGCTGGGGCGTCCGGTTTGGCGGTTTCTGAAGGATTTGAGGCTAGGGAGGATGGTGGAGACTTCTTGTTGGGTGTTCAGTATAGGTTAGCTGTACTTGATGTGAAGGGTTTCAAGGGGGTGGACGCTTGCCAATCTGAAGACAATTTCAGTGTTATTCTCTAAAATGGATCAGGTGATCGAGGAGTTGTGGGTCTCCTGGAGGTGCTGTTTAGGTCCTCCACTGTCTACGTGGTGTATCAGACATCTGGAGAGGCGAGTGGAGTTCAGCCAGCAAATAAGTACGGTCCCTAAATGGACACTGGAACGGGTACACTAGATTCCCACACTCCATTGTTGGCAGGGCGTGGGGAGCTGTCATTTTTATGAGTGTCTGGGGAGTCTCTTGTTTAATAATGTGTGTGTGCGCGTGTGTACTTGTTCATGTATTCGTGTGTGTATATGTGTATGCATGTGTGAGTGTGCATCTGTGCTTGAATGTGTGTGTGCATGTGTGAGTGTAGGTCCGTGTTTATGTGTGCGTGTGTTTATGTGTATGTGTGTGTGTGTGTGTGTGTGTGTGTGTGTGTGTGTGTGTGTGTGTGTGTGTGTGTGTGTGTGTGTGTGTGTGTGTGTGTGTGTGTGTGTGTGTGTGTGCGTGTGCTTAACTGCGTGTTTCTTCGTTGGTGATATAAAAACGTACATGAATCGTATATATTTTCTTTAGTAACGATTTTGCGTTATAAATAAACTCCAACACTATTTGTAAGATAAAGAATTCTTGATTTTGTTTTAAAAATCTTCTTAACGTCTTCAATTATAAAAAATGTGTTATGGATGCCGTGTCCCGGAAATTGTGAATTATACAAAAGATAAACAATTTTACACGTGGGAGCGGTGGGAGACACACGTGGGCGTTGAGGGGAAAAGGAAGATGGGTTTGGTTTAGAGCAAGAAGTGTGTGTGTGTGTGTGTGTGTGTGTGTGTGTGTGTGTGTGTGTGTGTGTGTGTGTGTGTGTGTGTGTGTATATATTTATATATGTATGTATGTATGTATGTATGTATGTATGGATGGATGGATGGATGGATGGATGGATGTAGTGTGTGTGTGTGTGTGTGTGTGTGTGTGTGTGTGTGTGTGTGTGTGTGTGTGTGTGTGTGTGTGTGTGTGTGTGTGTATGTACGTATGTACGTATGTATGTATGTATATATGTATATATGTATGTATGTATGGATGGATGTATGCGTGTATGTGTGTGTATGTGTGAGGCTATTCATGAGCAAAGGAAAATGGTCTGAAATTTAGGATGAAAGACAGGAGCTACATCAAATGGATATGTTGCTGGAACCGATGTAAACATGTGTGACAAGGCTGTCGGTGTTCCTGGAAATTTGTTAGTTTCGCGAATGCAACAGCGATACAACACTTTTGCATTTGTGTGCTCTAGGCGTCCCCACCTGTCCGTGCATATTCTAGTTATTCCACTATGATACCATTTCTGGTATTACTTAAACGCAGTCCCCTGGCGATTTCACTCAGCAAGGGTGATGATTCTGCTTATACATGCTTCCTTCTTCTTTTCTTTCTTTATTCATGTATCTATCTATTCCTTCATTTATTCGTTTACTCATATATATATATATATATATATATATATATATATATATATAGATAGATAGATATAGATATATATGTGTTGAATGGATGTCATGTGGAGTGTCTAAAAATGAGGTACAGTGGTGGTGGACTGGATGGTGAGGTTGTTTAATGTTTGTCTAAAAGAGGGTAGAATACCGGAGGACTGGGGAAATGTCTGTATAGTTCCACTTTACAAAGAAAAAGGGGACAAGTGTAAGTGTAGTATTTTCAGAGGAATCAGTTTGTTGAGTGTAGTTGGGAAAGCTTATGAAATGGCTTTGATTGAGTGCATTAGGAGAGGAACAGAGGGAGTAATTGGTGAGGAACAATATGGGTTTAGGACAGGTAGGGGTTGCGTAGATCAGATCTTTGTGGAAAGGCAGATATGTGAGAAAGCTTTAGGAAAAGATAAGGATGTTTTTGGGGGCTTTTGTGGATTTAGAAAATGCTTATGACAAGGAGGACAGGAAGGTACTGTGGGAGGTATTGCAGATATATGGGATAGGAAGAAAACCGTTAAGAGCAGTCAAGATTTTTACAAAAGCAATAGAGCCTGTGTTAAAATTAGAAATGGAGAGAGTGAATATTTTGGGGTAAAGGTGGGATTTCGCCTTGGCTGTTAAATTGATACATGGATGGGGTGGTGCGAAAGGTAAACACAAGTGTAATTGTCCGGGGATTGAAGATGGTTAAAGAAAAAGGATGAAAATGGGAGATAAGCCAATTGTTGTTTGCTGACGACATAGCTCTTGTAGCTGGATCAAAAGAGGGATTAAGGAAGTTAGTGACGGAGTTTAGGAAGGTGTGAGAAAGGAGGAAGTTGAAGAATATGGTTAAAAGTAAGGTGATGAGAGAGGATGGCAGTACATTGGAAGTGAGTATTAAGGGAGAGAGACTGAAGGCAGTGGAGGTGGAGGTAGAATGTAGATTGAAAGAAGCAAGTGAATGTCTTGGGGCATTAAAATGTGTAATGAGAAATAGACATTTAGGAATGGATGCTAAGAGGAGATTGTATGAGGGAGTGATTGTGCCGACAGCACTGTATGGGGCAGAAACGTGAAACATAAGAGAGGAAGATAGGAAGAGTTTTAATATGTCCGAGATGAAATGCCTGAGAAGTATGGTAGGGGTTGCTAGGTTGGATAGGGTGAGAAATGAGAAGGTGAGGAGGAGAGTGGGATGGAAAGAGAGTTGATGCAGAGGTTTAGAGTATTGGGATGGTTTGGACCCTCAAGTGCCATCAGGTAGAGAGTGGCGCGGTTCAATTTATTGGAAGAAAATGACGATTATATTTAGAATATCAAAATAGAAGAATTTAGAAATAAAAATAAAAAACTGGGAGAGGGGAAGCCAAAATAGGTCCAGTCCTGATCCCTCTGGGGAAAACCACCAATAATTCCAAACTTCCTCCACGTATATATTTATATTTTTTCTTTCCGTTTAAAAATTCTTAATTAGTACAGCTTCCAAAACATTTTCGTTTTAGTCTTCATGAATTATTTGCAAGTTCTACTGTGTTTGGTTTAACGTTCTTTCGTATTATATAGACTTTGAGTGTGTTTTGGACGCGTTATTTCAATGCTTCTTGTTCTACATAGTTTGTCTTTTTTTGTGGGGCAAGTTTTGATTACTGTATAAAATCATTACACAATGTAACGTCTTTATTATGTATACATTTACATCTACTACGTTTTCTATTAATCAATTTATTTATCTATCATATTATCTATTTGTGTGTATGTTTTTTATTTGCTTGTTTATTCGTATTCATGAATCTATCTATTCATTAATTTTCTAATTATATAACTATCTGGTTGGTTATCATTTGGTTATTTATTTGTTTGCTCAGTAATTTATTAATTTTCTCTACTGATTTGTCTTTCATGATTAGTGATGTTCGTTGGTCGCGCTAGAATATATGGTTTACAACGTTCTCCTAGGTCCATTTTTTTTTTTTTTTCTATGAGAGGATAGCATTTGTACATTTCCGACGACATTCTGATCAAACGTAGAAATTTTTCACAGTATTTTCATTGTGAAAAAAAGAGAGAAATGATGATATTTTTCTGAAGAAGGAAATATGTAGTTATAAATAAGATCTCGTTATGAAGATGGGAAAGATATAAGATGAAATTATAGCATATAACCGCAACACTATAAAATAAAATTCACCAAAAATGTGGAATTTCAGGAATACTTCCGGTTACACACATGTTGCCAATGGTATGATATATTAATGTTCCGGAGGACCTCATATTGTGGAAACTATTATCCGGCCGGAAGGCGACGTAAACGTGACCTGAAGAGTCTTGAAGAGTCTTACGAGGTACCTCGTCGATCTGGATCGTGATCCTTGTAACATGACGCCTCGTCTGGCTCGTCATAAAAAGAACATTTTCTTCTTTCAGCAACTTTGAAACCTGGATCGTTCACATGCAATATCTTCCCCGTTTTGGACTTTTTCGATGTCATGTGAGTTAGCATACCGGGCAATTCAATATCCATTTTATTTTTCTATTCTATTTGCACGATGTAATAGAGCTTGTGTGATTTAAGAAGAATGTTATGGTTTTTTCATATACACTCTCATATTTGCAAAAATAAAAGACCTGCAAACATAGAGGTTACTGAATGTTGTCGTCTGATAAACAGAAACTAAAATAAATTGATGTCATTATCAGATGCGGTGTACCTACGCATTTATGTTTGTCAACATTAGCGTCATTAATATATAGCATTAAGCAAGCTCTTCATAGATTAAACCATGTACGTATTATTACAAGAGAACTCATAATGTCATGCAAGAAACTGTTGAATTTCGAAACGCAATTCATCAATCGGATGAATTTCGTATACGTCCTGGTTTTGATCTCCCCAACCCAGCGAGAATTACCATTCCTGTCGACTTAATT
>NC_134792.1:48764700-48769700 GCF_046742065.1 Oratosquilla oratoria | reverse complement strand
GGCGGCCGGAAACTCTAACCACTGCGCCATCGAGTGTGTGTGTGTGTGTGTGTGTGTGTGTGTGTGTGTGTGTGTGTGTGTGTGTGTGTGTGTGTGTATGTGTGCGCGCGTGCTTATGGAAGTTACCCTTTACCAGTGCTACAATGGCGTGAACACAGGTCATTGAACCACTTGGCAGAGGGTGGTAGGAACAATTGTCCTCGTCGTTTCCAGGCTACCGATGATCCAATTCTACCACAGAGAACCTGAAATGGACAGGAATCGTTCGAATCATTCCAGGTCTTCCCTGTGGGTCTTCTGAAAGAACGAGTTCGAACCACATCTTTACCAAAACATACGTCACCTCTATGCACGAACCGTAAGCCCTTGTTTTATGTTACTGCTCCGTTATATGAACACTCACTGCTCTATTATTCGAACCTCACCCGCTCCGCATTATGAACATTACTGCTCCGATACACGAACATCACTGCTCCGTTATACGAACATAACTGCTCCGCATTATGAACATTACTGCTCCGATACACGAACATCACTGCTCCGTTATACGAACATAACTGCCCCATATTACAAACATCACTGTTCCGTATTACGAACATCACTGTTCCGTATTACAAACATCACTGCTCCGTTATACGAACATCACTGCCCCGTATTACGAACATCACTGTTCCGTATTACGAACATCACTGTTCCATATTACAAACATCACTGTTCCGTATTACGAACATCACTGTTCCGTATTACAAACATCACTGCTCCGTTATACGAACATCACTGCCCCGTATTACGAACATCACTGTTCCGTATTACGAACATCACTGTTCCGTAAGAGTGGGTTCACATGGTCTAACGGTTGGTCGAACGCGGTTCGACAGACACGTGTTTAAAGTGATGTGTGAACGTGTGAACGGGGTATTTGGGGTTTAACCAACATGTTCGACAACCAAATACCCCGTTCACACGTCAATTTAAACACGTGTCTGTCGAACCGGGTTCGACGAACCGTGCAAAACCCCTCTTATACGAGCATCACTGCTCCGGATTACGAACACTGACCCATATTACGAACATCACCACTCTCACCATTTATGTAAATCCTTTTTGGCTATCCCCCTGGTAAGGGGGAAAAAGCCTTGGTATATGTATGTATGATGCTCAAGCTGGTATCCTTCCTCAATATCTATGTATAGTAAGTTCACGTTTGTAAACGGAGAACGGAACATATTACGTTTCGATGGTCGATAAACCATTTCTGTTGTGTGACAATGGTTTAAGGTTTCCTCCCGTGTGGTCCCTGGACTCAGCTATAGAATTGTTTCGCTAACCATTTATAACTGTATCAGTTTTTTATTTTGTATTCTGTGCTATTGGTTTCAGAGGAAAAGTTAGCAAGATAGTGAGGTCGTGTTCTGCATCCTCCATGTAAAATAATCTGTATGCACACACACTCACACTTGTATATTTTTGATACGCATATATATTATACATATATATATATATATATATATATATATATATATATATATTATATATATTCGTAGCAGGTTTGAGTCCCGCACTACTCTGGGACTCCCAGCAGCGATTGTTCCCTAACCGCAAAATTCCAAAAGCATAAGGTAATGGAGACGGCTCTGGTAGCAGCGACGTGTCTCCTGGTGTATTCACCTAGCCATAAAGAAATACTACTTAGTTAAACCTGCATTGTTATTATTGAACAATTGATGATTGTTATACTGTTATTTACCCGAGGTTGGGAGGTTGGGAAGTTGTTGGAAAACTGGAAATTAGAAAAGAAAATACTAGACGAAAACGCGAAAGTTCCGACTCATAAAAAAAACCCAGTGAATTGAAGGTTCGTTTTCCGCTGCAGAATAGATGATTGCAACGCAAGTTAGCAAGAAAAGCTTATAAGCAATCATTGTTAGAGGAATGAATAATTAATCAAACACAGGGAATCAGAACGGTGTTGCGAAACTGATGTTACGGTGTTATTTGTTTAAAATATGATTCACATCAGCAAGTGAGTCAAAATGTTCTTTGAGTTACTCAGACTCGGGAAAACTCTTTAGGATTTTTGTTCGCCTGACCAGTTCTTTTGTGAGTTCTTTTGTGAGGTGAAATGGTTTTAGCAAACGAGTTAGAATTTCTAGCCTCCACCGAAGTACCCTCGTTTATCGTGTACTTAGTACAAGAAATAACAATAATAAAGGAATTGTACTCAACTTTTATTGACTAACCGCGGAAATAAGGGAATAGAAATTGAGAATAGGTTGGAAAAGCAAACAGAAACTGTGTATACAACACTCTCACTCTCTCTCTCTTTCTCTTTCTCTCTCTCTCTCTCTCTTTCTCTCTCTCTCTTTCTCTCTCTCTCTCTCACGCACACACACACATATACATACACACAGACACACGCACACACACTCATGCACGCACACACAAACACGCACAATCACACGCACAAACAAGCACAAACACGCACACAGACATACACACAAGCACACGCACACACAAACACAAACGCACAAACACACACATACATAAACACGTATAAATACACACACACATACATACATACACACACACGCGCGCGCGTACAAACACAAGCATTCGCACACCCTTAGACCAGTGGATTAGTTCCACTACAGTAACAAATGTGGATGATAGAAGGTAGTTTGTCACTATGGAACAATTTAAGTGGATAGCACCTTCATAGAAGTGGATGAAACTCGACTCTCATGAGGTAATTACGTTGAATGGAGCGGGAAGACTCCTCTCTTCATTTTTTTTTTCCTCGTTTAATTCTTCTCGTTTATGCCTCTTCTCTCCCTTTCTCTTCCTCCATCTCTTCTTCCTCCGTTTTCTTCACTTATTTTCTCTACCTTCCTCTTCTTCTTCTTTCCTTTGACTTTCTCTTTATTTTCCTCTTTTTCTTGAACTTTATCTTCCTGATCCCTAACATTCGTGTGATTACTTTTGTCATCCCTTTTCTTCCATTTCTCATACTCTTCTTTTCATCTATCACTACTTTTTTTTATTTTTCTTATCTATAACTCCTCTTTCTCTCTTCACTCTTACTTCATCTTTTCCTCTTACTCTCTTCATCTCTTCTAAATATATATATTATTTTAATTTTTCTTTTCCTTCCCCTCCCTCTCCTTTTCCGTTTTCTCTTTCCCCAATACCTAATCATATTCTCCCATATTCTCCGTCTTGTACACCTTCCTTCTCTTCGTACATTCTATCTTTTATCTAAACGGCGCCACGAGACAATGAAACGGCTTTGTTCTACCATAAAGGTCGTTGTTTTAGTAACGGGGCTGGTTGTGGTATATACATACATGTGGACATATCGGGGAAATGGGTTTGATTTTAGCATACAGTTACATTTGATTTTAGTACTTTGACACAACTTGATGGTCGTCCTGACCATGACAGTAGTAACAGTAAAAATATAATATGCAGGAAAATAATAGTTACAATACTGTTAGTAGTAGTAGTAGCAGTAGTAGGAGTGAGTGTACTAGTAACAACAAGGGTAATAGAAGTAATAGTATTAGTATGTTTTACTGTTTTTGTAGCATGCATCAGTATTAGTACGAGCATAGGAGCCTACTGGAAGACATTTCGTCACCGGAAGACCACTAAAACTGGTGATCATGACAGCGGGAAAAAAGGCCACTGAAGAAAAATTGTCACTGAAGAAAAAAGGTCACTGAAGAAAAAAAGGTCACTGAAGAAAAAAAGGTCACTGAAGAAAAAAGGTCACTGAAGAAAAAAGGTCACTGAAGAAAAAAAGGCCACTGAAGAACGTCCTTTGAAGTCAAGAAGTGTCTGGAGACGAGGTTCACAAGGCGAGATGGGTTTCTGGCCGGGAGAGAACAAGTGTCTGGGCAGATATTTCCAGGTTATGGGAGAAGGGGGGAGGAGACTTCCATAACGCGACAGTTCGAAATGGCCCATAACAGCCCTATGGCAATGAGACTTCGTGGCTTTGCCTGGACCACGTGATTGTCCATTAAATCCTTTAAACACGGCGATGTCCTGCCAAGGACAAGTGGTTTTTGTGTACCTAAACCGAACTCAATTGGAAAAGAGTTTTAATTGGTCAAGATTCCCTTCAGGTAAGAATCGACACCATATTTATAAAAAAAAATTCTATCCATACCCTTACGGTGCAGATTCCATACACCACGTTACCATGGTGAAGATCCTGAAGAAGGCAGGAATCATATAACCCTAGACTAAGATTGCTCGTTATAGTACCATAGAAAAAGGGAAGTAGGTCTGAAAGAAAACGGAACGAAGTCTTACAAGTTAAAAAGGGACTTAGTGATAATCAACGCCTTGAACACAGCTTTGCTGAGTAATCGACAAAAGACAACCCATCGAAATGAAATAGTTGAGGTCTTTGATTGGTATTTCCAAATTCAAAGATGGAGCACTGCTAATGACTGGTCCATTTTCCAATATATGTGACATTCATAAGATCTATTCCTTTATTTGGTGGAATTAAAATACTTTGGACTAAAACATGAAGAAAAAAATAATATCTTGAGAAATATACCGGAAAGATTTGGGATTTGCTTTTTTCTAACAAAGTAAATTAATGCCCCTTTTAGGTCAAAAACTGATTCATAAGTTTGAGTGCACAAGCCAAAATCTAATAACGTAAAGCAAAATGAAAAAATGATAGATGATTAGTTGACACTGATGTAAAATGAATAGTTGTAGAATTAATCAACTCTTGCAGCGGTGACACACAACAGAGTCTATTCTGAAAAACAAAAAATTTTTTTTTTTTTTTATTTAGGTCAGCAAGTCACCACAGGATGGGACGGATTCTACAGAATATTTTTTTTTCCTTAGGAGACGTTCTCTATAGATCGCATTCTAGGTAACACTAGACAATTCATTTCACCTCTTCAACACAATCGTAAGAAAGGACTAAATATACTGATGATAGAAGGAACGAAGAAAAAAGAAAAAGACCAGAA
>NC_134792.1:48744700-48757200 GCF_046742065.1 Oratosquilla oratoria | reverse complement strand
TTTATCTTCAACTTTCTTCTTTTGCACATCTTCCCAAACTCAGTCACTATCTTCCTTAATCCCTTCTCTGATCCTGATACAAGCGCAGTGGCGTCAGGAAACAACAACTGGCTTATCTCCACATTGTTCTTCCCCAATTACTCCCTCTGTTCCTCTCCTAATTCTCCCAATCAAAACCTTCCCATAAGCCTTCCCAACTACACTTAACAAAATGATCCCTCTGAAACTACTACACTCGCACTTGCCCCCTTTTCCCTTATAAAGTGGAACTACACAGGCACTCCTCCACTCCTCCGGTACTCTTCCCTCTTTTAGACAAACATTAGACAGCCTCACCAGCCAGTCCATCATCTCTGCACCTCCTTTTCTTAGACATTCTGCATGACACCCATCCAACCCAGGTCCCTTATCTACTCTCATTATTTTAATAACTGTTTTCACCTCACCTTTCCTTATTTTTCCTCCATTTTTCTCATTCATCACTGCCATTTTCTTAGCACTTCCCACTGCAACTACCTTTCCCTCCCTATCCTCTTTTACATTTAGCAACTCCCTAAAATAATCTGCCCATCTTCCTCTCACTGTCGCCTCTTCTATTAGCATCTCTCCATCTGCACCTTTTACATTTTCTTCTCTGCTTGATTCGCCTCTTCTTCTTCTCTTAATTTCCTTCCAAAATATCTTTTATTACTTTCAAAAATTTCTGTCATACTCTTACTCCATTTCACATCTGCTCTCCTCTTTGCCTTCTTTATATTATGCTTTACATTTCTTTTCTTTGTACCTCTCATATGATTCTCTCATCTTATTTTGTAACCAGTCTGTGAATGCTTGCGTCTTCTCTTCTACAACCTTTTAGCTTCATCATCCCACCACTCACTACCTTTCCTCTTATTTCCTTCCGTCCTCCTTGTTCCATACACTAACTTTGCACACCTTGTGACTCCTTTCCTTTTTCCATCTATGCTCCACTTTAAACTTACGTTCTACCAAAAAATTATCTGATATTCTCCCACACTCTCACCCCTTGGAACATGTACATCCAAAACTCAAAGGATTACAAAGGCGGAGCATGCCGACAGGAGACCTTTTGGTCCATATCTTGGTCGGATGCGAAGAAAAAAAATCATAATGATAATAAAATAATAAATAAAAAAAACTATAATAATGTAAATAATAATCAAAATACATAAATGAATGCATAGGTATAGTTAAACAATAAACAAACAGGTTAATAGTAAATGATAATAAATTCTTCTCCTGGTTACCACTATATAGTCCATTAAAACCCTATCCTGGGGACGGGTTGAAGGGAGGGCAAACTCTGCAACTTACTGGTGTGGTGCTAGAGTATGATGGTGGTTTTCGTTAATGTGTTCAGAGGTAGCTTCATGTAGTGGTGGTCAATGAAGTGTTGGAAGATAGATCCCTGGTTTCAGCGGTATTGGAGGCGTCTTTTCAGCCCGTCCCTAGGAGAGCACCATGCCCTCCTACACCACCAAGGAAATGCTCCTGAGACCCAACTGGAAAATAGCGCCCGTCAGAGTTCCCAGGAGCACCTTGCACCACAACGACCATCAGAGCTCGATGCCCTCCAGCCCACAGGATCATGGGCCAGGACCTCCAGCCCACAGGACCATGGGACAGAAGGACCTCCAGCACACAGGACCATGGGCCAGAAGGACCTCCAGCACACAGGACCATGGCCCAGAAGGACCCTCCAGCACACAGGACCATGGGGCAGAAGGACCCTCCAGCCCACAATACCATGGGCCAGGACCTCCAGCCCACAGGACCATGGGCCAGAGGGACCCTCCAGCCCACAGGACCATGGGCCAGAAGGACCCTCCAGCCCACAGGACCATGGATCAGAAGGACCCTCCAGCCCACAGGACCATGGACCAGAAGGACCCTCCAACCCACAGGACAATGGACCAGAAGGACCTTCCAGCCCACAGGACCATGGGCCAGAAGGACCCTCCAGCCCACAGGACCATGGGCCAGAAGTCAAACCATAGCTTCCACCACTCACTCTGTGCTGAGAATGATGACTTCCCCTCGTGATCTCCCCCAGGGTTTCAAATTGACCTCTACCACTTTCCCCTTAACCTTACCCAGTGACTCTCTTAGAAATTTTCTACTTCTACATGTGACTTTACCCAAAAATTTCCACTGACCTCTCCTACTGCTCCCAATGATCTCACCCAAGACCTCCCGTATATCTTTCTTACTTCTTTCAGTGACTTCATCCAAGAACTTGTATTGACCTCTCCTACTTCTCCAAGTGACCTCATCAATACACCCTTTCTCATATTATTCAAACATTGCACTATGAGAATGGAAATATATTCTTGAAACTAAAGATATTAAATATCAAAATAGCCAAAGCTATTAGAGCAGTTGACTTCTATGTATCTGTACATGCATATATATATATATATATATATATATATATATATGTGTGTGTGTGTGTGTGTGTGTGTGTGTGTGTGTGTGTGTGTGTGTGTGCATGTACATTTTCATCTGACCTAGTTATGGACCTAAAGGTCTCCTGTCGGCATGCACCTCCTTTGTAATCCTTTGTAACTATATATATATATATACATATATATATATATATATAATATATATATATATATGATGTAAGCGGAATAGGAAACACAGGAGTCTTAGTCTTGAGTTTATTCCTGACTAGTTTCGCAGGTATGCTTTTTCAAAGGAATATGTGTACAAACGGGCTGTGGGCATTATATACATGGGGTGGACCTCACCACCTCTCCGAGTTACCATAGTTGGTGGCGAATGTGAACATCACATTTTGGCTCACGTAACAATGAAGACATTTTTATAATTAAATATGATAACACTACTACCAAAGAAATTATTAATAGAAAATGTAACAATAGTAATGATAACGATGAAGATAAATATTTAAATAATAATATTAACAGTAATAACAAAAATGATAGTATCAATACAGGAAATAATAACAATAAAATAAAATAAAAGTAATGATAATAAAAACAATAATAAAAATAAAAATGATAATACTAATAACCAAGAAATTAAAATTGTTAATAGTAATTATGACAATAATAGTGAAAACAATGATAATAAAAACGAAAAATTAATTAAATATTTAAATAGTAACAATAATAATAACAATAATAATAATAAAGATAAAGAAAGTAATAATAATAATGATGGTAATAATAAAAATAAAAATAAAAATGTAATGATAAAATTATAAATATATATAATGATAGAGATAATAAATAAATAATAGTTACAATAACAATGATAATAATAATAGTGTTGAAAATAAATAGTAACAAATAGCATTAAAAGAATAAATCATGATGAAAAGGTGGGGCAAGGTAGCATGGAGGAACTTCAGAGTGAAGGAAGAAAGCTGGAGAGGGTAGGCCGAAGTGTTTCCTATTCCGCTTACATCAACCTGTCATAATGTCTCAATATATATATATATATATATATATATATATATATATATATATATATATATATATATATACTGCATATGTACCTATTTTCATTTTCATTCTCTATTCTTTTTCTTTTTCTTTTCGAATTTAAATTTCTTTTCTTCTGTTCTCGGTTCTTTTTTCCCTTCAAACATCACTTCATTTTGCGAAACACAACAGAAGTTTACCTCACTCCAACATTTTCTTTTGTCGCTGGAATACATCAACTACCAATTCTATTGGAACCCGTAAGGTCACTAAACATTTTGGTTCCTGGAGATTTCGGCATGCCACGTAGCACTACGTCACAGCGAAGGCGCTGTAAAGCGACTCTGGAAGGAACCGAAAGGGGCTATGCAATGGACGATGTCGGCTGGGAAATAAATTGCAATGCAGTGAGTACAAAGTTGTGAGTTCCTCTCAGAGTTAGTCTTGCTGAAAGGTTGCCTCTGGGTACGCGTGGAAGGTGTGAGGCGTAGGAGGGAGAGGAGGAGGAGGGAGGAGAGA
The DNA here is from genome assembly GCF_046742065.1 of Oratosquilla oratoria. NCBI lineage: Eukaryota > Metazoa > Arthropoda > Malacostraca > Stomatopoda > Squillidae > Oratosquilla > Oratosquilla oratoria. The sequence goes on along the minus strand of NC_134792.1, from coordinate 48,753,211 downwards.
GTAAAAGGTTCTGAAAGCGAAAGCTAGTCGTCAGGTCTGTGAATTGGCAAATGCCGGAGAGATGTTGTACAGAAGTAATGTAATATGTTGTAGGATTTGCATTACTCGTTTTCTTTGTCTATTTTGTTCTATTTTCATTTATTCATTTATCTATTCATATATTTATTTATTCATTTATTTATTCACTTAGTTGGTTTAGTTGTTTATTTATAGTCATATAATTCTTTTTCAGTAAGACATATGGTGCGTGGTATCATATTATCCCGCTCGTGGCATTTGTATAAACTGAGTAACCTTTGATCTCTGCCATAGAAGTCGAGTCATCTACGGTTGCCCAGTGTCTGGAATGGAGTAGACTCGACCTATTCGCCGCTGTGGTAGCCTTAAGCGGCCCATGCACGATCAATTATATTGCGCAATTTCATTGTCAATACTCTGAATTGACAATTAAATTGACCGTGTATGGGCGATATATCGCCCATACTCGGTCAATTTAATTGTCAATTTAATTGCGCAATATAATTGATCGTGTATGAGCCGCTTTAGAGCCCAGTCACACCAAGTTTACGACCTGTTTCCGACCATCGGCGACCAAATGGTCCCCGGCCAGTTGCAGGAAGTCTTTGGAAGTCGCTGGTAGTCGGTAATAAGATAGATAAATAGACAGATCGATAGATAGATATATTACAACACACACTGAATTGTCCCCAGTACATAGATTTTTATCATCAACCATATTAACTTTTTCCATTTCAGTTCTTTGCATAGGTTTTGTGTCGCCGACCGATCGCTTGGTTTTCGGTCGAAGGTGGTCGGAAACGGGTCGAACGCTTGGTGTGACTAGGGCTTCAGGAGATGTGCTGAAGTGAACTGACTCTTCATCGTTACGATCCTGCCCAGGAGCTGAACTAGAGACTTGGCGGTCATTCGGTCCTCGAGTTAAGTTCCCTTGTGTCATTGTGTATTCTATGTTAAACGAGTTATTTGTGAAAAGGAAATGCGTTATCGAAAAGGATGATAACTTATTACTAGTTGCCAGAAGCCATCTTAGTTATTTAGATAAAAGCATGTACAATGTCACAGTTGTTCTATTTTGAAAATGTAACCACGGGAAAATATTAATGTGTAGATAAGAACGTAATTAATAAAATACGACATCCAGACAGCTGTTTTTTTTTTTCAGCAAAACGCAAAGTAAAATTATTATTACGCCAGATATCGTATATTAAAAACTCAGTCACGATTTGCATCTAGTGAAAGGAAATTGGAAAATATTAATCCTGCATTCCAGACGGGACAAAAACAGAAGCAAGAAAACTATGATCTGAGTTTTACATCAGTAATAGTAATGAAAATACTAAAACAGTTACAAAGGAAAAGGAGAGAAAGAAAGAAAGGGAGAAGCAAGAGCAAGAAAAGAGAGTGGTAAAGAGAAAGAGAGGGGGAAATAAAGAGAAACAGGATAGGGAGAAATGTAGACACATACATGGAGAGCGGAAAAGAAAAAGAGAGTAGAGAGGCAAAGAGAATAGAGAGGCAAAGAGAGTAGAGAGACAAAGAGAGTAGAGAGGCAAAGAGAGGTCAGGAAGAGATGGCGAGTGGTGCCTTTTTTGAAGAGGGACATGCAGAAAGAGTGGTGAAGAGAGAGAGGAAGGGAAATGAATAGAAAGATAGAGAGAGGGAGATAGATAAAGATATAGAGAGCGAGAAAGATGAATGGAGAGGGAAGGGGAAAATAAGAGCAAAGAGATGGTCGAAAGAGAGCTTTTGAGTGATTCATTTTTAATATATCTTGTACCCATGAAGTACAAATCTTTCCATGCATATCCTATGTCGTTGATTAAGTACGACCAACCATATATGATATTATTCCCTGTATTTTTGTCGTGTATTTTGAATGTTACACTATCTAATAATCAAACAAGTTCCAAGAAATTAGATTCTAACAGCAGATAATATTTCTAAATAGCTCCAATAGAGTGCCTTCAAAAGCTTCTGGTATAAGGCTGCCGTATTTACTCAAATGTTCAAACTCAAAATTTCTGAAAGATACGAGAAAATAAGGTTTTGGCACCAGACTCCCTTGTCCAAAAACACGCAATATGTGACTTCGAGAAATTCTGATGTAAGTCTGCTATCTTTGCACAAATATTCATTTAGGCGAACGGAAGCCTGGAAAGCCTGGACTGACGTCATAGAAGAGAATTGGACTACACCTAGATTGAAATATTATATTAATTTCTTTGTCCCGTTGGTGTTTCTTAAGCTGAATAAGATCGTCCATCTTTACCGGGAATAGGATTGGGTCACTTGATGAAATGTCACCCCAGAACGTCCATCTAATCATCACCCCAGAATAGCCCACCTGAAGAATTGTCACCTCAACCAAAAACACCTGAAGAATCGTCACCCCAATTTAGGTAAGGTAAGGTTAGGTTAGGTAAGGTTAGGCTAGGTTAGGTGAGGTTAGGCTAGGTGAGGTTAGGCTAGGTTAGGTTAGGCTAGGTCAAGTTAGGTTAAGTTAGGTTAGGTTAGGTTAGGTTAATTTAGAAATCGTCACCCTAGGATATTCCACCTGAAGAAATGTCACCCCAGAATACCCCACCAGAAGAATTGTCACACTGTCGAAGTTTGGGGTGACAATTCTTCATGTGATCCACAGAATATGTGGAGAACGACATTCCACTACGTCGACGTTTTTTTTTTTTTTTTTTTTTTTTTGGGGGTGGTGGGGGAGAGAAATGATTTTATTCAGCGATGAATGAGGCATGGCTGAATAAATTTCGGTCAATTTGGCAAAGTTTAGAGCGAGTACCGACCCTCATAAAAAAAAAAAAAAAAAAATACTGAAACCAAATCCTCAACCCCTTTCTTAAGATGGCAAACTTTAGAGATTTTATTCTGACCAACGCCAGATGATTTTATTCAGGTGAAGATGGAGAGTCGTACTAATAGATGATTTAGTATCTCGTTGTCAATAAGCAACGCTTTTGTAATTGAGGACAACAAAAGATTACAAAGGCCGACGGGAGACCTTTTGGTCCATAACTAGGTCGGATGCAAAAGATTATATAATAATGGTAAATAGATAAATGAATAATATGATACAAATAATAATAAATAAATAAATGCATAAGTATAGTTAAATAATAAACAAACAGGTAAATAGTAAATTATAATAATTTGACATATAACAAAGGAGGTAAGCTCACAGACGTGGAGAAAAAGATATTTACGAAGAGTAGCAGAACATAAGAATGAAGGAGGCTGCAAGAGACCATAAGGCCTACACTAGGCAGTTCCATGGCCATCACCACCTGTCATCCCCATCCATAAAGTTATCTAACCATTTCTTAAAACAACTGATGGTTTCAGCGCTCCCTACTGCATGGTTACTAAGTCTATTCCATTCGTTGACCACCCTATTAGTAAACCAACTCTTGCCTATTTCCTTCTTAAACGGAGGCAAAGCGTAAGTTCAAATGGTCACCTTTATTTTTTTCGAGTGGAGTTCCAAATTTTTAAAGAATATTAAGTCAAATTGGTTAGTAGGGTTGTCACCAAAGTCGTTAAAACATTGATTAGGTAAAACATAAATCATAATCTTCAGGCATCAAACTGCGGTCAGTACTTCATTTTGAGCCTTGTTTAAAGAATTGATAAAAAAAAAAACAAGAACAAAATGGATGACGGGATAAAAGAGATGCAATATAATGATAACCGACGTTATTTAGAAACGAAGAAAACTGGAAAAGAAGGGAAAGAGATGAAATGTGTTGAAAAACAAGATTAAGAATCAATCCGACAAAAGAACGAGAGGACGAAAAGAAAACGGGGAACTGCAACGCGTAGGAGGAGGAAGATGGAGGAGGAGGAGGAGGTGAGAATGAAGAGTCATATGACAAACTGAAAAGAGTAAGAAGAGGAAGGAAGAGGAGGAAGAGGAAGCAAAGGAAAAGAGAGAAAAAGAGGAAGAAGAGGGGGAGGAAGAAGAGGAGGAAGAAGAGGAGGAGGAGGAGGAGGAGGTGAAAATGAAGAGTCATATGACAAACTGAAAGGAGTAAGAGGAGGAAGGAAGAGGAAGAAGAGGAAGCAAAGGAAAAGAGAGAAAAAGAGGAAGAAGAACAAGAAATGAAGAGATAGGTAAAATGAAAGAAAACTTGAAAAGTATAAAGTTTTCGTAAGAAGAGAAGAAATGTAATGCACAGAGAAGAGCAAGGAGAACAAGAAAGGGAGGGGAGGAGGAAGGGAGGAAGACAAAAAGGAAAACTGGAAAAGATATAACGTAGAATGAAGGAGGTAGAAAAGACGAAAGTATCCTCGAAAGCTTCTGGTGCACGAGGTGAGTCAGAAAAGAATGGATTGAGACTGAAAGATAAATATAACCAGAGGAGGAAGAGGAAGAAGAGGAGGAGGAGGAGGAGGAGGAGGAGGAGGAGGTGAAAAAAGACCACAGCGGAGGCTAGAAAAGGTCAAGGGGCTGGATAAGAATGGTTGGATTAGATGGAGGAGGAGGAGGAGGAGGAGGAGGAGGAGGAGGAGGACGAGGAGGAGGAGGAGGAAAAAAGACCACAGCGGAGGCTAGAAAAGGTCAAGGGGCTGGATAAGAACGGTTGGATTAGATGGAGGAGGAGGGGGAGGAGGAAGAGGAGGAGGAGGAGGAAGAGGAGGAGGAGGAGGAAGAGGAGGAGGAGGAGGAGGAGGAAGAGGAGGAGGAGGAGGAGGAGGAGGAGGAGGAGGAGGAGGAGGAAAAGAAGGAGGAAGAGGAGGAGGAGGAAAAGAAGGAGGAATAGGAGGAAGTAGGAGGAAGAGGAGGAGAAGGAGGAAAAAAGACCACAGCGGAGGCTAGAAAATGTCAAGGTGCTGTATAAGATTGGTTGGATTAGATGGAGGAGGAGGAGGAGGAAGAGGAGGAAGAGGAGGAGGAGGAAGAGGAGGAGGAGGAGGAAGAGGAGAAAGAGAAAACACCACAGCGGAGGCTAGAAAAGGTCAAGGGGCTGGATAAGAATGGTTGGATTAGATGGAGGAGGAGGAGGAGGAGGAAGAGGAGGAGGAGGAGGAGGAAGAGGAGGAGGAGTAGGAGGAAGAGGAGGAGGAAGAGGAGGAGGAGGAAGAGGAGGAGAAGGAGGAAGAGGAGGAGGAGGAGGAGGAAAAGAAGGAGGAAGAGGAGGAGGAGGAAAAGAAGGAGGAGGAGGAGGAAAAAAGACCACAGCGGAGGCTAGAAAAGGTCAAGGGGCTGGATAAGAACGGTTGGATTAGATGGAGGAGGAGGAGGAGGAGGAAGAGGAGGAGGAGGAGGAGGAGGAGGAAAAGAAGGAGGAGGAAGAGGAGGAGGAGGAGGAGGAGGAGAAGGAGGAGGAGGAGGAGGAGGAGGAAAAGAAGGAGGAAGAGGAGGAGGAGGAAGAGAAGGAGGAAGAGGAGAAGGAGGAGGAGGAAAAAAGACCACAGCGGAGGCTAGAAAAGGTCAAGGGGCTGGATAAGAATGGTTGGATTAGATGGAGGAGGAGGAGGAGGAGGAGGAAGAGGAGGAGGAGGAGGAGGAGGAGGAGGAGGAAGAGGAGGAGGAGGAGGAGGAGGAAAAGAAGGAGGAAGAGGAGGAGGAGGAGAAGGAGGAAGAGGAGGAGGAGGAGGAGGAGGAGGAGGAGGAGGAGGAAAAAAGACCACAGCGGAGGCTAGAAAAGGTCAAGGGGCTGGATAAGAATGGTTGGATTAGATGGAGGAGGAGGAGGAGGAGGAAGAGGAGGAGGAGGAGGAGGAGGAGGAGGAAGAGGAGGAGGAGGAGGAGTAGGAGGAAGAGGAGGAGGAGGAGGAGGAGGAGGAGGAAGAGGAGGAGGAGGAGGAGGAGGAGGAGGAGGAGGAAAAGAAGGAGGAGGAGGAGGAGGAGGAAAAGGAGGAGGAGGAGGAGGAGGAGGAGGAGGAGGAAAAAAGACCACTGCGGAGGCTAGAAAAGGTCAAGGGGCTGGATAAGAATGGTTGGATTAGATGGAGGAGGAGGACCATGATGGAGAGGATGGACTAAAGCAAGGATTGACAGAGCATGAGAAATCACCTTTATGAGGTAAATAACTAAAAGAAAGGATTTTTTTGAAGACAGAACTTTAGGAGAGAGGACAAACGCAAAGTATGGGATCCAATATATCTAACGTTTCGCCCAGCAGGGCTTCTTCAGAAACGTCAAATATATTGGATCCCATACTCTGCGTTTGCCCTCTCGACTACAGTGCTGTTGCAGTCGTTGGTGCTTTTACTCAATACGGAACTTATACACAAAAGGTCACCTTCAGTGGAATATGAGATGAAGAAGGAGAAAAGAAGAAAGGAAGGAAGGGGAGGGTAAAAGGAATTTTTTGAAGATGGAACTTATAAACAAAAGGTCACCTTCAGAGGAATATGAGATGAAGAGGAAGAAAAGAAGAAATGAAGGAGGGGAGGGTAAAAGAAAGGATTTTCTTTTTTGAAGACGGAACTTATAAACAAAAGGTCACCTTCTGAGGAATATGAGATGAAGAAGGAGAAAAGAAGAAATGAAGGAAGGGGAGGACAAAAGAAAGGATTTTTTCGAAGACAGAACTTATAAACAAAAGGTCACCTTCAGAGAAATATAAGATGAAGAAGGAGAACAGAAGAAATGAAGGAAGGGGAGGGTAACAGGTTAAAGGAAGTGGAAAGGAGAGGAAAAGAGAAAAAAGAGGAATGGAATCTAGACAGGGAAAAGAGGTTGGGTTGTGAGTGGAATGTAATAAAAGAGGTGCAAGAGAAGGAGAAGTCAAAGAAAGGAGAGGAGGAGGAGGGGAGGAGGAGGAGGAGGAGGAGGAGGAGGGGAGGAGGAGGAGGGGAGGAGGAGAGGAGGAGGAGAGGAGGAGGAGGAGGGGAGGAGGAGGAGGGGAGGAGGAGGAGGGGAGGAGGAGGAGGAGGGAGGAGGAGGAGGGGAGGAGGAGGAGGGGAGGAGGAGGAGGGGAGGAGGAGGAGGGGAGGAGGAGGAGGGGAGGAGGAGGAGGGGAGGAGGAGGAGGGGAGGAGGAGGAGGGGAGGAGGAGGAGGGGAGGAGGAGGGAGAGAAGGAGGAAGGTGAGGGAGAGGAGGAAGGTGAGGGAGAGGAGGAAGGTGAGGGAGAGGAGAAGAAGGAAGAGGAGAGGAGGAGGAGAGGAGGAGGAGGAGGAGAAGCCAAAAGAAAGCAGAAAGGGAGAAGGAAGAGGAGGAAGAAAAGTAGAGAAGGAGGAGGAGGAAGAGGAGAGGAGGAGGAGGAGAAATCCAAAGAAAGCAGAAAGGGAGAAGGGGAATGAGGAGAAGGAGGAGGAGGAGGAGGAGGAAAACAGGGAAAAGAGAAAAATTTAATGTTTGATGATGAAGGAAGGATCGAAGTGCAGCTGTAACATAACCAAATGCTCGACTGGCGTATCAAGTTCACTCGGTCAAGGTCAATCTGTTAGAGCAAAAACCCGACGGAGACCAAGCCGGAGGACCCGGAGATCAAGCCGGAGGACCCGGAGACCAAGCCGGAGGACCCGGAGACCAAGACGGAGGACCCGGAGACCAAGACGGAGGACCCGGAGACCAAGCCGGAGGACCCGGAGACCAAGCCGGAGGATCCGGAGACCAAGACGGAGGACCCGGAGACCAAGCCGGAGGACCCGGAGACCGAGGAACAAGCTTATAATGGAATATTTTCTGGAAGCGGAGGTCATTGCGGTGATGATTTCAGGTGAGGAGGAGAAGGAGAGGAGAAGAGTGGAGAGGAGAACAGAAAGAGAAGAAATTAGAACCGTGAGTTTAACATCACTCCTCCTATCGGGAGGCTAGACGGTGCCCCTCGCAGAGGACTTTAGTTGCGTGGAGTTTAAAGAATCATGTCCTTGGTTCAAATTTCGCCGGTGGCAGGGTTTGAGCCCCCATCCCCTCGACCTTCCCTAACCCGCTCAGCCAGCGGGTTAGGGAAGGCGGGTAGCAAGGAGAGGAGAAGAGAGGAGGAGAAATGAGATGAGATAATGAGAGGAAAAGAGAGGATAAGAAAGGAGAGGAGAGAATGAGAGGTGAGGGGAGGAGGAAAGAGAAGATAGGAAAGAAGAGAAGGGAGGGGAGAGGAGATGAAAAGAGAGAACGAGGGGAAGATTGGAAACAAGAGACGGGAGATAAGGTAGGAAGAGAGAAGAGAGAAGAGAGGAGAGGGGAAGAAGAGTGAGGTCGAGAGAAACAGAAAGATTAGAAGAGAAAAAGAAGAGAGGGATGTGACGAAAATAGAAGAAGAGGAGAGGAAGAAAGAGAGAGGAGAGGAACGAAGAGGAGAGGAAGAAAGAGAGAGGAGAGGAACGAAGAGGAGGTGAGAGAGATGGGAAGTGAGAGGAGGAGAAGAGAAGAGGGGAGAAGAGGGAATGGGAGAGGTGTAGCGAGGAGAGAGGGAAAAGGAGAGGAGAAAAGAGAAGGAAGAGGAGAGGAAGAGAGAGAGAGGAGAGGAGAGGAACGAAGAGGAGGCGAGAGAGATAGGAAGTGTGAGGAGAAGAAGAGATGAGGGAAGA
>NC_134792.1:48724700-48739700 GCF_046742065.1 Oratosquilla oratoria | reverse complement strand
AAAGTGACAAGCACTGACCATACTGCAATTATCTTAAGAGACAGTAATTCATAAACTGCAAGTCTTTTTCTTTTAATTCGCGTTCCATAGTCTTTCATTTGTTTTATAATGTTACTGACTTTGTTCCCTGCGTGTCTAAGCAAAGTTTTCTTAATTATTTTGTCAATTATATTCTCATTATCTTGTCAGATGTATGGGTATGTCTGTCTGTTACATAACTTTCTCTCAACCAGAGAGATTTATATAATCAACTGAGAACACACTGAAAACCTTCCTCTGTTGCATAATAATACAAATCGTTATCAATGTATATTTCACAAGGCTCCCTGGGGCATAAGTTTATCAAAGACTCTATGAGCGTTTTAGTTATAAAGACGAACCATTTCTTGCCCCACGCGGACGAGCCCAGTTACCGCGTTTAGAGTGGAAATCTCCCGACAAAGTCTGAGGAAGAATGTATTAGTTTATTTTTATTCATACCACAGAAATGCTAATTTCCTTTGCTCTCAATAGTGTATGCAAAGACCACTTAGGTAGTTTTCCGCAGGTGGGGCTAAGCTGTCTTTGAAGTATTCCCTTCACAAGGATCCAGAGCTTTTATTGGCGAGCTCATGCAGATTTTACATCGTAATAAAGCCTTTAAGGTATCCAAGCGCAGGTGCCCGCATATATCCAATCAGCTACAAGCTTTTCAAAGAGATGAAGCCCACTCGAGTCCTTCACAAGATTTTCGTCCTATATAACATTAGCCTATGGCTTTTTCAGAGCCGGGAGAGTTTCCCTAGGGCCTAGGCTAAATACGGCATAAGTCACAAATTCCAGTAAAAAGATAAGAAAAAAAAATGGTGTCTTCTAGAAATCTTCGGGTCAAAATTGTAGTTTTAATACTCGAAGAGCAAGTTACAGGAGATATTCAAGAGGTACAGGGAACATAAAAGACATTATTAGAATTTTGCTGATGGGGATTCTTCGAACACTAAACACATTTTATTTATTTTTTACTTGAAGGCTTTTCGAAGACCTTCAAAGCGAAAGGAGATTCAAGCAATGGGTTTAGGTTTTCCGCGATCATATTTTAGAAAAGAGAATGACTTTTTAGTATATGTTCGTATGTACTACTTAATGTCTTAAAAGCATTTTATGAAACGAGTACAGGAAACGTTAAACAATTTTACCAGCCAGATAAAGACGAGATGTATTTCATCTTGACCCCTTTCAACAACCTATTCCATTTCACGTAAATATACCCGATTGGTGTTTATCAAAATGTTAATATATATATATGGTCCGCCATCACATAAAGCCAGGTAGCCATTAACTGGAAGCAAAAATGAACGAGACGTTAAAATCCGGCCTGCAGCTACGGCAGCAACTTCATGGAGAAAACGCAACAGCTCGCTTGAAGGGCAAATGTCCATTGCAGGATGTCATGTTGCTCTACGTATCACATCAACGTCAACAAAACCTATACATCGGTACAGTAGTTCCAGTATTTGTTATGATCTTACGGTACAAATAAATTACTTGAACTCTGCTATGGCCTTTATATGTATTCACTAATTACTTTTTTATTGTAAGTATCAACATGCTCATGTAACTACACGTCTCAGATGAGGGACGTGGGTATTTTGATTGCATTTTTAACCGTGCACTGAACTCGAAGGTAATATCCCTTTAACTCGACCGAAAAAGATAATTCTATTTTTGTTTCCGTAAACATTTGTTACTCATCACAGTCTGCCTTAGATTTACGTTTATTGGGGAAATATGATTCTATAGGAAATTTCTGACCGAAAATATATATGTACCCTTTTTATTTCACAGTAAATTTTACAAATTTTAATCCATTGATATTGGTTGGAAGCTGTTCTTTTGTTTTGGCTGCTGCTGGGTTAATTTATCCTTCGTGGGAATTGTTTGGTATTGGAAAAAAAAAAAAAAAATTGATGTACACACGCCTTAGTCGGTGTCACTTACCCTTTCATTAAGGCTCTTGTCAGAATATTTCTTTTTTTCTGTTTCCCTTCTTTGGTCGCGTAATAGCTTCAATCATTATTAATTCCTAGTTAAACATGTTCTCCTCAGTCTTATAAAGATTTTCCTAACGCCCTACATACTGTAACACAATGTAATACAACTGTAATACAGAATAATGATAGGACCACACCAATTTACGATGAACTTTCCTTTGTTCTCCATTAAATTATCTGAAACCGTTCAGCAAAGTCCAAGAGTTCTGTGCTTCCATAAGACCAAAAATAATCCAAATGTTCTGCCTTCCTGTCTAGCCAGTCTCTCGTGATTAAGACTATGTACATGAACTATTTTTCATTCTCCAGATCCAGCGCATGGAAGGCTTTGATATCCCTATATATGAAATGCAACTTATTTCAGAAAACGATTTATGGCCTTTGGAGTTTAATTGGATTCCGTATAGGCGGAATGAGGAATTCATCACTTTATAAAGTTGAGGGTAATACATATTGCCACTTCCGAAAACGGGATTTTATGACTTAGTTTTCTTATGTGAAAGATCTCCGTAAGTGGCGTGAATCATTAGATTAACTCTTAGAGACATGAAAGTCATCTAAAATATTCCTCATATGGAAAACAAAAGGGGGAAATGGAGTGGCGAGGGTATTAATTTACAATCGCGAAAGCAACGGCTTCACTCGCTGTTGTGAACAGCCGAGTGTTAAGGGGGAACTTCACCCTTGCCCATTAGGGATATGAACTCCACAAAAAAGGTTTTATTATTTTCTACCTCCGTGCAGGAGAACTGATTCAAAATTCAAAGTCCAGAGAATAGTCTAATAGGAGTTTGGTGACAAATATATATTGGGTTCTTGAGGTGTTTGATGTTTACGTTCGTGAGAAGGCATCGCTTAGTTTCCTGTTCCCTGCTATGATGTTCCTCTTACATACGATGGCGCCGACGAAGGTGTCATGAGGCGAGGGAGAGTATACGAAGATGCCGATATCGGCGTCATGATTATATTTATCCTATAGTTATAGCTGAACAACTCCCGAATTCTGTGAACTGGTTTGATCACGTTTTCTATGTTTCTTATTACTCAATGAAAGAGAATGAGATATACAGCGGTGACTTTAGATTTTATAATACGATTATGGTGATGCATCAATCATCGCACCTTAAGCATCCGATGCTGCACACAAGATTTTGACTCATATTGAAGAGGTTAAGATGAAACTTTTAGAGAATGGGTAGTGACACCCCCACACCAAATGTTTATTCTTTCCTTCATCATGGATGGAATATTTTTAACCAAGTTTAGACAAAATCCATTGAGGGGTATAGGAAGAGTTTTGGAGCATACAACTTTTACCACATTATAATATAAATTGCACCTGGAAATATCAAAAGGAAAATAAAAATAAGATTATGGAGGGGAAAAAAGATAAACAAGAAAAAAGGGAACATGAGTAAAAACAAGTAAAAGAAGAAATAGAAGATGAAGAAGAAAAAAGATGAAGGTGATGAATAAGATGGCGAAGAAGAAGATAAAGGAGGAAAAGAAATAGAAGAAAGAGACGAAGGAAAATAAAAAGGAAAAGAAGATGGAGATGTATGTATGTATGCACGTATGTATGTATGCATACATGTATGTATGTATGCATACATGTATGTATGCATGCACATATGTAAATATGTATGTGTATATGTATGTATGTATGTATGAGTTGTGTGTGCATGTATATGTGTGTGTGTATGTGTGTATGTGTGTGTGTGTGTGTATGCATGTATGTGTGTGTGTATGTGTGCATGTATGCATGTATGTGTGTGTATGTGTGCATGTATGCATGTATGTGTGTGTATGTGTGTATGTATGCATGTGTGTGTATGTATGCATGTGTGTGTGTGTGTGTGTGTGTGTGTGTGTGTGTATGCGTGTGCGTGTGTGTGTGTGTGTGTGTGTGTATGAGTGTGTGTATGTATGTGTGTGTATGCGTGTGTGTATGTATGTGTGTGTATGTGTGTGTGTATGTGTGTGTGTATGTGTGTATGTATGTGTGTGTATGTGTGTGTGTATGTGTGTATGTGTATGTGTGTGTATGTGTGTATGTGTGTATGTGTGTATGTGTGTATGTATGTGTGTATGTGTGTATGTATGTGTGTATGTATGTGTTTATGTATGTGTGTATGTGTGTATGTATGTGTGTATGTGTGTATGTATGTATGTATGTATGTATGTACGTATGTATGTATGTAAGCAAGCACGTACATTCTTCAGTACTACTCCAACTCCAGCTGACTTCATCTTCCGTTCCCTCTCATCACATCTTTGTCGTTTGGTGCTTCAACTTGAGGAAACGCTGGATTTGTCGACGTCAGTGAAGAAAGAACTCCCTAGGCTTGCGATTGTCAAAGTTAGGCGTGAAGAAAGGAAGGATATCCGAAGATTGGAGCAAAAGAGCTTCTGGAGGAGGAAGAAGCTTCATGGCGGCGGTGGGAGGGGAGGGGCGTGGGCGTGGGGCGTGGGACGTTGCGGGTGGAGGACTGTGGGGGAAGTAGAGGGAGGAAGGAAGGATGGAACTGAAGAAGGAATCCTAGGGATGAAATCTAACGCCTCCATCACGGGGCCCTATCCCAGATGAGTAAGTTTGTTTGCAGGTGACAGGGAATAGGCTCTCAAGTGCGTTGTCGTGGTGAAGAGGTTGCGGAGAGAAGGTCTGAGAGAAACAACATCGTCAGGAGAACAGTTACGTGATGCATCGTCACTGGTGAAAAGGAATTTATATGATGTTAATCAGATCGAGAGGAATATTATCAGTATGTGCGAGAGAGAGACAGAAAGAGAGAGAGAGGCAGAGAGAGAGAGAGAGAGAGAGAGAGAGAGAGAGAGAGAGAGAGAGAGAGAGAGAGAGAGAGAGAGAGAGAGAGAGAGAGAGAGAGAGAGAGAGAGAGAGAGAGAGAGAGAGAGAGAGAGAGAGAGAGAGAGAGAGAGAGAGACGGAGATGGAAAGAGAAAGACAGAGAGTGAGTGAGTGAGTGAGTGAGTGAGTGAGTAAGAGAGAGAGAGAGAGAGAGAGAAAGAGAAAGAGAGAGAGAGAGAGACGGAGACGGAGAAAGACAGAGAGTGAGTAAGAGAGAGAGAGAGAGAGAGAGAGAGAGAGAGAGAGAGAGAGAGAGAGAGAGAGAGAGAGAGAGAGAGAGAGAGAGAGAGAGAGAGAGAGAGACGGAGATGGAGAGAGAAAGACAGAGAGAGAGAGAGAGTGAGTGAGTAACAGAGAGAGAGAGAGAGAGAGAGAGAGAGAGAGAGAGAGAGAGAGAGAGAGAGAGAGAGAGAGAGAGAGAGAGAGAGAGAGAGAGAGAGAGAGAGAGAGAGAGAGAGAGAGAGAGAGAGAGAGAGAGGCTGAGACAGCTTGAATTAGAGGTAACTCCCTCCTTACTGGGTGCCACTTGTTGTTGTTTTGAATGATGGCAATTAATTCTGTTCATCTGTAAGGTAATCAGTTGCTAATGGAAATGTCAAAATCACTTCGATATAAATTAGTATATATTTCATTCTGGCTAGTATGAGGCTATTCCATTCAATAACAGAACAACTCCATTATACCAAATGCGAGACGTAATGAATTCAGTTTCTTGAATCCTCGTTTAAATGAGAAGATTAATCAAAGAAATGTCTGTTCGGTCTATAAATACGAAACTCGAAGAAAGAAAAATAACGCCATAAATAACGTGAAATAACCTTAAGGATAAAATGGAGGGAAGAATTAAATAACGAGTTTGGAAAGTATAGCCAAGATGACCGAACCTTTAAGATTTTTTTTATTTCATTCGGTTGAGTTCACTATAAACCCACTATCGGATAAATAATAACGGAAAATACAGGAAAACTATATATTTCGACTACTATCTGTAGTCCTCTTCAGCAGAAAGAAGACTACAGATAGTAGTCGAAATATACAGTTTCCCTGTATTTTCCGTTATTATTTCTCCGATAGTGGGTTTATAGTGAACTTTTACAAATGTGTTATAACATACCAATTTCCAATCATTCGGTTGAATTGGATCGTTTGGTGGTGACATGAATAGACACACAAGACACCGAAGGATTCGGTGATCAAGATACTTGGAACGAAGGGTCGTTTTTGATTGATTATAAACTTCGATAAATGAGGTGAGAGAGTTTCTACTTAACTCTAGGAAAAGAATTATCACCAAAGTTCTCAGAGGTGAAGAAACAAAAAATATTAGAAGAGGATAGAAACAGAGCATTGTGAGAAAGAGGAAAATTTTAATTTAAAGATAGAATTGAGCAATGAGGAAAGATGAAACGGAATGATAAAGAATAGGAAAGGAGAAGAAGAAGAATGGAAGAAGAAAAAGAAGAAATATAAGAAAATGAGGAAGAAAAAGTAGTAGTAGTTCCAGTAGTAGTAGTACCAGTAGTAGTAGTACCAGTAGTAGTAGTAGTAGTCGCAGCAGCAGCAACAGCAGTAGTTGTAAAAAATAAGAGAACGAAGAAGACAAACAAGTTAGAAAATAAGAAAAGGTTAAGCTAAAAGAAGACTTAAGAAAGGGTCTAGAGGTTAGGGGCCCAGGGTGGTAGCTTCAATCGAGTGGCCGATGACGAGCTAAAAGTAAAAAAAAAGAAAAAAAAAAAAGTTTGGAGAAAACGATGACGACCAAATATGGTCCCATGCGAGAGTGGAAGCTTTGGACCTCAGCCTCGTAATAGAAGAGGAAGAGGAGGGAGGGAGGAGGAGGAGAAGAGCAGGAGGAATAGGAGGAGGAGAAGGCGGAGAGGGAGGATGGGGAGGAGGAGGGGGAGGAGGAGGGGGAGGAGGATGGGGAGGAGGATGGGGAGGAGGATGGGGAGGAGGAGGAGGAGGAGGAGGAGGAGGAGGAGGAGGAGGAGGAGGAGGGGGGAGGAGGAGCAATAGGAGCAGGACGAGGAGGAGGAGGAGGCGGAGGAGGAGGATGGGGAGGAGAAGGGGAGGAGGAGGAGGAGGAGAAAGAGAGGGAGGAGAAGGAGGGAAGGACGTGGAAGAGGGGAGGAGGAATAGGAGGAGGAGGAGCAATAGGAGCAGGACGAGGAGGAGGAGGGGAGGAGGAGGAGGAATAGGAGGAGGAGGAGGAGGAGGGGAGGAGGAGGAGGAGGAGGAGTAAAAGTAGAGGAGCAATGGAAGAGGATGGCGCAAGAAATGTGACAGATGTCTGGGGGTGGTCGTATAATTTCATAACAGACTGGAAGTTAGAATTAGTTATACAAAAAGGAGTCATTTTCCGTTTTTCTTTTTCGCATCCCACCTAGTTATGGACCAAAAGGTCTCCTGACGGCATCCTCTTCCTTTATAATCCTTCGTAAAACAGAGAATTCAGCTGTAAATATACATCATTCTTCTTCTAAACAAATAAAATAATTCAAAATATATAAGAGTATGACAAGTGTGTCTATAGTTGCTAGTCCAGCCCTTAAATAATATCCATCTGACATTTTCAGTTCAGTAGCAACTTAAACATCGAGACAGCCACTATACTTAGCCACTGAAGAAGAGTCAAGAAACTCGAAATCGCGATTTGGCAGCACAGATGACCTCCTACGGAGAGATCATCTCAGATCTCAATAGAGACAATAAGACCACCTTAAGATACAAAGAGTATGTCTTAAAGAAAATAAAAAAGCTTAACAGGCAATCACATTTAACTCTACTTGTTTAAGAGAGAATCTCCTGCTCATTTATACATATATTATATATATAGCCTGCATAAAGGATTTGATGAAATACAGTAAATACCACGTTCCACCCGAGTGCCCTCGGCAGAATGATTAGACCGTGAACTTATTCGTTCTGTTTTGAAGGGTCGTGGTGTGGTGACATGACAGTACGGTCTTCGCCTTCTACGAAGCAAGCCGCTCAGGCGAGGGTTCGAATCCCAGTAGGAGAGTTTATTTCCATATGAATATATCTATATATACATATATAAAACATATACAGACACACATATATGTATATATTTATATATATATACATATATATGTATATATATATATATGGAGGTGAGGTGGCAAAATGAAACGTTAAGGCTAGAGTATGGAGCTTTATTCAGAACCTGACGTTTCGACCTCTTGGGCCTTCCTCTAGTTCTGAATAAAGCTCCATACTCTAGCCTTAACGTTTCATTTTGCCACCTCACCTCCATATTTGTCTGTCTTTACATATATATATATACATATATATATATACATATATATATATATATATATATATTATATATATATACATATATATATATATATATATATATATATATATATATTCGTCTCTATATTACCTACACAAGAAATCCGTACTGCTTTTCATTCTCTGTGAACAAGCGACACCTAAATATCTTAAAAACTGAAGAAAAAAAAAACATTTATTGAGATTACTCTCCCCCTCTCAACAGGGACATGCATCTACGTGAACACTTTACAAGTTAAATTAATTTTATGTCCGAAGTGGGGAGAAAGAAACATGGAAGCAATTTAGCAAAACAGCCATTTCTTGCTCAGAGCGAAATAAAACAAAACTTGTCTCGAGTTGGATCATTAGTGCGTGTGTGTGTGTGTGTGTGTGTGTGTGTGTGTGTGTGTGTGTGTGTGTGTGTGTGTGTGTGTGTGTGTGTGTGTGTGTGTGTGTGTGTGTGTGCGCGTAGTTGTCTATACACACAATATGTGTTGTGTTGGTTTTATATGTCTAATGCCATATCGTGGCTCATCCAAGTAGGTATCATGAATCCAAGTTACAGAACAACTTTTGTGATGAACAGCCAGAGGTCTGGTGGTTGAGTGTGGATGAAAAATGGCAAGTTTAGAGATCAGACGAAATCCTTCCCCTGCGGTGCTTCGAGATGCAAGTAACGCCATTAGACAGAATGCTTGACAAATGCACAAACAAAAAGAAAACGGTTTTGCGCGAGGTTTTTTTTTTCCTTCGCAAGGATGACTGGATAAAAGAAAACGCAAAGTAAAATGCGTTTTCTTTTTACCATAAAGCAAGTGAGGACTCAGAAATGATTGAAAGTATATTACAAAGTTTTGATACGATTTCTTTTGACGGGTAAATTTTTCATTGAAAAGGAAAAAAAAAAGTAAAAACGTTTCCTCATAGACAAGAAATTAAAGAACGAATGAAATAAAATGAAAAGTTGGTGGGGGAATAAAAATGCAACAGATAAGCAAGAGGAAAAGATAAATATATAGAGTTCCATCAGATACAAATGCAATATGACAGTTTGTGCAAGAAGGCCATAGAAATATCAACACAATATCAGCAACATTTCTGTGCAATGGAGTGACTACAGTCAGCAATAGACATTATCATTCTGCACAAAAAACTAGAAATGTTCAAAAAAGAATATAAACAAAACTGGGATAAACGGGATAAACTAACGTTATTGCTTTCATTTCCTGAGTTTGAAACTGGGAATCAACAATATATATATATATATATATATATATATGTATATATACATAAATATGAAAAGATAAAAATAGAAGGACAAAAAGGAGAAAAAGGAGTAAAAGAAGAAAAAGGAGTAAAAGAAGAAAAAGGAGTAAAAGAAGAAGAAGAAGAAGAAGAAGAAGAAGAAGAAGAGAAGAAGAAGAAGAAGAAGGAGGAGGAGGAGGAGGAGGAGGAGGAGGAGGAGGAGGAGGAGGAGGAGGAGGAGGAGGAGGAGGAGGAGGAAGAAGAAGAAGAAGAAGAAGAAGAAGAAGAAGAAAGGAAGAAGAAGAAGAAGAAGAAGAAGAAGAAGAAGAAGAAGAAGAAGAAGAAGAAGAAGAAGAAGAAGAAGAAGAAGAAGAAGAAGAAGAAGAAGAAGAAGAAGAAGAAGAAGAAGAAGAAGAAGAAGAAGAAGAAGAAGAAGAAGAAATAATATAACCTCTTAACTGGGAGTAGTACTTCTTCGATTTCTCGGTAATGATGTATATCTATATATATACGAGTATATATAGACACGTACACAAACGCATATGCGCTATATAGACACGTTACACGCACACACACACGTATACACACACTTATACACGCACTTATACACACGTATACACACACACGTATACACACACGTATATAAAGACAAAATCATGCGTGCACACAAACACATATGTAAACACACGTACACACACACAAACACACACAGACACACAATCACACACACATACAGATAGATAGATAGATAAATAGAGAGAGAGAGAGAGAGAGAGAGAGAGAGAGAGAGAGAGAGAGAGAGAGAGAGAGAGAGAGAGAGAGAGACAGACAGAGACAGAGACAGAGAGAATCCTTTAGCTGACGTCTTAGGACTTGGTGACCCTCTGGAGGTAGTGGGGGGGGGGGGCGGTGAAGGGTGAGGCTGTGTGGGCCGCCAACTTTTACGTCCCTCCCTACATCATAATGGCGTCCTTGTCTCACTTGGCGAGGCTCCTGGACACTTCCAGTCCCTTCCTTAACACTTCATTCGCATTCATTTTGTCACTTTTAGCCTCTTTCAGAACACTTATCCACTACACCTTCATATGAGGCATAAATGATGCGGTTACAAATCAATCTATACATTTTCACCCGTCCACATTAGAAAAAAGCTTACAGGCTTTTTTGCGTTATCCTTGGCATTTGTAATTGTTATTTCGAACCACGCGCTCTTTTCATTATCTGCACTTCATGTATATTGACTCAATGCCAAATAAAATTATCATATCTATCTTATCAGACCCGAATCCAACTCACACGAAAACGCCACAAGAAGCTTCCTTTCCGTATAAAAGACGAGTAACAGCTATGAACAAACAGAGCTTCATAAGGAAGGCTTGATTCACTCGTGTCCCGTTTTCTGTGTGTTGAGTAAGATTGTCTTGTGTTTGGTATAATGGAGTCTGTAAAGGAGGGAAACGGCTCCAAATGGCCCATCCTAAGGGATAAAAAGAGAGTATACGAAGCTGGTTTGAGAGAAATGCAAATGAGGAAAGCGTTAAGAAAGGAAAATTGACAATAAAAGTGGCTAACGGAAGAAAAGTAGATCGAGACAAGTGGCAAGTAGTCGAACACTGAAACTCCGAATTGCAAATCGTCGACGATATTCCATGTTACTGTCTCCTTGGAGACCATATCGCGCCGAGTCATAGACCAAGTAAAGAAGACATCTGAATAGGATAGCAGATACTTTGTCGAATTCACGAGCAGGTGGTTGTGAGCTTGATTCCCGGGATTCGCTGCGTGTTTCTGCTGGTTCCCGGCATCCCTGGCCAGGTGGGGAGGCGACCCACGCATCGGCCAAAAAAAAAAAAAAAAAAAAAAAATAGACCTTCGTGAAAGCAAGATGGTAATTAGTAAGCAGAAACGGAGGATAAACTTAAAAGTGATATTTATTTAAATGGATATTAGTCCCTAGGAGGATACTACCTAACTCAAGTACTTTGGGATTACACTAAAGTCACTAAAACATCGAGTTTACAAAACTGATGCAGTCAATACTCATACCGGGTAGAAAAATCGAAAGAAATCAATCATCTGGAAACAGCCGCAAACAGGAAAACATAAGTAGGTAGGCAAACCAACATAAAGACGCGAATCCAAACGATGGCATAAGGATCCAAACTATGAAGAGCAAATCCAAACAAGTCTGAAAGGAAACTTCAAACACAAGCACGCAGAAGAGATATCAAATAAAAACGTATATATATATTAGCACGAATATTTTGACACATCAGAGAAAGTGAAGGGGATAAATAAAGAAGATACGAAGGAGCGAGTAAACACTCAAGCCGATGCTAATTCTGTCGATTGAACGCAAACGCTTCAACCATAAACAAACACATTAGTACCCAAACATTAACGAGAAGAGAAAAGGCAAATAGAAAAGTATTGCCAGACAAGTAACGCAATCTCCCACGACCCAAAAACAACCAGAGATAAACATAAATAAGAACAGTACTCAGGAGTTACAAACATCATTGAAAAAAAGAAAAAAAAAATTCCTGTTGAAACCCAAGATCTCTTTAAGGGAGATAACTCCCTTAAGTTTCCAAATAGATTCGGATAATGTGACTCTTTTACATCCTAAAGCCATCAATTCCCTCACGGGAAAGCCTGACAGAGATTTCATATATTCGGTAAATGCGAAAACTTTGGAGACGAATGAGATTTGCCGCGACTTCTGATCCTCTTCGAGAGGATTTTTTGTCATACTTTTTCTCTCCCTTTCTAATCTTGTTTTCCTGTCAGAGATCCCCTTCCCCTCTTGCACCTTCTCTTTCCTTTCCTTTCCTCCCTCAGCCTTCTTCTCCCTCCCTCCCTCTCTCTCTCCTTCCCTTCTTCCCTTTCTCTCTTGCCCATATCTTCCTGCCTCTCGCGCTTTACCCAAAAACCTTTTTTTACTCCATCAGACTCTGATCACCAAACTTGATCAACGGAGTCGTGGGCTATTGAGGACGCCCTGCAAGGAAGAAAGAGAGGAAGAGAGAGAGAGAGAGAGAGAGAGAGAGAGAGAGAGAGAGAGAGAGAGAGAGAGAGAGAGAGAGAGAGAGAGAGAGAGAGAGAGAGAGAGAGAGAGAGGCAGAGAGAGAGAGAGAGAGAGAGAGAGAGAGAGAGAGAGAGAGAGAGAGAGAGAGAGAGAGAGAGAGAGAGAGAGAGAGAGAGAGAGAGAGAGAGAGAGAGAGAGGCAGAGAGAGAGAGAGGCAGAGAGAGAGAGAGGCAGAGAGAGAGAGAGAGAGAGAGAGAGAGAGAGAGAGAGAGAGAGAGAGAGAGAGAGAGAGAGAGAGAGAGAGAGAGAGAGAGAGAGGCAGAGAGGCAGAGAGGCAGAGAGGCAGAGAGGCAGAGAGGCAGATAGGCAGATAGGCAGAGAGGCAGAGAGGCAGAGTGACAGAGATTGAGAGACAGAATGAGAGACAGAGAGTGAGAGACAGAGAGTGAGAGACAGAGAATGAGAGACAGCGAGTGAGAGACAGAGAATGAGAGACAGCGAGTGAGAGACAGAGAATGAGAGACAGAGAGAAACAGAGACACAGAGATTCAGAGAGACAGAGAGAGAGCGAGAAAGAGAGGAAGCTGGCGATAACTAACGATACTATGTTTGGGGACAACAACCCACTAAAGACGTGAATTCAGAGAAGGTACGGGATGGGTCTAGGGAGATACTTAGAAACAAAAGGTCATGAAAGAGTTAAAATTATCTTTATTCTTTCTTTAATTGGAGATCAGTCTCGTCATGAAAGAATATTGAGTAAATCTGTTCCGTAAGGAGGTTACTAGTATTATGAAAGTATTGATTAAATAAGACGTATTCAGTGCCCAATGCGAGAGAGAGAGAAAGACTGAAGGAAATGGCTTAGAAGCGTTCCTCTGTCGAGATTATTAACTTTATCTGGAGGCAATTGTCTCAGGAAGGGACGAGGTGAGGAAATGGAGAGGATCAGACACATAAATGAATAACTGCACACATTGAAAATAGGTGATCAAATGCAGTTAAAGGGTTAAATATAAACCCTTTCTTTAACAAAGATGTACAGCATTATAAAGACCTGGAAGGATTACCCTAATACGCAACCTGAGTGATGGAACATTTCCATGATCAGGATCAATGTACTCTGCATTCTGGTAACTCCTGTGTTTCTGTAGGATTCTACAATGAATACTAACAAGACTATGATCGATCTCCTTTACTATACCGTCACACCCCCGCCATTACTGTACCAATTTAATAGCTTTACCATTCTGGACTTACAAAATTCAAAAGAATTTTTTTTTCCAGAGTCATTGGGGTAAACGCAAACATCAACATAAGTTCTGGAGTCATCATAAAGAAAAAAGACAACTGGTGGCCCAGGCGGTAGGTACTTGGCTCAAGCGTGCCTGAATCAAAGCCTCAGTCAATTTGTCTGTCCGAATAGGTGTCGCGTTAACTCTAGGCCACAGTTAGACTTTCAGGACTCCCGTCTCCCGGTCCTACACGGATGCCACATGGGTTAGTGACCTATGAAAGGGGTTGGACACCAATTGACTCGTGTGGACTTCATTTTCAATTTTGAAGAGTCATCCCATCCGGTGGTATTCTTAAAAAAAAAATCTTTCTTTATAAAGATCCTTTAAAGGGAAAGATTTATATATGGTATTCTTAAAAAATCTTTCTTTATAAAGATCCTTTAAAGGGAAAGATTTATATACGGAAACATTTTTTTAAGAATAACACCATAATATTCTTACGGTGATATTCTAAAAAAAAAAAAATCCTTAAATAAATCTTTCCCTTCCAAGGATTTATATAAGATTTATATAAGGAAAGAATTTTTTTTAAGAATACCATCGTTACTTTCTTCCCACCAGATTGCCTGGCACACTCCTCATTACCTAGGAACCGATAGAATAGATTCAAACGGAAAATGTACAGACATGTACTTTATGCTTTTTCATATGACAAAGGATATCATATACTCTAAAAATTACTACTTAAAAAAATCGAAAAATGAAAAAATATAATGTGAAAAATTATCAAATCAGACAAATATGAATTATCTGTAACATTATTGTCCTCTAAAGAAAAAAAAGTATACTTGATATACACCAATGTTTGTTTATCTATAAGAAATAATCAAGAATGAGAAAATGTACAGACATGTACTCTATGTTTTTTCATATGACAAAGGATATCATATACTCTAAAAATTGCTACTTAAAAAAATCGTAAAATGAAAAAAATAAAATATGTGAAAAATTATTAGATCAGACAAATATGAATTATCTGTAACATTATTGTCTTCTAAAGAAAAAAGTATACTTGATATACATCAATGTTTGTTTATCTGAGAAATAATCAAGAATGGGAACATACTAATATTTTTGGAATCCATAACACTAGATTAAGCGAGATAGTAAACAGCGTACATATATCAACATGAGGGCTTACTTTGATGGATGTTTCCTTTTTTATTATTATATGATTAAATCAAATTTCACAATGAAGTACATACGACTAAAACAGACAGTCTAACGAATATGT
>NC_134792.1:48709700-48719700 GCF_046742065.1 Oratosquilla oratoria | reverse complement strand
TTCACTGCCCACCATAATAGACACTGATATCTTGATCTGCATCAGACCCTACAGGTAATCCAAATGAATCAATTCTTTGCCTTCATTTAACAACTACAACGTACTATGCTTCTTTCATAATATAATAATGAATTTTGTCTCACTAGATTAGATTTTTAATCTCCTTCGACACGTTCTGGAATTAATGTACCATAAACATGCTAGTCTTGCTCTATACGATTGCAGTGATAAAAACAAGTAACTTCTTTCTTGGTCACAAGTTATTAACGCCTTCACTTGTTTTGTGCTAAAGTAATAGTACTATTTATGTTACAGTAAAATAATATTAGGTGTGTTAATTTGATCATTGTCAGCCTCCTCCATCCAGGTACTTAGAGAGAATCAAATTGGAGTAAGAACCGTCAACTGTCCGCTTGTTGTCCGTTCAATGCTCTGAGAACAAAAATTATCTTAACCATTGAAGTATATATATATTGGACAATGCGCACATCAACACGAAGAAAATGTTAGGAAATAATAAAAAGTGCTATATACAATAGGTAAAAAATTAATGTGTTTGTTGGAAAAGTGGCGAGGGGGGATCTTTACACGAATAAGATGATAATGAACGAAACGAGAGTGAGGAGAGTGCCTGGATGTTCTTCTCCTAGGCCAAGCTCCTTCGCTTTGCAGGGAACGGTCGATTGAATAAAAAATATATATATATATATAAATAACTAAAATATATATAATGAATAGATAAATAAATAAATAAATCAATAAAGATAAATAAATAAAAAATAAGAAATATACAAAAACAAAAACAAAAACAACAATAAAAACAACAACAACAATAATAATAATAATAATAATAATAATAATAATAATGATAATGATAATAATACTAATAATAAATTGATAAATAGATAAATAAATAGGTAAATAAATAAAAGGTGTAGTTTAAAGGGGGAAAAAGTATTACAAACCGTCTATTCCACAACATAAGCAAAAGAAAATCTCCGCCACGTAAAAATAAATTATATTCTCATTTTTCTATTTCAATTTCAATTTGCACTTTTATAACTGCTTTGAGCGCTAATTGTAATAATGTTTGGCTAAATGTCATAGACAAAAAAGAAAATGGAATGCATATTGTGCGTTCAAGCACAAACAAGCGACTTTGAACTTTACTCTTCCTTGGTCAAAGGTCGAATCTTCCAAAACGATGCTCACGTTTCTCGAGCGGCGAAAGTTGGAACTGACCAGATTTGCATTTTTTTTTTTTTTTTTTTGACGTTTAAATTACGAGCACCTGAATGACCACATTCAGTAGACCTTAAGTCACCTGAAAGTGAAGAGGAATTATCTATGACTTTAGTGTATTACAATACTGAACAAATTTAGCAAGGTTATGTTTCTGAAGTGGATTTTATCTTTCAAAAGAGTCCGATAAGGTCCGAACACAGAATTAAAAGATATATATTAATGAATGAAAAATACAAAAAAACAATCATAAAAATAGAATCTAAGAAAATGAATAACCAGAAATAATTTCAATTATTCAATTTAATTAATTAGAAAATAAAAATAAGGAATCGATTATACTAAAAAAAATAATTGACAGTGTTCCCCAGCGTTAAACGAATCCCATCGTGGTTCATGAACGGATTATTTATTTACTAGAAATTATTTCAATCATTTAATTTAATTGAGTGAAAAATAAAAATGAGGAATCGATTAAACTACTAAAAAAAAAAAAAATTGACAGTGTTTCCCAGCGTTAAACGAATGCCATCGCGGTTCATGAATAGATTATTTATTTACTAGAAAGAAGATTCTCGACTAAAAGAGGTCTTAATCAATCGAGTATACCTTTGGTCAAATGTTTACATCGTTGCTCCACAAAAGCATCGTACCTCAGGAGTAATAATTGTTTTAAACCCTGAAATTATTGTCAGTTCCTTCAATAGTAATTGACATTTGATCTTCTATCTTGTCTAGATTGTTTCAATTTCAGGAAGCCGCCCTTAGTAACGAAAAAAGGTTCATATGTTAATTCGAAAACATCGTACCTCAGGAGTAATAATTGTTTTAAAGCCTGAAACTATTGTCAGTTCCTTCAATAGTAATTGACATTGTATCTTCTATCTCGTCAGATTGTTTCAATTTCAGAAAACTTCCTTTAGTAACGAAAAAAGCTCATAAGTTGATTCGAAAACATCGTACCTCAAGAGTAATAATTTTTTTAAAGCCTGAAACTATTGTCAGTCCCTTCAATAGTGATTGACATTCTCTTCTGTCTCGTCTAGATTGTTTCAATATCAGGAAACTTCCTTTTAAAGCCTGAAACTATTGTCAGTCCCTTCAATAGTGATTGACATTCTCTTCTGTCTCGTCTAGATTGTTTCAATATCAGGAAACTTCCTTTAGTAACAAAGAAGGTTCATATGTTAATTCGAAAACATCTCGACTCTCGAGGACCTACCCAAACGGTCGATGGCCATAGGATCTCTGGCGAGTGGTCATTAATTTTTCATTTTCATAAGAGGTCCGTGGGTTTCCCAAGCAGATCGTAATTAACACAATTATTTGAGCTTAATTCTCTTGTCGGAATTTCTCCCCCCGAACATTTCCTGCGATGTCAAGTGTGCTTTGAAAGTCTGTCTAACATATTCATTTCCTTTTCTTTTATTCATCTCTGAAAGCTGCGCTAATGTTTGTCTTTTGTTTTAGGTTTGTTATCTACAGTCACAATGATCAGTATGTGTTTATACGCACATATTTCCATCCAACGTGTACGGCATTTCTTCAGAATACCCTTTTAGTATGACTACATAGGTTTATCATCTACAGGGAGGGGTGGTGAATTGAAGTGGAGTATGTGGGCATGAAATGGGTGGAAGTGGATTTATGTCTTTGACTTTGGCTACCTCCCTTGTAAGGAGGAAAAAAACCTTGGTATATGTATCTACAATCACAATGATTAATATGTGTTTATAAGCACATGTTTACGTCCAACATATACAGCATTTCTTCAGAATACCTTTCGAGTATGAAAATTCTCATCATTACTCTCACTCCGGTGGTTGTCGGGTCATTTGCTCACTTCGCAATTTCAGAAACAAAAGCTTCCAGCCTCAACGATTTTGTGCCACTGTCATCCGCACACGTATGATCATTACCTCTATAAAATATCCATAGACTGTTTATTCAAATAAAAACATAAATCAACTGAAACAAAACAATAAAAGAATTGAAAACACCAACTCGTATGAAAACTGCGATTAAGATTCACAGTTCCTCTTTGGGCATTTTGATATCAAGCCCATTTTGAACCATAAAAAGGAAAACAGATAAGAAGATGGGACATACTTAGATGCTTTTATTGTTTCGTATCAGGCCATTTATATCTTCGTTTTGATTAAGCTGTCTCTGCGTATTTTACGGTGTGAAGTTCCGATGATGAGAAGTTATATTTCGTGCTCGAAACACAGCGCTTTTGTATCTCCTCGGGACGACAGCGCTGCACTTCGCCGACGAAATGATGAAGATATATGTACACATAGAAGTATACATATACTTACACATATTCATGTATATCTACATATCCATGTACATATGCACATGTTCATACACATGTACGTATGTATATTTCTGCAAGAATGAACACTGAGAAAAACAAACGCAAAGCGCTTTCGTGTATTTTAATCTTCAGTGCAAAATATGTTCTTTGTACGGTAGATGTAAATACACGAAAGTGCTCAGCTTCGTTAAGTTTGTCTTTCCCAGTGGTCATTCTTGCATAATATAAGTGAACAAACGTTACTAGAGTTTCTTATTAGCACGCATATGTAAAGGCTACCTTCGTTGTAAGGGGGAAAAAGCCGTTGGTATATGTATGTATGCATGCATGTATATGTATTTAGTCTGAGTATTTATATTTATATATATATTCATATATATATATATCATATATATATATGTATATACATATGAATTAATCATGTGTATCAAAATATATAAAAAAAAAAAATCCAAGACACGGTCTACGCACGTGTAGCAGAAGACAGTTTATTTTTCAAGGAAAAGCTGAACATCTTGCTTGAGTAAATAATTTTAATACTTTAGTAGTTTACACTAATGCCAACATGGATAGCATTTCTCATTATAACCTCCATTGTCCTTTTTTTTTTCTTCTTTTTTTTAAGGCGTAGAAGTTCTTTATATTTTTTTCATATACCTTATATAGGGGTCGCATACAACAAGAAAGAGGTAAATAGAATATTTTTGAAGATATTGAATATTTGAAGAAATAATATGGGACAAAACAATGGGAATACTCTTAAGTACTCTCGGTAAGCGTGTAATTCAATCAAATCCCCCTCTTCCTACAAACAGTATAATACTTCCCCCATCCTCTCGACGTTATGAAAGAGGACATTATGAAAAAAAAAATAGGCTCAGAAATAAAATGTAATACATTATACAAGATGAGAATGTCACTGTGGAGTCAGGGGTGACGGCGCGGAGGGAAGTGCAATTCAACACTTATGGGTTGAATAGAAAAACGAGTCAGAAAAATGTCGAGGAATTTTCCGAGGTCCATTTTTGGCGGGAACGAAGTTGTCGACGACTCGCGATGGACAAGACGATGCGTCGCGTCGCTTCAGGATAGGAGGGTGAGCGGGAGAGGGGGAGGACGGGAAGAAGGAGGGGAGAAGAGTAAGAATGATGATGAAGGAAATCAAGAAAGGGGAAAGAAGGGAAGGGAGAATCTGAAATAAAGACAAAGTGGAAAGGAAGAGGAGAGGAAAAGTGAAAAAACAGAAATAATAGAAATAGAGAAGATGGAGAGAGGTGGATAAGACAAACATGAAATTAGGACATCGACAGGGAAAAACAGGTAATACAGAAATATAAGAAAAATACGCAGTTATAGAGAAACTGCGGGGATAGATGTCAAGGTAGATAAATAGACGAATAGAATAAAAGGAAAGGTAGAAAGTGGGAGACAGGGAGAGAAACAGATAGAAAATGGATGGATAGAGAATGAGAGAGAGAGAGAGAGAGAGAGAGAGAGAGAGAGAGAGAGAGAGAGAGAGAGAGAGAGAGAGAGAGAGAGAGAGAGAGAGAGAGGGGGGGGGGAAGAGAGATGGATAGAGATAGATAGATAGAGATATAGATAGATAGATAGATAGGTATATAGAGAAAGAGAGAAAGAGAGAGAGGGGGAAGAGAGTGACGGAGAGAGATACATAGATACAAAGAGAGAGAGAGAGAGAGAGAGAGAGAGAGAGAGAGAGAGAGAGAGAGAGAGAGAGAGAGAGAGAGAGAGAGAGAGAGAGAGAGAGAGAGAGCAAGAGAGAAAGAGAAAGGGGAAGAGAGAGACGGAGAGATACATACATACATACATACATACATACATACATACATACATACATACATACATACATACATAGAGAGAGAGAGAGAGAGAGAGACGGATGTAATTATGAATAGACATCCAGATATATTCTTGGAGGGCCGGTGAAAAGAAAGAGGAGAAAGAGAGTGAGGAATAGAGGGAAGAAGAGGAGCATGAGGATGAAAAGA
Source organism: Oratosquilla oratoria (assembly GCF_046742065.1). Lineage (NCBI taxonomy): Eukaryota > Metazoa > Arthropoda > Malacostraca > Stomatopoda > Squillidae > Oratosquilla > Oratosquilla oratoria. Next base: position 48,714,129 of record NC_134792.1, on the reverse strand, counting down.
AGGAAGAATGATCGAGAAGAAGTCGTTAAAAAGAGAACATCAACCGACAAAAGAGAAAATGGAGAAAGTTAAGAAGAACGGAAGCAATAGATGGTGAAGGAGGAGAAAAGATGAAGTAAGAAGAGAGGAGGAGGTGGAGGAGGAGGAGGAGGAGGAGGAATAGGAGGAGGAGGTGGAGAGGGAGGAGGAGGAAGAGGAGGAGGAGGAGGAGGTGGAGAGGGAGGAGGAGGAGGAGGAGAGGGAGGAGGATGAGAGGGAGGAGGAGGAGGAGGAGGAGGTGGAGAGGGAGGAGGAGGAAGAGGAGGAGGAGGAGGATAAATTATGTTCGAACAATTGTGTTCTTTCTGATTCCTTGTAGTGACTGTGGCCTTCCTTAACAGTCTGAACACACACAGTAGGTCAAAGTTGGCGGCTTTGGTAGAAGTTACATATCTTCAGAAGGATGTTCCTTACCTCCTCCTCCTCCTCCTCCTCCTCCTTCTCCTTCTCCTCCTCCTCTTTCTCCTTCTTCTTCCTCCTTCTGTCTTGTTCCTTGACTTCCTCTTCATCTTCTTCCTCCTGTCTTATTTCTTACCTCCTCCTTCTTCTTCTTCTTCTTCTTCTTCTTCTTCCTTGTTTCTTGCCTTCCTCTTCGTCTTCTTCCTCCTTGTCTTGTTCCTTGCCATCTTCTTCTTTTTCTTCTTCTTCTTCTTCTTCTTCTTCTAGTTCTTCTTCTTCTTCCTCCTCCTTCTGTCTTCTTCCTTGCCTTCCTCTTCGTCTTCTTCCTCCTTCTGTCTTCTTCCTTGGCTTCCTCTTCGTCTTCTTCCTCCTTTTGTCCTGTTCTTTATCTTCTTCTTCCTCCTTCTGTCTTGTTACTTACCTTCCTCTTCGTCTTCTTCATCTTTCTGTCTTCTTCCTTACCTTCCTCTTTTTCTTGTTCCTCCTTTTGTCCTATTCCTTACCTTCTTCTTCCTCCGTCTGTCTTCTTCCTTACCCTCCTCTTTGTCTTCTTCCTCCTTCTGTCTTCTTTCTTGCCTTCCTCTTTGTTTTCTTCTTCCATCTGTCTTAGCTGGCGTTGTGGTGAGAATGTGGCCTTAACGTCTCAAGGACTAATTTTTCTTATCCACTAAATTGTTTTCTTTCTTTCAGTGTTTTTGTTCTAGTCAACACACTACAAGCGGGAATACTAAATAAATTAGAGATCACTCACTGCGCCTTTATGATTTGGAGACTGAAAAGAAAAAATAAATTCTTTCAAGATTCTTTTTATCTAAAGGTTTTGGCTCCAGTTAGTCATTTATTCAACCTAGAACCTTCAACTGTTTTACCTGTTTGAAAATTGAAAAAAATAATCTTGCTTAGCCCTTTAAAGTATTCTACACACTTTAAGGATAACACCAGCTAAATGTGTTTATTCGGCATAAGAAAAATCTTCTAGGCTTTTATACGTTAAGACAAAAAAATCCTGGAGGCGAAAAAAGAAAAGAAAAAAAAAAACGCATGCCAAATGCTCTGAGCAAGAACGAAGGAAGAATGATCCTTGAAGAAGCTTCTATTGAAGAGTCTCCCGCGGCTGGGTAAGATATGATGCAAGACAGGAGAGGAAAAGACTGAAGAGGCAAAAGAAGAAGAAGAAAAAAAAAGAAGGGAAAAGTGATAAGAAAAAACTCGAGCAGAAACTGGAAATGTAAATATTCGTCGAAAGAAGATAGAGAGGAAGAGAGCAAGAGGGACGATGAGGAGAAAGAAAGAGAAATAGAGAAAGAAAAAGAGAAGGAGGGGGAGGATGACAACAAGGAAGAGAATAGAAGATGGAGAGGAAGAGAGCAAGAGGGACGATGAGGAGAAAGAGAGAAAAAGAGAAAAAGACAAAGAGGGGGAGGATGACAAGGAAGAGAACAGAAGATGAGAGGAAGAGAAAGAGAGAAAAAGAGAGAGAAAGAGAGAAAAAGAGAAGGAGGGGGAGGATGACAACAAGGAAGAGAATAGAAGATGGAGAGGAAGAGAGCAAGAGGGACGATGAGGAGAAAGAGAGAAAAAGAGAGCGAAAGAGAGAAAAAGAGAAGGAGGGGAGGATGGCAACAAGGAAGAGAACTGTTAATAGAATTAACAGAAAACGGACAACAGAAAATAAAGCTAAGAACACTAAGAACGACAAAAGACAAATCAATTAGCTGGAAGTGGAATAAAAGACAATGTGAGCAAATGTTAATTGATTGCTTAGCTTTGGTTTTCTTTAACCCATTAAACTCCGATGACAAGATGTCTTGTCATTTGGTCAAATAAAACAAAAAATCATAAAACACCAAAATGTTTGATCAAACACCAGAAAAATATGACGTCAGTCCTCGCTTCGCTCGCGCGCGAAGCGAGGACTGACGTCATATTTTTCTGGTGTTTGATCAAACATTGTGGTGTTTTATGATTTTTTTTTCTTTTTTTATTTGACCAAATGACAAGACATCTTGTCATTGGAGTTTAAAGGGTTAATGAATAGAGACATTTGCCTTTGATAACGCCCAACTTAATAAGTTCCTGAATGAGTATGTGGAAAGTATCATAATTCGAATTAAAGGGAATGATGAGGAGTATAGAAAAACGAGGCAAAGAGAAAGATGGAGTATAGATAGTTGCAAATAGATCAGAGACAAGTGGAGTTGAAAGTGGTAGTAGTTTAAGTGGAACAGGTGGAACATTGTAAAGTGGAGTGAGAAAGGACAGAAAATGGAGATTTTGTCCAAATGCATATGGAGAAGGACAAAATTGAGTCGAACTCAAAAAATGAGAAGCAGAGAGAAACAGAGAGGAATATACGCAGGCCCAAAGGTAAAGTATAGGAAAAAGTGGAAAAACTCATCAGAGAAAAAAAAAAAGAAGAAAAAGAGATATGGGCAGAGGAGATAAAAGAAATAGAGGATAAAAGGGTAGAGATGGAAATGGTCATGTGAATATTCGTAAAGAAACGGAGAGAAAATGTAGGCAATAGAAAATGGTAATGAAGAAGAAAACGAGGATACAGAGCGACAAATCGAGAAAAGAGAAGAAAAATGACCCAAAGAAAAAGACGACAATCGACTGAATCAAAGAAAGATTGCAAATCTTTGGTTTAACTTATTGAAAGGAAAGAAGAGAAAGAGGAGATGAAGGAAGGAGAGGGAGAGGGATGTAGCGAAAAGATTGGGTCCTTTGCCTCTTGCTTACTAAAAGGACAACAGACATCTGAATAGACTACCTTAGAGATGGCCAAAATAAAAGACAAAGTACCAAACGATAATTAAAGTATTACTCGAGACTTGATCAACAATCTTCCTTAATGAACGGATACAACACAAATTATGTAAAATATCTTGACGGCGGCCGAAATGAAAATATAAGCAGAGGGAGAGAAGTGTATATAACGTGTTTCTCTCTTGCTTACATAGAAAAAGCCCATGATATACATACATGGATCCCAGACTCCAGATCTTCACACACACACACACACACACACACACACACACACACACACACACACACACACACACACATATATATATATATATATATGTATATATATATATATATATGTATATATATATACATATATATGTATATATATATATCTATATCTTGATAGCGTAGTTGGTTAGTTACTACGGCACTTGCCATGTGATCGCTAAGTTCGAGTCCTCGGCAGTACCAATTTCAATTTCTGCATGTGGCCCCATTGTGTCTCCCGATGTTGATGGCTTAGAATTAAAGTGCATTGTGGTTGATAAAATGTATATGTATGTATGTATATATATATATATATATATATATATATATATATATATATATATATATATATATATATATATATATATATACGTTGTTCCCATCGAGCATCTTAGCCAAGACACCTTGCCCTGCCCGAAAGCGAGTCTACCATTTCATCTCAAACAAAATGTGGACTGGGAGGCGACCGCAGCGACGCATTCGCCAACGGTATTTTGACAGCGCCGTGGACAAAGGCGGCAGCTTCATCGCCCGGGATCAAAGAGCGGCCGGCAATGGAGGCGAATTGGACATGAAAGCGAGCGGATAACTGCCTTACCTCCTAACTACACATTGCACGCGCGCGTCGACCAACCGGAGGTAGGAGAGTGTGCGAAAGCCTGATGCTTCCCATGATGCGGAGGAGCATGTGCATAGATGTACGTGTACATGCACATGTACGTGTAGTGCAGGTATACACACACACACACACACACACACACACACACACACACACTGCTTTCGCACACACACACAACTTCACACTTAACCCACACACACACAGTCTATGTTGATATATTAAGGATATGTGAAGGTGATATATACGGGTGGACACATACATATCGAACATACATGCGACTGTCATAAAAATACGTATTGATGTCGCTGTTACATAGCGAATATCTCATGTGTATATATGTATATATACATATAT
>NC_134792.1:48694700-48702200 GCF_046742065.1 Oratosquilla oratoria | reverse complement strand
AAGGCTGATTTTCTATGCAGGAGGAGGTTCCTCCTCTATAGCCCTCACAAAAGCATGAAGATTCAATATTGGAAACTTAAAATCTCTTTGCCTCGGCTCAAACATATGATGATTTAGATGTCCGGATCTTGAGGAAGCATTTCGACGCGCAAGAGAGTTTGGTAAAAAGGATTTTAGTCTTCTAGTTTGTCCTCGGAGGAGAAGAAACAAAAGAAGTTTCTTTTCCAGTTGCCCAGAAGGCTTCATGACCAATTCACCGTCAAATTGATTAATGTTGGTATCACGCACCTTGCCAAGCAGGGTCAGTATATCCTCCCTCCCCCTCCCCCTCCCCTCCCTCCCCCATCTCCACTCTCTCCTCCTCTCTCCCACCCTCACCCTCCCTCACCCTCTCCCTCCCTCATCTCCACTCTCTCCTCCTCTCTCCCTCCCTCCCCCTCCCCCTCCCCCATATCCACTCTCTCCTCCTCTCTCCCTCCCTCTCCCTCTCTCCCTCCCCCTCCCTCTCTCCCTCCCTCCCCCTCTCCCCCCCCCTCTCCCTCCCTCCCCCTCTCCCCCCCTCTCCCTCCCTCCCCCTCTCTCCCAGGTTACCCTATCCACAAAATTACACACACAAGAGGCTACAAACTGGAGGAGTATTATACAAGTATTGATTTCTGTATGCTACAACATAATCAGTATATCCGAGTTGCTTAGCCACTTTCAGGACTTCATTTATAATGGCATTCACTCCAGCACTCCCGACAATTTCCGTGCATTTTTGCACCATTCATACAAATTTACCAAACCAGGTTATGCCATCGTGGTGAGTGAGGTACAAAGGCTATATCGTTCCCCAAAATATAGGCCGGTTGTGCTCTTGTGAACCCTGAATATTAAACAGTATTTTATATATTTAAATCTATATGTATATATGTATATGTATGAGTATATGTATATGCATATGTAGCCTATATGTATATGCATATGAGTTAGTGTATATATACAATATATATATATATATATATATATATATATATGTTGATGAATGTGGAAAAAGAAGTCACGGGTCTAGTTCCGTGTTCCTGTGACTTCTTTTTCCACCTTCATCAACTTGTCACAATGTACCAACACATATATATATATATATATATATATATATATATATATATATATATATATATATATATGAGTAAATGTATATGTGGACGTGTACATATATATGGGTGTGTGTGTGTGTGTGTGTGTGTGTGTGTGTGTGTGTGTGTGTGTGTGTGTGTGTGTGTGTGTGTGTGTGTGTGTGCGTGTGCGTGTGTGTAATTTGATCCCATGTCCCCATCAGTGAAGTATTTCGTTTTTTGTAAACTCACGATTATTCTCTTCATGAAAAACAAGAAGCGTGTTTGACACACCAAAAACGTAGACTGTCATCGCTTCAGTAATCCAACACGGGGTAAACTGTCCTTGGTGTAAAATTCATGTGGTCTTGTAGTTGCTTATCATAAATAAAAATCTCAAGACTATTCTCCATTTATAACTTTTCCTGGACTCAAGATGTCTCGTGAATAAATTAACTTCTCTTTACTCCACACTCTCCGTACATAATAATTAATGTAGGATCTTTAGTACACAAAATAAGGAAAATAGTTTAGACGCCCCTTTCTTCTCATGAAGCTGTGATTTGTATCATCAATAGCAGTAGAGACAGTAGAGAATATTTCCTTTAAGGGGAAGAAAAGAAAAATATATATGATCCTCCCCCGACCCAAAACAAAAAAAGGAGAATTCAAAACATGAACGTTATGGCTACCTGCTATGACGTAGGCTAGGTTGCATACGAAAAGGAAGAGCAATTAACACAACAAAATTCACCATTGAGAGCGGGTTTTCTATCGGACCTGTAGTTGCTGCTATTTCGAATAAAACAAGATATAACACATGAATACCTCTGTTACTGTACCTTCTACAAGTTTCATACACATTATTTTCTACTCATATGTATTCGGAGGTTAATCGAAGTTAATGAAACCTATCCTAATACTCTCGCCCATACCCGAAGACAGATCATTTTGTCCATTTTCGAGACTTCTTTTAGAACATAAGAGCATACATAGACCGTAAGAACGGAGGAGACGGCAAGAAACCATAGGGCCTACACTAAACAGTTCCATCTCCCTTTCCACCTATCATCCCCTTTTATAAAGTTATCTAACCTTCTTTTAAAAAAGATCAATAGTTTCAGTACTCACAACATGATTACTAAGTCTAGTCCATTTGCTAACCACTTTATTGGTAAACAGTTTCTTGCATGTTTGTTTCTTAAATCTAAATTTGTCCAATTCACACTTTTCTTTTCGTCAAGGAAGGAGTAAATACCATTTCTTAAAGAATTTTTTTTAATTAATAAAATCATCTAACGACATACATAACAAAGGCCGATAAGTTTTATTCATCTAAAAAAGGAAATATGGATTTGGACAAAACCCAATTAGACAAAGAGAATTTGGCAATCATTGGTACCCACAGAAGACCAAACTAGAAAAATTCGCTGCGTAGTTATTTTGGGTCAAAATTGAACTTGTCTTTAGTGATACATTTTTCGAGTACCACCCCCCCCCCCCAAAAAAAAAGAAAATGAAGAAAATAAAATGTCTCTCAGGTTGGCCTACACAGAGACGTCATATATTAAAATATTTGTATCCATATCATCGAAAGAGAGAAAAAATATAAGAAATGTGTACGCGTTCCAGTAATATTTCAGCGCTTTTCGACACATTTTAAAGGTGCATGAATATGCATACGAAACAGAAAAGCGTAGTTCAACAAATGACAAAAAAAAATGCAAGAATTGCCGGGAAACCATGGAACTTCTGTTATTAACCTCTCCAACAGAGTGACAAAAATGTCTGTATTGTATCGTCGCATCCGCCAGTCAATTTTATTCAACTAAAGATCCACTCCATATCTAAATAAAGCCTTAGTTACTCAACATCAGGACCAGCGTGGAAATGAACAGAATCCTTTGGTCGTTGCCACGACAAATTTTATTGGACCGACTACCGTCTTGAAGGGTTGAAATGAGACGGGACAGTTGTCAAAAGAAAACTCATTTCTCACTTTTTCTTGCTTTGCATTAAACATCCAGCCACATTTCGTGAAGTTGGCTCTTTAATAAGGGAAGAAGCTAATTGGGACAATATTCATGAGTCATCTGACTAGAAGACTTTCTGTAAATTTAACGTTTCAACGACAAGAGGTTCCTCCGAGCTAAATGAAATCGTCTGAAGGTCATCAGATCAAAGAACCTTAATTGTGATAAACACGCCATAGTCACTATTGTGGGATTAACCAAGACGATTTAATCAATTTGGTATATTTTGAAGACAGAGAGAAAACGGAACCACGAGAAGAGCTTTGAGTTTTATTACCGACGTTTCGACATTTTTTTCAAAGACAGAGAGAAAACGGAAACACGAGAAGAGCTTTGAGTTTTATTACCGACGTTTCGAAATTTTTTCTTTTTAAAGGTAACTACGTTTAGAGGATTGAGTTATATACATTTTAAGTGTGTTGTTTATTCCTCCCTCTGTGTATCTATACTTTAAATTTAGTTACCTAGAAAAAGACCAGAGTGTGGAAACGTCTGTAATAAAACTCAAAGCTCTTCTCGTGTTTCCGTTTCCTCTCTGACCTCAAAATGTCACGATGAAGAATCATAATTTGATATATGAAAACAAAGCTTGATTAAAATAGAATTTAATGATGTAAAAACAAGGATTTCTCCTAAGGTAAAATAAAATCAATGTGATTTATCGTTGTAGCTTATTGAACTTCTTCATCGCGAAGACCGGAGTTGCTGATGAATGCTACCTGCCCAGGCTTTCCGTACATGAAGGTCAAAGTTGATGACTTGGGCAACAGGTAAGCGGCTCTTTCTATAAGCTCCTTTCAACCTTTTAGTGACCATTTGTAATCTCACGTGTTTTTTGTTCACTATAGTTTTTAACGAAATAATTTCCTGTCCTGTTGTGAGATTTCAGAAATATCTTTTTTTTTCAGGATAGATAGCTTTAAAGAATATAATCTAATGTAATCCCTCAGATGATAGAAAATTATGATAACTAACACACGATTTGTGCAAATGAGTTTTAGTTCTTTTATCATCATGGAAGGCAAGTAATTTTGTCTGATTCTGCTAACTTTGTTTTAATTGAAATCTAGATAGAGTGAAAGCATCTAAACTTTTTTTTAAATTATAACAAATAAATAAATAATTTAATAAATGAAAAAAAGAAATTGGCATCACACAGTACCAATGTCCCACTACAAGTTACGTCATTTAACTACGTCAGTGGTTTTGCAAACCTGGAGGCAGACCAAACGAACAAATAAGACAAAACAATTTTTTTCAGAACGGTTTTATAGACGTGATTGTACCAAACAACTCTGAAATCTAACTGCGGTGATGTGAGGCAGAAGTTTTATTTTTCAGTAACGAACGAGGCCAAATGCGGAGCTATCAATTATCGGGTGTTTGGAAAGAAGATTAAATGTTCCTTTAAAGAACACAAACCGTTTAACTGTTTTCATGGAAACCAGAAAGGATTGTTTTGTTTGCGCCGCAATATAGCTATATGTGTGAAAATTTTGAACTTATTCCATTGTTTGATAGCAATTCAATATTAAAGAAACATTTAGACTCAATAAAACTTTCTAACATTTCTTGCTCTAGTATGGCTGTTTTCTTGCTACCGTCAGTCTGTTTCCTTGCTCGTCAAACTGATTTATTCATTCTGCGAAATAGTCCCTCTGTTATGAAGACTGAATATTTCCTTACTGCTACCATTGTTCCTATTATTCTGGGTCCTACCAGAGTATTCTATTCATATCAGTGGCATCCCTTAGTACCGAAAAGGTTAAAGTCAAGAAAAAAAAAAAAGTTGAGACTAAACACGCATTTGCAATAGAAAATAACTTCTTTTAAAATATATTTCGGTCAGTAACAAAAACAAATTAAATAAGTATAGATATATATATATAAATGAATCAGTGGTTAAATGAATTAAGAATGTATAAAATAAATATATGAATAGATAAATAAACGAGTAGATAATCGATAAAAAGTAAATTATATATGTGTACACATTTTATAGACCATTGTTATATACGTTTTGTATTTCCTGATACAACTTCATCAAACATGCCAGGCATTTGTTATTGGGTATATAAAGGATTATCGAGGGGGAATCTGCATTTAAATAGCATATTAAGTTATCATACGGCCAATATTTACAGCTAGTATATTACGTCGACAACACAAATATTTGTATTCTGAAAATGATTATTGATATATCATTTTACAATACGATGCATTCTTTGACTTCAGCACAGAGGCAAAATAATTGGCTCAGATCAATTCAAGAAATTGATCTAATAAAACAGTTTTAAATTTATTATTTTCAATGTCATTGTAGACACAGAAGCAGCTCTTTGAATCGCAGTATTTTGTCAGTCGGCTTTCTCCTCTTAAAGAAAAGATTCAAAGACTAATAGACTTCAGCGTAATTCAGGTTCATTTGTCAAAAACAGCATGAAAGGACTTGTTCTAATAATTGATGTATACTTTGAAAACTACTATTTCAATGAAAGTCTGTGGGACAGCTGATACTATTACCGTTTTTGGTATTTATGACACGTGGAGAAACTTAGTTAAGTGTGACAGACAACAAACCTTCATAAAAATTAACATTTCCTTAATACAAACCTGCAAAACAACAATTTTAATGTTCGTGAACGAAATTAGCAAAGAAGCACCACCTTCTCTTACATATAAAGCATTTCTAAATATCTATTACTATCAACGATTAATGAAAAAAAAATTAGACTCGTAAAGCCTAGATTATTAATTCTACAGAGAATATGATAATATTTGGTTCGTTGTCCGGCCGCTTTGTCAACGACATGACGTCATAACGATGCTACAGTTCTCGCGCGATGTTCTCATGGGAACAATGAATATTAATGCGATGAATTATGAAAATTCATGTTGGCTACGTCATATAAATCATGTAGATAATACTACTACAATTTGCGTTTCTAAACCCATTGTTTTACGAATTGAGGCTTACCTATGTATCTATTTATTCATTCGTTTATCTAATACTCTATATATTCATTTAAATATTCACATATTAATCTGTCTACTCAACCAATAACTTATTTACCTCTCGTATACATTAGCAATTTGCCTGCTTGCATTTTTATTTACTGCTAATAATTTTTTTCTACTATTCAATCCAGTCACTATTTGTTTATATACTTATATGCTAATAAATATATTTGACATTATTCATTCACTTTTTAATTAAACGTCGTTTTTCTCTCTACGCTTGACATTTTTCTGAAGCAGCAAATGTTCTTGAGAGTATGCTTATGTCGACACAAGTAGGATTTTTATATTTATACTGGAAGCACCCGTGCAAGCACTACCATAGTGAACATTCCAATAGTTTTTGACCACAAGCGAATTATAGTGACAGAGTTTGGCAATGAACGAAACGGAATGAAAATCACAAATGTGTCCGCATTTTGTTTACCAGCCGAGTTGAGCATCTTCATAAATTCTGACATGACATGAATAACGACAGACGATTTTATTCATCTTAAAACTGAATATGCGTTTGAAAGAAAAATATAAAACCTTTATCACACTTTTTTCTAAATGGATATTCTGTGAAGATTAAATCTGATATCTCATTTATTCAGAATAACCTCAATTCAGTCGCAGCTTTCGACTGGATGCAGTTAGTGTCGCGAGCACTTACCACGTTCAGTACCGGGTAAGAGCCACAGAAATCAACAAAATCATTCGGTAGGATCCAAAACAAAATAAAACGTGCCACTATAGGAACGGGATTAATAATTAAAAAAACAATAAATAAACTTCATGACTGATAATTCAATGGGGGTTTTTTTCAAGTCTAGGTTAATTCATTCTTCATAAACATGATTACGAAAAAATAATACTTTTATGCTAAAAAATCTTGTGTTCATTTGAGTTAAACAATTTGAATTCAAAACACTCTTTTACTGAAACATGTATAAATGTGTTCTTATAGATCTGTGTATTGTTTCGAATATATATTCCTGAGCATCAATTGATACGTACACCTGTGTTCAAATGAAACAGGGACGCCTTAGTCTGCATAGGATCATCTCAGAGTGCCTACAGTTGGCAGCACTGAATGTGTTAATTCATATATGCGTCTCTGGGTAATAGGTCATGCAACATAGATGTATGTATGTTAGTTGGAGGGCAGGATAGATAAGATGGGGGAGAGGGAAGGAGGGGGGAATTTAGGGGTTTAGTAGAAGGAAAGAATGAAATGGAAGGAAGTTAGAGATATGATAGATGTGGGGCAGACATACTTGCTCGTTGTTTTTTTTTTTTTTTTTTTTTTTTATGTGTGCATAATTGAAATATCACGATCAGTGCTACCAAAAGTGGACACCTTCCAGTCA
>NC_134792.1:48674700-48689700 GCF_046742065.1 Oratosquilla oratoria | reverse complement strand
GATAGGTAAATAGATTGAGTTATTTGTGAAGCACAGCGACGTGACGAAGTTGAATGTCCTGTGTAACGGGTTTCTCTGTCCTAAGCTAGTTTTAGGAGTTCCTTGCGATTGTGTCTTTCGCTTGTATTTCCTTATGGTGAAATGATCAAACTATGTGACATTCATGCCTTTCTCTCCGGGTCTGACGTCGTTGCCTTAAGTTGTATTGAGTCTCATTATGTCTAAATATATATTTTCTTAATTTAGGGGTCCCTTTCTTGACTGAATAAAATTTTCTGATATTTGAAATTACAATATCTTTAAAAGTATCAACGGCCTGAAGGTGTTAATAGACATTACCTTACGATTTAATTCATAGGATTCAACCTGCAAATGAAGAAATTTCCTTGTGGTCGGCGAAGACATAAGCCTTAAATCAGTGTTTCCCAACCTTTCTTGGCTGCGACCCTAAATCCACTCTTAGCCTGGAGTCGCGACCCTAATTGTAATAATAAATTCAACCATTTCATGTTATATTTCTACGTACTTGCACAATGTTCATAAACTTTCGTTTTTATAGTTCAGTTTATATCTAATAACACAATGATTTTAAATACATTTGAAACTTGAATGAAAAGAAAAAAGTTAAAAAAGAATTATTAACATATTTTTGTAAGACCCTCTGGCGACCCTCAAAAACACCCTCGCGACCCTAGTTTGGGTCGCGACCCTGGGGTTGGGAACCACTGCTTTTAAGGGATCGTGACTCTCTCTAGCCAGGTGGGCCCATAAAGACCTTATTTAGAAAACGAGAACATAATAGAAACCTGTGACGTCATGAAAGAAGGCGATGTGTTGATTGACTTTTAAGATCTTCTCTGAAACCCGAATACGTATTTCACTTTCAAATATCGTAGGAACCAAAGGGAGTGGAAGCCGTCAGGCATCAAAGAAATATAATTAATCAACAATCAAAATATCTAAAAGAAAGGAATAATGATGTTTTCAGAACCTGAAGGAATACTAAATCAGTTGTGTATATCATATATATATATATATATATATATATATATATATATATATATATATATATATAATGTGTGTGTATGTATACATACACACACACACACACACACACACACACACAGACACACACATACACACACACACACCGTGCTCCTACCTAGAGCTGTATAAAATTTTCTAGTATTAGCCACAACGATATATAAAAATAATTGTAGAAAAAGAGGCCAGTACGCTTTTATTATAAAATTGTATTAGCATGTAACTAAGACTGATCCAGTAAAAAATTACCACACAAATAGCTACTCCTTTATCTTGCTGAAGACAAAGAAAGCACATGTAAGAAATGAAGGTTAAATGAAAGGGAGGATTTCCACTCGTTTATTTTGGGAAAAGATTGGACATGTATCAATGGAAAGATGTTGTGTAAGGTGATCCTTTCGTCAAATGCTTCTATAAAGAAGCGATGTCACTTCAGAGATTGTCTCGTTTTATGGTCTTTCAAGGAAAAGAGTTACATAAACTTCCGAGAAACATTGACAATGGAAGTGTACAGCTGTATTTACGGATAAGATGAAGTTAAAAACTTTTAAGGGGGAAAAGTTGATAAGATCTGAGCACCATCTGTTTCAGAGGAGCACGTGAAATCATTCTCTAAGTGAAATACCTACACCAAAGAGGATTGAATAAAACCTTTCTTTTGAAAAAGTTGTTTTAAAGTGGAGAAGAAATTCTTGTAGTAATTATGCCCAAAATATCGTATTTTTCCAGCGTAAGATGCTTGTTATGGGTAGGACGAGAATATTGAAACAATTATAGATATTGTATAAATTGAAATCAATACATTTCAGGAAGTGTTCGCATTTTTTGTACGTCTCTGTTTCAGTATATGTACATTTCACATCTTCCAGAATATATTTAGAAAAAAATTTTGATTGAAAAGAGGTGGGTTAGTTAGTACATTTACTTAGAAAGAGATTCACCTTGATTTACAAGAAAGTACGTTTTAGAAGGATTTTGCTGAGAACTGGGAAAGTAGAGATGTATTATAACCAAGGCAATCAAAACCTTGAATATAAGAAAGTACAGGACGCATCATCATCATTTGCTTATCATGACCAAGAATACTAAATTGTTTTTTTAATAAACCAAGGTAACTTTTGCCACAGGAAAACATATTCTATTTTATATGATTCGTACTTTTTCGCGTAAAAAACATTCAGGAAACAAGCATGTTTGGGCGCTTGCGTAATACAAAATAATCTCCTTGTAACATTGATTTACATTTCAAAGTCCTCTACAAGAGGATTCACGAAAGCGGAATTGGTAAAATGTAGGAATACTCTTTTTCCAGAATTACCAAGTTTACATGGTGGATAGAAACATATAGGACTCATACAACTTCTTTTATCTAGCGAATGCTGCTCTAAAATTGCTTTGCTAGATCATCCTAGTGTAAACACGACTTGTAATGGGTCTAACAAGAAAAAGTGTCCATATATTACACTTTCCCGACACTCATCTCACTTAAAAGTATAGTCACGCTAACTAACGTGGACCACACAATTCTTGAATGAATATTTTGATACAAAATATAACGTTTTTGTGGTTTCTAATAGGATTAACTGAGAGTTAAGCCTGGAAATTAAAAATACTATTCCAAAAGCTAGAAGTTTTCTAGATTTACGTTACACTTTCAGGATCTGAAACACAAAGGCATCTATAATCTGAAATATCTATATATACATACATACACACACACACACACACACACACACACACACACACACACACACACACACACACACACACACACACACACACACACACACACACACACACACACACACACACACACACACACACACACACACACACACACACACACACACACACTCGATGGCGCACTGGTACCGTTCGCAACCGCTGCTACAGCGGTCTGAGTTCGAATGCCGCCCAGGGCTGAAATAATTTCAGTATCGCTGAGCTGTGAGTCGTTACTCTCGTGGGCGGGGAGTTGGTTTTGTGTGTGTGTGCGTGTAAGGTCACAGTATTACCCATAGCTCGGTCATATATAATCTCTGAGCTCTCATCCGGGAGGGAAATAGCTGTCGATCACGAGTCCAACACATGATCCAAGACCATGATGAATCACACACACACATACCTGGGAGGCAGCCTTAAGTTACACTCTCTGGAAAGACGAAGAGTATGGGGTGAACTGATAGAGGTATTCAAATGGGTGAAGGTTTTTAACAAGGGTGCAGACAAGGTCATCATATTAAGACGCCAGGGTAGGACTCGTAGTAATGGGTATAGTTTAGGTTTAAGAAGGAAATAGTGAGCGCTGAAACAACTGGTTGTTTTAAAATAATGTTTGATAACTTTATGGATAGGATAGACAGATGGTATGGGACATGGAACTACCTAGTCTAGGCCTTATGGTATCCTGTAGTATCCTCCATTCTTACATCTACATATATATATATATATATATATATATATATATATTATATATACACACACATATAAAATATATATATATATATATATATATATATTTGTGTGTGTGTGTGTGTGTGTGTGTGTGTGTGTGTGTGTGTGTGTGTGTGTGTGTGTGTGTGTGTGTGTGTGTGTGTGTGTGTGTGTTTGTGCATTTCTTTACTTATTCAATAATCCATTTATCTATGAGTGTTTGGGGAAAGAACAAGGTAGCCATTATTCATTATTGTAAAGTTGTGATCAGATAATATATTTTTGGGAGCTACTTATATCCTTCATAAACTATATATTTAATTTGTCTATTTATTTATTTAATCATTTATATATTCGTTCATTAATCTGTCTCTTTATTTTTTCTTATTTATCTATTTACTTATTCTCTCATTTGTTAAATTTTTATTTATTTGAAAGTGTGTTTTGGGAAAGGATACACAAGAACAAGTTAGTAATTGTTCAGTATTGTATCGCTGTGATCGGCGCGGACTGCATCTGATGTTCGTGATTGGTAAATATCAGGTCACGTGACCTGCGCAACGTCCCCATTGGTCCACGCGTATCCAATAACATCATATTTGCCCTCCTACTCAGATTGACCAAACTTTCCCTATTATTACTGTTCGTTTACACGACGTAAGATCGGAATGGAACTATTATGAGAAGGATGAAGGGGAACCAGACATCTGGAAGGGGAATTTAGAAATAAATAGTTTAGGGTAAGAGATTAAATAAAGTGTTAGAATGGTTTATCATAAAGATGAATATGATATTCATGATCACGTTTATCCTAAAACAAAGTATCTGATATACATTCAATAAGCAAAAGAATGAAAAAAGAAGAAAAAAATCGGGAACGAAATTAAGATCAAGAATAAGACTAAGACTAAAATGGAGAGGACAAAGAAGAATTTCAAGGTCAATTGTAGTCAGATAAGTCTTACATTGATATCCACTAGATTAACCTGAGATGCCCTTCAACATCTGAGTGGATGACTGCAATTCTGAAAAATAATAAATATGAGGATACTCGATAACGTGCTTGTGAATTAATCTATTTTGCATTTTGGGAAAATAAACTGCTAGTCTAGCCGTCATTATGAACAATATCAAGTTCGTAGCTACACGATTCCATTTAGAACGAGCTGCACAGTAGAGTAGAAATAATTCTGTTGGTATTTTCTCATTACAAAAGAATTATAGAAAACATTAATTGTGCCTCTCATCAAAATCATACCAGGAACTATTATCTTTCATGTTGTTACCATCACACAGAGTTCTACTGACGCTGCCATTATCGTTTTATATTGCGTCTATCGAAGTAGATAATGTCATTATGATGCGTTTAGGTTTGCATTACTGTCACGCTTTTATGAAAACGAGTTTGATCCTAGCAGGTCATCCGGACTACTGATCTGGTCGGCGAGCGAGTGGGCAAATAGGGGAGCAAATGCACCATTTTGACATCAAGACCCAAAAGATTTCAAATTTTATATTTTCCACACATCTTCTCTCTAGGGTAAAGCCAAACATGCAGTGAAATACAAGATCTACTAGCAACTAAGATACCAGAAGAGGAATATGTTAGAACATAAGAATGAAAGAGACTGCAAGAGACCATAAGGCCTACACTAGGCAGTTCCATGTCCATGACCACCTGTCATCCCCATCCATAAAGTTGTCTAATCGTTTCTTAAAACAGCTGATAGTTTCAGCGCTCACTACATAGTTACCAAGTCTATTCCATTCGTTGACCATCGTATTAGTAAACCAATTCTTACCTATTTCCTTCTTAAATCTAAATTTATCCAATTTAAATCCATTATGGATATAGTTCTAAGTTACATGACCACAAGCTCTCTCTTGACGAAAGGTGTTCAGTGTTATTTTGAATGTAATAATTCAACATTGATACGATATACAATAAAGGGGACCCAAGTACCCAAGTACATTTACCTGTTTATTTATCTATTTTTCATTTTTCATTTTTCATTTTTTTCATTTTTCATTTTTTTCATTTTTTTCATTTTTTTCATTTTTCATTTTTTTCATTTTTTTTTCATTTTTCATTTTTAATTTTATTTATTTATTTATTTATCTATTTATCTATTTATTTCTATTTATTTATTTATTCTTTTTTTACGAGGGAAGCCAAAGCCATGCCTTTCCTTCCTGAACAGAAATTCCTCTATAGAGACAAGTTGGGGGCAAAGCGTAAATTCTGCATTTCAAAGGTTAATACTTTGATTTGACGGACGAAAGGAACTGCAATTTTGCCAGAAACACAATTGGAGCATGAATGTAGTCACAGACAGCTATGAAAAACATCCTGGCGATATCACTGTGACTGTGTTTGTTTGATTACACGTGTGTGTGTTTGATGACGTGTGTGTGTGTGTGTGTGTGCTTGTTTGATTACATGTGTGTGTGTGTTTGTTTGATTATATGTGTGTTTGATTACATGTGTGTGTTTGATTACATGTGTGTGTGTGTGTGTGTGTGTGTGTGTGTGTGTGTGTGTGTGTGTGTGTGTGTGTGTGTGTGTGTGTGTGTGTGTGTGTGTGTGTTTACCTAGTTGTATTTACCTAGTTGTATTTACCTAGTTGTATTTTGCGGGAAGGGGAGCTACGCTCGTGGTGTCCCGCCTTTGTATCTCGCAGTGTCTAGTTTGCTCTTAAACTCATTGTCCAGTTTGCTCCAAGTGTCCACCACTCTATGTGGAAAACTGTTTTTCTTCAGATCTCTCCTGTAGCTATGTTGTTGTTTTTTCCATGTCCTCTTGTGCTTCTCTTGTCCCAGTTTAACAAGTCCTCTCTATCGAGTATTTCTGTGCCTTTCATGATTCTGTAGATGGTCAGTAGGTCACCTCTCTCTCTTCTTTGCTCCAGAGTCGATGTATGTATGTGTGTGTGTGTGTGTGTGTGTGTGTGTGTGTGTGTGTGTGTGTGTGTGTGTGTGTGTGTGTGTGTGTGTGTGTGTGTGTGTGTGTACGTATTCAAGCGGAGTAAGGTGATCATCTAGCACAAACTATTTAACAGCAATTTTTTTTTTCTATATAGAGCAGGTAGCAGTTACTTGTATTCATTTTATTTGACCCCGGGTCGATGTGGAAAAACAAGAACAACACCAAAGGCTGAAATAAAAATAATTTACCAAGTCTGGAGTCGACACAGAAACAATTCTTGGAAACGGTAGGAAAGATCTCACCTCAAAACATTTCATATTTAAGACTCAGTAGGTTAGAAAATTGGAGAATGATTAAAAGGATGATATTGTTATGCAAGGAAAGGGGGAATGGGGGGATGGGGGATAGGGGGGCTTATGTGTGAATGATATTTTGACAAACCCCAAGGGGATTTCTCCCCATCTCTTTTCTGTATGAGGGGACGGAGAGGGGTGGGTCGCCGATTAAGTGAAGCGGCCTTGCTGTGAATGTACTGTGTCTTGCTGCATTGCGTTTGACCCAGGGCAGTTGACGGATGCAGGGATGACCCATCATCCATGAGGAGCTAAGATGGGAGAGGATGGAAAGTGTGATGGAGGAGAATGAAATGGGTGGGGACTGGTACATGCCTCGGGCTTGGCTACCCCCCTTATATAGGGGAAAAAACAATTGGTATATAGACAGAATAGATTAGAAAAGACAGAAAATTAAAATGATGACGAGTTTGTTACATTCAGAGAGTGTTACAGTTTCGACTGATACCACAGAAAATTGACGGATCCGTCACATTTGAAAAGATTGCCTTCTGTCAACTGTCAAATAATTTAAACAATACGATTCCCTCTTCCTTACAGGGATGAATTGATTCGATTAACCCGGG
Organism: Oratosquilla oratoria; assembly: GCF_046742065.1. Classification (NCBI taxonomy): domain Eukaryota; kingdom Metazoa; phylum Arthropoda; class Malacostraca; order Stomatopoda; family Squillidae; genus Oratosquilla; species Oratosquilla oratoria. The sequence continues at coordinate 48,682,378 of NC_134792.1, read as the reverse complement.
ACAAAAGAATATAACAAGCCTGTCATATTAGGAAGGTATAATGTAGTAGCACGTTTGTAAAATGAGACTTATTGACCCGCTGTCAGAGAATGAGATAAGAGGGACAGGAAATGTGTATATTTCGACCACTATCTGCGTCACCCTCATCAAGGACCTATAACCTGAGTCCCCCCTTTTCCCTGTCCCCAAATGTAGCCTCTTAGTTATATATATTCTCACACTTCACACTATGTATCATTCTGCTGAAGAAGGTCTACAGATAGTGGTCGAAATATACAGATTTTCTATCCCTTTTATCTGATTCTCCGACAGTGAGTCAATAAGTCTCAAGCCTGTCATAGTTGCGAATTATTTGAAATTATTTTAATATTGTGTAAAATCAGACTGTTTTATTCATGTCAGAAAAATCACTGGTCAATAAAAGCCAGAAAGATGATATGGCTATACCACCATTAGAGTGGAAGACGAAAGTGAAAAAAAGGAAGAAAAAATACTGGAAGTGGAAGAAGTGGAAGAGTGGAAGAAGTGGAAGAGTGGAAGAAGAAAGTGAAAAAAAGGAAGAAAAAATACTGGATATATATATATATTCGTCTGAATTTCAGAGATTACGACAGGAGTCGAAGAGAGCTAGGTATGGAATGGAAACAGCGCGTCATAAGTAAAAGCCTTCATGATACGTACCGCATATACCAAGAGATTCCGAGCCCAGAAACGGTCGCAATCTCACAGAAGTTCAGCGAGCTTCTACCCCCCCCCCCCCCACCCCGGGTCTCAATACCGTGATTCCCATTGAAGTCTTCATACAGGGAATGAAATGGGATCGAGTGGGTAGCTTTACAATTACTAATGCAATTCAATAAAGTAAAAGGTGGTCCAAATGTCTTGTACAAATATTACAGTAATACAAAATACATATCCTGGATTCAGTTTATTTACTGTAAGAACGACAGAACAAAATAAGAACACTGGAACAAAATGTTCCCATCGCAGTATTGTCGTCTTCGGAGGAGCTGATTGGTCGAATCTTTCAGTGACGTCATGTCGCACAACAGCCGTTATGCTCTTCTTGCCTGAATAATAATGCACACGATCATGTGCCCGTACAAGCAGCCTGAATCCAGGACATGTATTTTGTATTACTGTAATATTTGTACCTCTGTTGGTAGGGGTAACAAGACAATCGGACTACCCTGTACAATTACAGGACAAGTTCAATTGAGGGAAAGTTTAGTATTTTGGGGTTTTCTTCATGTCGGTTGGTAATATAAGATTGATGCTTATCAAGTTGCTGTAAACTATCAAGGATAGAAACTTGGTTTCTAGAAGAGAGTGCGAAAATAGAACGTCAAGATATACGGAGGTATCTGAGGTTATCTATTTTTAGAAACGGATGGAAAATAAGCTACGCAAAGGTAATTGATCAATCTAAAAATAGGTTGAGCCACAGACTGCAAGGTCGTTGTAAACACCAAATTAAATGTAGAGAGACTAGGAAGAAAAAGATTATCATTATATACGTTTGTTTGCGATGGAGGATACTTCTTTGTGATAACGTAAATATATCTTAACTGATAATCAAATAATATTACTAAAACAGAAAATGTTAATAAGATAAATGTTTATCAAATAACATTACAAAAACCGTTTCTCCATTTCTTGACTTTCGTAACTCATTTGATACTCGTATATCTGTCCAGAGGGTGATTATGTAGTAGAGCTTTTAGAAAATTATTCCATAAATGAATGCTTGCATTTTGTAGACTGAAAATAAGAATGTATATATATCAACGAACAAAGCATCTTATAAGCTTTAACATTTATTTAATGTAAAGTGAAAACAAATTTCATTTTTGTATACATCAATGGTTGAATAGGTTTCAACTGTATCAAATACAACCAAATTTAATTTCCCGTTGTTTTCACTCTGATATTTCTGAAATCAAAACGAGAAAAAAAAAAAAAAAGAATTAGGACAGACGACACGGAAAACAAAACATGATATTTTCCCGATGTCTCAAAAACAGACTACAGCAACTACCTACTTGTCTACATACCTTCATACTAAAGGTTCACGGGGTAGAGAGAAAGTTCAGAGAGAATGAGACAGAGTGAGGTAAAATAGAAGTGTGGTAGACCAGTAGATACAGTGTCGAACTATTGAACAAGCGGTCAAGTGTTCAATTCCCAGTACCCGCTGTGGACTATGTCGCGTTGGTTCCTGTCAATCCAGCCCAGACAGAAAGGTGAACCCAAAACTGACCTTAAAAAAAATGGCTGACCCCAACTACTGATAGCGGTTTCTTGTCTCCCTCTGCGACTGTGGTGAGGAATATCAACATAACTGTTGTGAGACACGACGATAAAAGATTCAAACAAGAGTCTCAGATAATCTTTTCCTTGGAATTATCTATTTTATTTAAATGAAACAGTCGTTTAAGATATTATAAATATCTTCGTTTGAATGTAAATCTTAACCGTTGGCAGACATACGTGGGTCATTCTGATTTCTGACAACATTTTCATATCTTTATTGACCTTTTTTTTTTAATTACTCTGGGCTATTATTATCATTTTTTTAAATTATTCAGGTATCTAGGACACTTATAAGCGCTTCTCTTTTTCTCATTTTATTTTCTATCTTTTCCTTTACCAAGCTACTTTGGGCAAGGTTGATTTGAAGATAGATTCCCTTAAATGGAGCGTTGTTATGAATATTTTCATTAAACGTGTTTTGAAAAATTTCTAACATCTCTTCCGTCGATTTTAAAGCTTATCTTGACTTTCAGTCTATATGTTGATTCTTCTGCCAGTAGAATTAGTTTTTCAGAATTCAGGTACTACGGATATGCAGCTGCCTATTCCCAAACTATTTTGAAGCTTGAATCTAGTTAGAATGCAATCACTGCGTGCAATAGATATACCAATTTCTACATCAGATACTATATATATACTGTATATATGTGTGCGTGTGTGTGTGTGTGTGTGTGTGTGTGTGTGTGTGTGTGTGTGTGTGTGTGTGTGTGTGTGTGTGTGTGTGTGTGTGTGTGTGTGTGTGTGTAAGATTCGCCATGGTTCACTATGGTCTTTGGATTACGTGTTGGACTCGTGATCGACTGCCATTTCCCTCCCGAAAGAGAGCTCAGAGCTCGTATATGACCGATTTATGGATAATGCTGTGACCTTACACACACACACACACACACACACACACACACACACACACACACAACTCCCCGCCCACGAGTTGGAGTAACAACCCGCAGCGCAGCGATATTGAAATTACTTCAGCCCTTGGCGGGATTCGAACCCGGACAGCCGTAGTGGCAGCCGGAAATTCTACCAACTGCGCCACGAGTTGTGTGTGTGTGTGTGTGTGTGTGTGTGTGTGTGTGTGTGTGTGTGTGTGTGTGTGTGTGTGTGTGTGTGTGTGTGTGTGTGTGTGGTTGTGTGTGTGTGTGTGTGGGTGTGTGGTTGTGTGTGTGTGTGTGTGTGTGTGTGTGTGTGTGTGTGTGTGTGTGTGTGTGTGTGTGTGTGTGTGTGTGTGTGTGTGTGTCCGCGCGTGCGTGCGTATGTGTACGTGATTCTGAATTTTTAATCTAATTCAGGTTAAGTTAACACTTAGGGAGATATAATTACAAACCATGTTGATGTTGGTGCATGCATATATGAATCAAAGGATCGTAACCTGTTTAGAAGTCGGGGTCATGAGATAAAAGATAAAGATAAATGAAAACAACAACATCAGGTTGAAAATAATGAGGCGCGTAATGTGAGCCTCATCCTGGAGTAATTACTTACTTTAAAGAGAAAGTACTATAACAACAGGCGTCTGAAACAGAATGGTCTAACCAGCACCACATCAAGTAATCGTAGACATGCACAGGATTTAGTTAAAATTTGTTAGTTATCAACCCCAGTGATGGAATATTACATCAACCGAATAAAGTCGTCTGGTGGTACAGGTTTTAGTATACAAAGTTACACAAATCGCAAAGGAGTTGATTGATGTGATTTTCATCAATTTGTTTTGCGAGGATCTTTCCCTCCATTCAATGAAATTGCATAATAGTAACAGTCAGAATAGATATTGCTATGTTGAGGTATTTTTCATTGTATTATGTCCTCACTTCTTATATATAGCAAATGCATCATACATGCAATTCAATTGGGTGATTATTTTCATTGCGTTTTCTATGTTTAACAGTGTAGCTATGACACCGCTCAGTGTCAGATCTCGTGCAATTGATCATTCGGTGCCAAAGGTTCCACGTATTCAACCAAGTGAAGAACTCAATGACTTTCTCTCTTTTGTTAAAATACAAACAACATAAAAGTCTTATATCTGAGAACACTAATACATTACTCTAATGATATTCATGAAGCATCTGATATATTTCTGTTGCTCCATTCGCTGAATGGTGTTAATCGGCAGAGAAGAGTTGGGTGTGTCATGGATTGAGTTTGCAAATAATCGAGAGAACGGTTGGACCTAAAGCCTGCCCTCAGCTGAATAAGATCATATGGCGATTGTATCAGCATACATACAATTTGGTATAAGGCGAAGAAGGTTAATATTTAGATCCAAACACATAGAATAAGCACTCATGACGTAAAATATTCAGATCCCATCTAACACACACACACACATACACAACCACACACACACACACACAACCACACATGCACACACACACACAAAACCACACGTGTGCGTGTTGGTGTGCGTGTGCGTGTGTGTGTGTGTGTGTGTGTGTGTGTGTGTGTGTGTGTGTGTGTGTGTGTGTGTGTGTGTGTGTGTGTGTGTGTGTGTGTGTGTGTGTGTGTGTGTGTGTGTTTCTTTACCCAGGTAGTGACGTGTTGAGGCTATGTTGCCCTGTTTGATCTCATTTGGATTAATTTAACTTTGTTTTACTTCCTTCCTTTTATCTTCTTTCATCTTTTTTTCGTTTTCACTTACCTTGAATCCATTTTATGTTCTTTTAGTTTGATATATTCAAATTTATTTCGATTATTTTGATTCATATTCCTTCCTTATCCTGCTTTATTTTATTTGATTAAACTTTATTTATTTTTCTCTATTCCATTTTACTTTCTTGTATTTTTACTTTATTTTGTTTTATTCCAATCTATCCTCTACTGTCTTTCTCTTTTATTTTCTCTATTGTATTGTACTGTATTGTATTATTTTCGAATTTATCCTCTTCTCTTCTCTTCTGTTCTATTCTACTCAATTCTATCTTGTTTTATCTACTTTTATGACACTTTATTTACTTTACCATATATTATCTCGTTCACTTTTCATGCATCATATTTGTTCCCTTTCGTTTTATTCTACTGCATTTTGTCTATTTATTGTTTTTTTTATCTGCCTTTTTTATACCATTGTGATTTTTTTTACTTTATTTTTCTATTTAATTTTTTTTTTTCCGTTTCAGTCAGACGACATTTCCCAAATTTCCGGTGAACCGACTAATCCTTCCATTCAGATTAAGTGAACGTTTTGCTTTCACGTGAGTAAAGTTGCCAAGTTGTCATTTAAACATCTTCATAAATCAACACAATTCTTCAAACGGATATTTGAAGCAAATCTTAATTTCCACACATGTCAACGGGTTCCCCTTCAACTGAATAAAATCGTCTGAGAGGAAATAGTATCAATGTTTAAGCTATCAGCAGTCCCAAACGAGTTAAATATGCAACATAAACATGCTTAACTAGTCGATATAATATTATGTTAGTTCAGAAGTCTGATTACAAAGGTGTCTTGAGTATAACATCTATCGCTATCGATGTATTTTCCTGTGCATTTGAAGTTGCAAGCTCATCAATTTCTTTCCATAAGTCTGAAGCAGCATTACAATTCAAACTCAGTGTCCTCATGATATCTGAATTCATCCTTTAGTTGCACAAACTCCCAGTAATTTTAGCTAAACATTAAATTTCGCTTCACGTTCTCCGTTTTCTTTACTTCGTTCTCAAATTCCTCTTCCTTCCTTACGCCCCAACCTCAGTTTTGTTCCGTAGATTAAATTCCTCATTTTTAGCGTTCAGTCCTTCCTACATGATCTATTGAACGCAATCCTTTGAGGACCATAATGGAAATAAGTTGAGGACCACAGTAGAAATAAGCTTACATGCTTTTTTGTGTTATCCTCGGCATTTGTAATTGTTATTTCGAACTATATGGTCTTTTCATTATCAGCACTTTATGTATATTGATTCAATGCCAAACAAAATCATCATATTATTATTATTGTTATTATTATTATTATTATTATTATTATTATTATTATCAATCATTATTATCAATCATTATTATCAATCATTATTATCAATCATTATTATCAATCATTATTATCAATCATTATTATCAATCATTATCATCATCAATCAATCATCATCATCAATCATCATCATCATCAATCATCATCATCATCAATCATCATCAATCATCATCATCATCAACCATCATCATCATCAACCATCATCATCATCATCATCAATCATAATCATCATCATTATCATTAATATTATCATTATTATTGTTATTATTCCATTTCTTTCAGACTCGTTCACCATTCTTCCCGTCTACCATTGCTTCATACACACTGCTGGATACTACGGTTAAGAAAAGCTGGGATCAACCTTGTTACCACATCGGCAGTCTCTGGAGAGCCGAGGAACGGAACTCCTCATCCCGTCTACGCTTGCATCCAGTGACGAAATGACTTTCTTTTTCAAACCTCAGTTCTCGAGCCCGTCCTCTCGCGTCGATTGTAATCTTTATAAAATTATGAATACGCCGCTAAATATATTTCTGTATGTCTGTATATACTGTATATACAGTATATTCACACACACACACACACACACACACACACACACACACACACACACACACACACACACACACACACACACACACACACATATATATATATATATATATATATATATATACACACGTGTGTGTGTGTGTGTGTGTGTGTGTGTGTGTGTGTGTGTGTGTGTGTGTGTGTGTGTGTGTGTGTGTGCGCGTATCCACACAAAGGATTATAAAGGATAGTGCAGAGCCTGAGATTGTGATATATAAGGAAAGAAACAAGAAAAAAATGATAAAAATTATGTAATTAAATTGAAAACGACATATATCATTATACATGGCAAAATATCACCTAAATTACAGATAAATAATCACATGGAAAAAATGCATCGAGTCATGTTGAGACCAATCTAACCATAATATGAACATTCAAAAGTGGATGGAAAATACAGCTTATGAAGAGTTAAAAGGAGAGGTATGATCAATGAAATTAATTAAAACAGAGATAATTTTCATCCACTGGTAAAAAAATATATACATATAAACTTAAAACATCGAATCCATATTATGTTATGTGTATCGTTTTACCATTATGGAAGACTTTTGAACCTGAAGATGCAACGGTAATATTCCAAAACTTTCTAATACAATGAAAATACTGACTGATCATTTCTCTAGTGCACCTGGCGTAGGTGTTGAAGTGGAATGTGGCAGGTTTTCAATTAACCAATAACCAAGTTACTCAGTTAATTTCATTCGACAGGATTTTGTTTCACCTCTGCATGAACAACCATTAGTCATTTTGTTGAAACGTCTGATGGATCTACTTTCCTCCTTTGTCCAATGCACTTTGTC
>NC_134792.1:48639700-48667200 GCF_046742065.1 Oratosquilla oratoria | reverse complement strand
TCCATCCGGCCCGTGAGCTCAGTCCATCCGGCCCGTGAGCTCAGTCAATCCGGCCCGCGAGCGCAGTCTATCCGGCCCGCGGGGTCAGTCTATCCGGCCCGCGTGATCAGTCCATCCGGCCCGCGAGCTCAGCCCATCCGGCCCCCGGCATCCTCCAGCCCGCAAGTGCAGTTCCTCCGACCCGCAAGTGCAGTTCCTCCGACCCGCGAGTGCAGTCCCTCCGGCCCGCGAGCTCAGTCAGTCCGGTCCGCGAGGTCAGTCCGTCCGGCCCGCGAAGTCAGTCAGTCCGTCCGACCCGTGAGCTCAGTCCCTCCGGCCCGCGAGCTCAGTCCCTCCGGCCCGCGAGCTCAGTCCCTCCGGCCCGCGAAGTCAGTCAATCCGGCCCGCGAAGTCAGTCCGTCCGGCCCGCGAAGTCAGTCCACCCGGCCCACGAGCTCAGTCCACCCGGCCCGCGGGGTCAGTCCACCCGGCTCGCCGTCACACTGCACATGAAAATTAATTAGTTTTCAAAAAAAAAATTGGTACATGAATATGTTTGTTTTTATTTTTATCTTTTGTCTATTTTGTATTTTGTGTATTGATAAGTGAATATATCAGTCGTTGTTTTTTATGTATATTATGCAAACCGCGCTCGTCGTCCTCTCAGTTATCTGGCTCGATGTTAAAAAAGTTTTGTGCTCTCAGGACTAGAGGGAATGATAAATGGATGAACAAGTATATGTAGCTTCTTAGAAAGACCCTATAGTTAGATTAATCTATTAATCTAAGAAACCACCTCTGGGCTGGAAAAATCTTGTTCATTCGAAACTATCCTTTCCACACTTCGATAATTGTGTTTGATGTTCAAAGCAAACTGTGTCACGATCGGTATTGAAGGTGTCAAACGATAATTGCTATTAGTGAAAAGACCTCAGGTAGAGAAAAACAACTATTAATATCTTTTCGTTCGGTTCCTGGCGCCGTTGCCTTTTCTTTTCAATTATCCAATCTGCGTCATCATCCGCGAAAAATGCATCGTGTACACATACACTTAAGGGACTCCTTTTGTTATCTTGAACATATGAAGGTCATGAACAGAACTGCAGAACTGCTGTTTTTTGTTTTTTTGTTTTTCTTTCTTTAATCCCGTGACGACTAATATGCATTGGTTTCCCTTCGCGGATTAAAACCTCCCAGTCACAAAAAAAAAAAAAAAAAAAAAAAAAAAAAAAAAAAAAAAAAAATAGACTCGAGAATTGTGTTTCGACAAAAGGATAATCGATGTGGATGCAACTCTCTGACGTCTAAAATGGTTGATCGTAGCTGAATCAGTCGCCTGATGGGAACCAAAACAAACATTTAAAAATAGTAATCAAAAGAATGAACAATTGTTTTATGACAATATAACAAAAAAATAAATAGAAAAAGAAATTCAAGACATATTTGTGTCAGGCAATTGAGATCATTAGAAGCTTTAGAACCTCAGTCTATGACTCTATATCTTAAGTTCTGTAGTAACACTATGACAGACAAAAAAGGAAAGAAAAATATCATGAGAAATTGTAAAAGAAGAGCGTTCTGTTAGAACACCTTATATTGTGTTCCGAGCAATCAAGGAGAGAGATTTCGTTTGCACTCAATTAGAACCTTAAACTTCACCAAATAAAGATCATCAGGTAATTTTTAATTGCCAGACAAGCAACCTGTTTGGTACAATTCCTCCAATTAACGAATACAACAGAAAATTGTATTCATTTTGATAATCTCAGAAACATATCGTCTTTACTCCCATGAGTGGATGGCTTTTTCAATTGATTCAGTCACATACGAAAATAGTTTCACCTTGTACGACTGCACTGCAAAACTACTCGCGTCGAATGAAGCTACCATGTACAAGTATCTTTTTCTGATTCGTTTATGAAACAATTTATGTTTTCTCGATTAGTTCAGTATTCCCTGGAGCTCCTGGGGCAAGCACGCACGCACACACACACACACACACACACACAGAAAGAGAGAGAGAGAGAGAGAGAGAGAGAGAGAGAGAGAGAGAGAGAGAGAGAGAGAGAGAGAGAGAGAGAGAGAGAGAGAGAGAGAGAGAGAGAGAGACGTTGTCTTTTGGCTCTCATTTACAAAAACCAAGATTAGATTTGCACCTATTCCGTGAATAAAGCTTCGTATTTTACCTCGTTTATTTTATTTTCATGTCATGATGATACAGCCCTTATGTATTTCATCTCCTTTCATTTTTCTTCTTCTTTCTTAATCTCATGTTAAAATTTTCTTGTAAGGGTTAAAGATGTCCGGTATTTCACCTTTCATTTTTTCTTCTTCTTTCTTAATATCATGTTAGAATTTTCTTGTAAGGTTTAAGACGTCCGACATTAGAATATTCACAGCGATCACAGCAGCCCAAGTCCCGAGGCTCCTGTGGTTGCCTTAACCCATTCAACTCCGATGACAAGATGTCTTGTCATTTGGTCAAATAAAACAAAAAATCATAAAACACCAAAATGTTTGATCAAACACCAGAAAAATATGACGTCAGTCCTCGCTTCGCTCGCAGCGAAGCGAGGACTGACGTCATATTTTTCTGGTGTTTGATCAAACATTTTGGTGTTTTATGATTTTTTGTTTTATTTGACCAAATGACAAGACATCTTGTCATCGGAGTTGAATGGGTTAAGTACATGTGGTTGACCTTTCCACAGCCTAAAGGACACATGGCAAGGTGTCACCAAAATATTTAGCAATATTCACGACCCTAGCTACAGTAGAAATAGAAAATCGTGCCGAAAAATCAGCCCTTGGCAATGATAAACGAGTACGTAAACATGAATGTATGTATATGAAACTACATACAGAACAGTGATGATAACAGATAAGTGAATAAATCGATAAATAGTTAAATAAAAATCAATAAATCAATCGAAATTATAAAGAAATGAATTAGCGTTATCATAACCATCACGAAAAGTTACGTGTGTCGTTATGATAAATGGATTAATAACCTTTGCCATTGGGACTCCTTTGTAACAATATATATATATATATATATATATATATATATATATATATATATATATATATATATATATATATATATATATATATACAGATTCGAGTCCATCGGCATAGATAATTAACGAAAAATTATATAAACACGAGATCCATCCTATCCATAACGAGATAGTAATGGTCTTGTTAAATAATCAAAAAGGACGAACAACTAGGTAATCAAATGGACAAGAAAACAAATCGATGTAAGAAGCTCAAGAAAATTTCTTTTAAATTCCGATGCTATTAGTCCCTTTAAGAATGTTTGCATGAAGCCCTCCTAAACCACGGGAATCCGCATTTTAAGACGAAGTTATCAGTATTTGTGGCTATTTTTATATAAACACCAACTGAAATATTTCTCTACCGTTCTGTTGCTAGTAATACTAGTAATAATAGTAGTACTAGTAGTAGTAGTAGTAGTAGTAGTAGTAGTAGCAGCAGCAGCAGCAGCAGTAGTAGTAGTAGTAAAGAGTAGATGTCAGCGCAAGAGGTTTCTGGACACGGGGACAATTGGCTTTCTTTGACATGCGAATATTTGCTCCGATGGCCCCTTGTTACAGCAACCTAACTATTGAGGCATCCCACTCCCGGAACGAGTTTGATTAGATCAGGATGTATGAAGAGCGTATACAGAATGTAGACCAGGACTCGTTCACTCCTATAACCTTTACGACTTCAGGTGGGGTGGGTCCTAGAGCAAAGACATTCTACGCTCAGCTGGCAGAGGTGATGGCTGAAAAGAACCAATAACAAAAAAAAATAGCATTGTTTCATGGATGAGATGTAGACTGTCAATCTCACTCCTAAGATCAGCCCTCCTATGCCTGAGAGGTACCAGGTCCCCACCGCCCAAATCAGCACATATACAAAACCTAGATCTTGAGCAGGTGGTTGACAGTAGGATAAATGAACTTTTGCATTAGGCATTATTAGAAAATGAATAGATAAATAAAAGGCTCGTCGACCACAGTCAATGGCGGGAGATGGGCCAATGAACTGTGTCTGTGGGAGACAGATCCTGCTGCTTCCACCACACAGTTCCACGAGGATGGAGGTAGTAAAGAAAATAGTAATAGAAAAAAATAGTAGTAGTTTTAGTAGTAGTAGTAGTAGTAGTAGTATTAGTATCATTATTACTATAGCCATTATGAAATTGGTTGCCGCTTCTCAACTATAACCTGTTTTGCTTGATAAAACCAAAGTTATCTATCACATCGTTACCAGTGTCGTAACGGCTGTTATCGCCGTCTTATTCACCATCGTCATTACATTCATCACTATCTTCATCGTTGTCGTCGTCGTCGTCACCGTCATTAGCCCCATGTCAATAAACTTCCCGAGTTTGAGCCGGACCGCTTTGTATTCTGCCTACATTGTCTTTGAAGTAAAATCAACTCTCATGCGAGTAGATTAGCATTTGGCCTTGCAAATCAGCAGCACCGTTCACACAGACAACATTTTGGTCCTCTCCAGGGGCAATACAGTTAACGCGCTGACTGACTTTTTTGCATGCGACTTTCAGTCAACAAACGTGGTATGTGTAGCGTCTGTGTTTATTTATGACAGACACAACCTAACTCACAGAAACGAGTCGCGAAATCGTTCTATTCTGTCTCTTCATTCTCGTTTGTTTACAACCTAACCATTGTTTAATTGGAACTCTTCGAATGTGTGACGGACAGTATCGTTACAACTTTTAGAGTTTCGTACCTACTTGCGTTCACGTGCATGGGATGCTAACTATGCACTTCGTAGATATTTACGTTTTGCTTTAATTCTTTATATCTCCCTATCCCCTTACACACACACACACACACACACACACTCGGTGGCGCGGTTGGTAGAGTCCCAGACTGTCAGTATGGCGGTACCGGCGGTACCTGGTTCGAATCCTGCCCAGGGCTGAAATGATTTAAGTATCGCTGCGTTTCGAGTCATTACTCTAATTCTCGTGGGCGGGGAGTTGTGTGTGTGTGTGCGTGTAAGGTCATAGCATTACCCATAGATCGGTCATACGAGCTCTGAGCTCTCTTCCGGGAGGGAAATAGCTGTCGATCACGAGTCCAACACGTGATGCAAATACCAAGGTGGAAAAGTGAATCACACACACAAACACACACGCACACACACGCACGTACCCACACCCACACACGCACGTACACACACACACACACACATACATATATACATATTATACGAGTATATACATATATACATACATACATTGTCCATTACATTCTGTTGCATTCTATTCCACCATTTTCCTATTCTATTAACGAGCCTGGATTTCTTTAGCTCTCTACTTTCTCCATTGACCGGGATAAATGTATTATCATGACAGGGCAGAGTGGGAGGGACACCATCAGCAACCTGTACGGATGGGGGAACTCGCTTTAGAAACAGAGAAAAGAGAGAACGGGGAGCTGGGTGTTGATGGAGCGACGGACGTAATAAAGAGGAGGAGGAGGAGGAGGAGAAGGAGGAGGAGGAGGAGGAGGAGGAAGATGTGGTGGTAGAGGATGAGAAACAGGAGGAAGAGGAAGTGGAGGAGGAAGAGGAAGAGGAGGAGGAGGAGGAGGAGGAGGAGGAGGAGGAGGTAAAGGAGGAAGATGTGGTGGAGGAGGAGAAAAATGAAGAAGTGGAGGAGGAGGAAGAGCCGAAGTGGAAGGATTTGGAGGAAGTGGAAGACGAAGAGGTGGTGTTGGAGGAGAACAAAGAGGAGGAAGTGGAAGAGGAGGTGGAAGACCCGAAGTGGAAGGAATTGGAGAAGGAATTATGGAGTATGAAGAAGTGGTGGAGGAAGGTATGGCTAAAGTGTAGGGGACCAATTGAATGGAAGGCGGGCTATGGAAAGCGACGAACAGAAAGATTTATTGGATTTACCAGAGTCTCTGGGAAGGAAAGAGGTGTTTTTGGGGGGAAAGAGAACGAAAAGTTCGGGTCACATGAAGAATTGGCACCCCAAAAATGCCCACATGAAGAATCGTCACCCCCATGAAATCCCACCTGAAGAACTGTCACCCCAAAAATGCTCACATGAAGAATCGTCACCCCCATGAGATCTCACCTGAAGAATTGTCACCCCAAAATGCCCACATGAAGAATCGTCACCCCCATGAGATCCCACCTGAAGACTTGTCACCCCAAAATGCCCACATGAAGAATCGTCACCCCCATGAGATCCCACCTGAAGACTTGTCACCCCAGTACGCCGAAGATCAACAGTGGAATAGAGATTAGGTTAGATTAGGTTGAATGAGGATTGTGCTTATTGTCATCAACTTACACAACCGAAGAATCGTAAACCCAGGATGGCCCACATGAAGAATTGTCACCCTAGGATAGCCCAAATGAAGATTTGTCACCCTAAGATAGGCTGTGAGTCACCCTAGGATAGACTGCGTGAACAATTGTCACCCTAGGATAGCCCACATGAAGAATTGTCACCCTAAGATAGGCTGTGTGAAGAATTGTCACCCTAGGATGTGTTGCGTGAAGAATTGTCACCCTAGGATAGGCTGCGTGAAGAATTTCCCCCCTAGGATAGCCCACATGAAGAATGGTCACCCTAGGATAGGCTGCGTGAAGAATTGTCACCCTAGGATAGCCCATATGAAGAATGATCACCCTAGGATGTGCTGCGTGAAGAATTGTCACCCTAGGATAGCCCACATGAAGAATGGTCACCCTAGGATAAGCTGCGTGAAGAATTGTCACCCTAGGATAGCCCACATGAAGAATGGTCACCCTAGGATAGCCTGAGTGAAGAATTGTCACCCTAGGATAGCCCACATGAAGAATGATCACCCTAGGATGTGCTGCGTGAAGAATTGTCACCCTAGGATAGGCTGCGTGAAGAATTGTCACCCTATCGAAGTCTGGAGAGACAATTCTTCATGTGATCCAAAAGTTCTGCTTTGAGAGAGAGAGAGAGAGAGAGAGAGAGAGAGAGAGAGAGAGAGAGAGAGAGAGAGAGAGAGAGAGAGAGAGAGAGAGAGAGAGAGAGAGAGAGAGAGAGAGAGAGAGAACGAGAGAGAGAACGAGAGCAAGAGATGACAAATGAACCGAGGGGTGAAGTACAGAGGCATGGGACAAGTTTGTGACTGAGAATCGCTCCGGATCAAAGTAGAAAGACTGAGAAAAATACGAGATGAGAAGGGAAGCACTTTGAAGAGAGGGGGGGGGGGAAAGGGGGAACGAGAACAAAGCCCATCACAGGATCTACGCCATCGAAAGGTAGGTACTGGATAATGCCACTTTTTACCTTCTACCTTTACTCTTCTCTTCTGAGCCGCAGTCTGCGGACCATGCTTCTGGGATCACGATCTCCGAATCGATAGTTTGAAAGCTCAACTATCTCAGCCAGTGTTGGGGAAACATGGACAGCTGCTGAATGGCTAACGTTGCGACGGAATAGTTCCATACGATTGGATCCCAACCCTCTCCCTCTCTCTCTCTCTCTCTCTCTCTCTCTCTCTCTCTGCCTCTCTCTCTCTCTCTCTCTCTCTCTCTCTCTCTGCCTCTCTCTCTCTGCCTCTCTCTCTCTGCCTCTCTCTCTCTCTCTCTGCCTCTCTCTCTCTGCCTCTCTCTCTCTCTCTCTGCCTCTCTCTCTCTCTGCCTCTCTCTCTCTCTGCCTCTCTCTCTATTCTCTCTATCTCTCTCTATTCTCTCTATCTCTCTCTATTCTCTCTATCTCTCTCTATTCTCTCTCTCTCTATTCTCTCTCTCTCTCTCTCTCTCTATTCTCTCTCTCTCTCTCTCTCTCTCTCTCTCTCTCTCTCTCTCTATTCTCTCTCTCTATTCTCTCTCTCTCTATTCTCTCTCTCTATTCTCTCTCTCTCTATTCTCTCTCTCTCTATTCTCTCTCTCTCTATTCTCTCTCTCTATTCTCTCTCTCTATTCTCTCTCTCTCTCTCTCTCTCTCTCTCTCTCTCTCTCTCTCTCTCTCTCTCTCTCTCTCTCTCTCTCTCTCTCTCTCTCTCTCTCTCTCTGTCTATCTCCCTGCCTATATCCCCGTCTGTTTATATCCTCGTCTGTCTATCTCCCCGTCTGTCTATCTCCCCGCCTGTCTATCTCCCCGCCTGTCTATCTCCCCGTCTGTCTATCTCCCCGTCTGTCTATCTCCCCGTCTGTCTATCTCCCTGTCTGTTTATCTCCCCGTCTGTCTATCTCCCCGTCTGTTTATCTCCCCGTCTGTCTATCTCCCCGTCTGTCTATCTCCCCGTCTGTCTATCTCCCCGTCTGTCTATCTCCCCGTCTGTCTATCTCCCCGTCTGTCTATCTCCCCGTTTGTCTATCTCCCCGTCTGTCTATCTCCCCGTCTGTCTATCTCCCCGTCTGTCTATCTCCCCGTCTGTCTATCTCCCCGTCTGTTTATCTCCCCGTCTGTCTATCTCCCCGTCTGTCTATCTCCCCGTCTGTCTATCTCCCCGTCTGTCTATCTCCCCGTCTGTCTATCTCCCCGTCTGTCTATCTCCCCGTCTGTCTATCTCCCCGTCTGTCTATCTCCCCGTCTGTCTATCTCCCCGCCAGTCTATCTCTGTCTATCTATTTCTCTGTCTGTCTATCTCTCTGTCTTTCTCCCTACCTATCTCCCTGTCTACCCCTCTGTCTATCTATCTCTGTCTACATCTATATCTTTGACTGTCTATCTGTCTATCTCTGTCTGTCTATCTGTATCTGTATCTCTCTGTCTGTCTATCTTTCTGTCTATCTCTCTATCTGTCTATCTCCCTCTCTGTCTACCTCTCTGTCTGTATCTCTATCTCTCTGTCTGTCTATCTCTGTCTGTCTGTCTGTCTCTTGTTTTGTGCATTCTTGTGGTGACCTATTGGTCCGTGCAGTTCTGTGAGCAAATGGGTTCTCGAACATTGGAATCCCTGTTCTATCTTGAGTTTGTCCTCACCTGAACAAAATCACCCATTCTCAACCAGAACCAAGATGTACAAGACATACACCTTCAATGATAGTATCAGAATAATTAGTCTACTATTTCTGGAATTAAGTAAACTGCCTGGCTAGGTGGTAACCCAGTGGATACTGTGTCGAACTCATGAGCAGGTGGTCGTGAGTTTGATTCCCGTGACCTGCTGCGGGAAATGTCGCGTTGGTTCCCGACAGCCGTGGCTAGGCGGGGAGGTGACCCTACGTCGGCCTAAAAAAAAGTGTGGGGGGCTTGCCGCAACTGAAAGGGCTTTGCTCTACCTGGGGTATTTCACTTCCCACTGCATGGGAGTGGGATGGTGAGTGAGTGATGAGTATATAAAACTCCCAGATACATGGGGACGAGTCTCTGTATTGTTGATACTCTGAGTTAATAATTTTCTCATGTGTACTCGACAAACTCCCTACATAACACATGATAACCTTACATTGGCAGGCCCACCATCGTATCCTACTCTGTAAAATAACATATAATTTCTGCGTTTTCATCTGTCAGGCATTACCACAGCCAAGGGTAATCGGTGATCTTTCCGAGTATCAGCCTTGAGCTGTCGCTGTAGAAGAAGTGTCCTTGAAGGTTTTCATAAACCTGAACTACTTGAGGCCTTCACGTGTCAATTCTTTTCAAAGACGTCGATAGGTACGAGCAAAGCATTCGAACGTGTTTCAAATGCGGGACATCATTTGCATTCGAGGCTGCCCAGCGACGTCATCACGATGCTGATCTCGTATCATGTGAACGGAATTCATGGATGAAATATTATTCTTTCTTCCTGTTCACTGGATATACGTGAGTTAACTAATGCCGAAAGATATTCAGCTGTTATCCACACTAATGTTTCATTTTCCACGCGGTAACACACAAAAAAAGGGAATGTTCGTTGGCTGAGCTAGTCGGCGCATTTACTTGGGCAAGAGGTTAGGAATGGAAGAGGATTGAGGCTCATTGTGGCAAGCTCGTAGTAAGAGCACACTGAATCAAATTCCCGGCTTTAAAAAGTCTTCCACCACGAGACACCTTCCTACCCCTTTCTGAAAGGGCATCCTCGCGAACCGCTAAACGGAACCCACACTAGAGAGAAATTCGAGCGCGTGCAAACATTTAATTCGTTAATACTACATCGTTACCATATACCCATTGGTCCTTTCCCTTTATTTTAGCGAAATATCCTCTCCATGGCCAAAGCCGCCACTACTAATGCTCCTATTGTACGCAGGTCAATAACAGTGTCATTACGAAAATGCTTTCATTAACTTTCCGACTATTGCAAGCGCTGCAGTAAATGCTGTTACAACCATGATTATCCACCACTTTTAAATGCTAATGAAATTGCTTTCGTCATTCCCATTGCTACTCCTCTGCTGCAGATGCTCGTACAATAACCATTATGACCGCATTGGCTTCGTTAACAGGAGGTGTATGCATATGCATGCATACGAGTATGTACATAAACATATAATATATACATATATGTATGCATCCATTATATATATATATATATGTGTGTGTGTGTGTGTGTGTGTGTGTGTGTGTGTGTGTGTGTGTGTGTGTGTGTGTGTGTGTGGACACACGTGGATGACTTTGTAAGAGTATTTAAATATGTACGTAGAAATGTATGAGAACACTTTGTTGTAAACGCTTGTACATTATATTCATTTCAGAAAATGTCAATAGCACATGGCAGGAGAGGAGCTCGGCATATCCCAGCAGCACAATTCCTGCCCCAGGTGCAGCAGCAGACAATATAAAGAACTTTTGGTCACTGTATTTCTTGACACCCCCGAATGTGATCCTAGGACCACGACAAAAACGTCGAACAATAAACTTTCCTCATTGGGTCTGGTGTTTACGCTTGTCCTGTGATATTGATCCCAGACTCCAGATCTTCACGCAAGAGGATGGTGAAGAATAAACATTTGGATTGCGGATCTAGACGGTCAATGTACAAATACACTAGTACAATTACATACACACACACACACACACACACACACACACACAAATATAAACATATATATATATATATATATATATATATATATATATATATATATAATTATGCCCGTACATCTATACATACATATAGACCGTCTAGATCCACAATCTAAATGTTTAGTTTTTTTTTATCCTCTTCCAAAAAGCTTATTAGTATGCAATACGTTTTTCTATGAGGAATTCTTCACTTATTTCAAACTCCCTTTTATAGATAACTAACTCAAATGAAATGTGATTAGTGTATAAGAAATTCTTAATAGTCTTTCTCAATTTTTTTCAAAGCAAAGTTCAGAGACTTCCACACGTCATGAACCTAGAAAAACTTGAATGTCATTATCGTCTCACAATTCTCAGCCATAAAACCCGCCATTCCGCCTCAGCTTTTCTGAAGGACTTGGGGGAACATTTGACTAATTAATTCATGATTTATCAACAACTTGGCCTCCTACCAGGAAGTGGTTCTGCCCTTGCTGGCGGTTTTGCTTCGTATTGCAAGCGCGTGTGACGTCATGGGTTATGTTTGCCGCATTTTGTTGATCTTTATTCTGGCTGACGTCGAGTGATGTCGAGGATCTCTGAGATAAAAAATGGGTTCATTAATTAAGGCCCTATTTGTTCCCAAGCCCCTCCCAGGAGACTGAGTCAAATTGGTTGTCGTTGTTGCGTTCATCAGACGATACCGTTAGGAAGGGGTAAAATGTCAAGAAATTCAAACAAAGACAAAATGAAATAGGAAACCCGTGTTTTCTTGCTTTTTTTTTTAGTGGAGGAATAGGATTAATTTACAACAAAAAATTACTCTTTGTTGGACCAGTTTTAGTTAACGCAATAACTTGCGTTTCATTGTTCATACTAAGAGGACATTACTAACAGTGATGATGAAGATGAAGATGATGAAGATGATGAAGATGATGAAGATGATGATGATGATGACGATAACGGCGTGATGATGACAATAATGATATTGGAAAAGGTAATGACGATAATGATAATGATGATAATTATTACTTTGCTAAAATCAAACATACCACGTGCACACCCACCCACACACACACACACACACACACACACACACACACACACACACACACACACACACACACACGGTGGTATAGTGGTACCGCGCTAGACCACTGATTCAACAGTTCGACGCCAACAATGTGGAAAAAATATGTATGCAACATCTCAAAAAAATGCAAGATAGAAATTGCTCAAAAGAAAATTTATTAAATGAAGTTAAAGAGAAAGATTAATCAGTATGATAATAGGATTCAAGTATCCTGGTTAATACTGTGGATAATAAAAACAATTGAACAATATGATGAGTTAGAGTTGATAATGCATAATGACTATATAAGAATTGATGTTTTGAAAAAAGAAAAAGAGAATCATAGGTACTCCTTGTAATGAGGAAAATATCTTTGAAATAAAATGCGTTTCTGCGCGCATATATATGTGCGTATATATATATATATATATATATATATATATTATATATATGATATATTTACACAAATTTGTATATGCACATATATATATATACATTTATTTATATACGTACACACACAAACACACGCGCACACACACACACACACACACACACACACACGCACGCACACACACACACACACACACACACACACACACACATACACACACACACACACACACACACACACACACACACACACACACACACACGACATATTTGGACCCTATGGAATAATTCCGTAATTTGTTCGTGCCTTTCACTCTATTGATATTTTTAGGATCAACCACTTGTCATTTTGGGATTTTGTCTGCATCTCTCCCACTTTTTTAAACGGCAGAGAAATATTCGGTTATTCGTTGACGGTTCATAGTTTGCATTTCGCTTACTGTGCCAATATATCGACAAGTCTTGAAATATGACAGTGACGGAGGCTGTGGAGAGGAGAAAAGGTGTCTTGGTAGTCTGATATCCGTGAACCCTGGGCAATAAATCCATTTTTCCTTTTCGTTATGTGTCGTGTAACTATGCTCCTTTCGGGAGCATTTTGGGTACTGACAATCACATCCTCTTGCTGTCAGTGTCTGAAATTTCTTTCACAAGTTTTATCTGTTTACTTCTATAGACACGTATATACTTTTGTTTATGTGATGTGCAAATTATGTATAATTCTTAACTTCACAGATAGTGCATTGGTACTGATGAGAAACAGAGAAGTGTAAAAACACGCGATAATGATAGGAGGACGATGTGGAAAGAAAAGTGAAAATGCATATTGACAAAAACAAGGATGTGAGGGAAGGAAGAAAACGTATACAATGATGACAATAAACAAGAGAAACCTGTAGAGGATAAAAAGATAAATGTTCAGGAGTGGATATATAAATCGACAAGCGAACGATATAGAAAATGTATGGAGCGCAGACTTGTTTGAACAATAAATAAAACTGGAACACTTAAAAATGTGTGTGAAGAAAAGACGACATAATAAAGTGTAAACAGTGTTTTCTATCAGAGTGAAATGTGGACAATAAGTGGACTGAAAGACTGAAACTAAAATGGTAGGAATAATCTGCTTCAGGAATGCAAATGGACTGGGAAGAACAGAATACTAGACAGAGAAACAGTAGGTAAATACAAACAAACTCGAGATAAAAGACGCGTAGAGCTTTAGTAGTGTTAAGGCATGAAAACAACGAAGAGCAGATTAGTGAAGAAATTGTGTGATTAAATTGTGAAGACGGGAATTTGTTGTCAATAACCAGAGTTTCTGTCCTTAGGTACAATACTGCATCGATGACGAAGAGTATTCGATATATAAAAACATTTCATTTTCGAAAATGACTTGCATGTATATTTACATTTATATCCGCATTACATATACATGTACTTGCATATACATATACATACATACATATATATATATATATATACATATATATAACAAATGACAGATGGCAGATGAGAGTTTTGGGTGGTGGAAGTACAACGAAGATGCATTTATATATTGTATACATATATATTTATATATTATATATACATACATGTATAACCATATACATTTACATATTATATATACATACATGTATATATACATATATGATATATAATATATATATATATATATATATGTATGTATATATACACATAAATATATGTACATACATATACATTTATAAATACACATACATGTATATACATATGTATTTATAAATAAACATACATGTATATTATACTAATGACCCAGTTTCGGAGAAGAATAGGCGAAAGTAAAAAGATCCGTATATTTCGACCACTATCTATGATTCTCTTCAGCATATAACATCTGCTGAAGAGGATCACAGATAGTGATCGAAATAAACGGATCTTTTTACATTCGCCTATTCTTCTCCGAAAGTGGGCCATTAGTATAATTTTACCAATGTGCTACGACATCACTCTGTTGTGATGCATGTATATACATATACATTTACAAATATACATACATGTATATACATTTATATATATATACTGTGTATATATGTATATATATATATATACATACATGAATACATTGTGTGTGTGTGTGTGTGTGTGTGTGTGTGTGTGTGTGTGTGTGTGTGTGTGTGTGTGTGTGTGTGTGTGTGTGTGTGTGTGTGTGTGTGTTTCGACTAAAGTTGTTTCTCTAAACGATTTCATTAAAAAACGAGGACACATTCTGCCCAATAAAAGATCAAACTCTCCTCAAAATAGAGAAAATTCCAAAACAAAAATGCACAAAAATATCCTGATTACGCATTTCCTTTCTTATTTTAACTTTGGTTTGGGATTTAGTATATTTCTGATAGTTTTCTGAACATTCTTGCAAATATTCATAATTCTATACTTTTCTACATCAAGCAGAGGTTCAAATTGCATCGGAAATTCAGGCTTCATTCTTACATCATGAATACGAAATCTTCATCTTTTCAGAAATCATGGTTTTGGCCAAAAATATTGAAATCGAAACTCTTTGTCGAAGATTTATGTAAAATAATATTTCCGCTTAGGCCCCAGTCACGCCAAGCCTACGACTTGTATCTGATCACC
The DNA here is from genome assembly GCF_046742065.1 of Oratosquilla oratoria. Classification (NCBI taxonomy): domain Eukaryota; kingdom Metazoa; phylum Arthropoda; class Malacostraca; order Stomatopoda; family Squillidae; genus Oratosquilla; species Oratosquilla oratoria. The sequence continues at coordinate 48,652,165 of NC_134792.1, read as the reverse complement.
ACCTTCGACGATAGCACTTTTGTTTCTCTCGTGGTTAGCGCCAAGTGGCTATTTCATATTCATCTTGATGACGGGGGAGGAGTTTCATTCCAAATGCAGCTTTTTCTTGAATTCTTTTTATAAACAGAGGAACAGCGCAAATCAGTCTGGTCGCCGGTGGTCGGAAATAGGTCGTAAGCTTGGTGTAGCTAGGCCCTTATCCTCTCCCTTGCTAGACCTCAGCATCGTATATGCTCAGGTTTAGATCACCCAACGTATCCTTGTATGTAGTTAAAACTACTACATCGATTCATTACTCTAGGTTGATTGATTGATTTATGGAGTTTTTGGATTGAAGGCCGAGCGCCGGAGTCGGTAGGCCATTCAGCGTATATCAAAGGATATTAAGGTAAAAGAAAAAGACTGAAACAATGAAAAAAATAATCAGTAACACATATCCCCATCGGTGTGATTTCCTTGTTGCTTTTGTGGCAGAATTTCATCGAAATTTGTCATCATTTTGTAACTTTCGATCTCCCACTTTCAACACCTCTTTTCTTCCTTTGTCAGTCTTATCTATCCACCTTTCAGTCACTCTCGAACAAGTAATGGAAAGAGCAGAAGATAGGTATGAATGGAAAGTAATTATAAAGTGACAAGGAAATGACGAGCCCCAGAAGTTGTATTTGTCTGCTCTATATTTTCCTCGACTGGATGAGCGCATGTTGAAGGGGAGATCGCCTTGTAAAGACATTATCATACTGGGCTAATTTTCCTTCAACATCAAATTAATCAACGGCACCGCCCGCCTCCAGCACATTTCCCGTCGTTAAATCAGTATGGTATACTATTTTTTTTTTCTCGACAATTTACATAAAATGTCATCTGACTTCAAATTTTCCTCCATCACATCACATTCCTTCCCGAAAAAAAGTCGAAGGAAAAATAGCCCAATGTGATTACCCCTTTAGCCCAGTGTGATAACGCCTTAATGAAGCAAGTAAACCAGTTTTGGTTGTTGGACCCTACTATGGACGTCCTATGCCTTACTGCATTGTCTCTGACATGAGTAGTGCAACAGGGGTCATCTAAGAGGCATGATGCAAGGAAAACGAAGGAATATTTGGATGTGTGTGGGATGGATGCATGATGGATGCATATTTTGTCTAGGCCAGCCCTCTTTTAAGGTGGAAAGGATCTTTTGGTATATGTATGTGGAGTACACCCACTTTTAATCACTCTTTCACAAGATAATTAGACATTTCACAGCTCCCTCTCCTTTACACACTCGTATCTAGATTTTCTAATCACCCTGTTGAACGTCACTATATAATCCATCAATGCTCTCTCAACTACTCTCTCACCAACTATGATCAATGTACAATCATTTACATTCTTTTCCTTAAACATGTGTTCTCATCAGTTCTCAATTTTTTCACTATCCCAATCATATGTAGGCCCATAGCCCTGTGTTTACTTGCATTATCAATGATGATGTTTTATTCCATTGAACTTCATAAACATTTCACCACTCGCACAAGAAACAGTTCTTCCCTCATTCACCTTCTCCTCACTCCTAAGATCCACCTAATATACCCCCACATTCAAATGCACCTCTTCCTTTCAGTTTAGTTCCACTCGGCACGAACACATCCATCCGCTTTTTTTTTCCCCGCTTGTTCCTTATCCACGCACATTCAAAGACCAGTTAATTGGCTTTTGATTGAAGTCTTCCTACCAGACCCTTATTTGCCTTCCTCTTCCCCAGACCTTCATTCGCCTTGACTTTTGGCTGAAGAAACATGCAGAAAGGGGGGGGAATTCCCAGTCACATCACTCAGTCGCATTATGCATGCGCAAGGTATCCATGCCCGGTCCTCCGCGGAACATATTCAAATACTTAACTTTTAAATTAATGAAGATATTGGAAAAATGCAAAAGTTTGCACGAAAGGCTTTACCCTCAAAGTTTAGGACCAAGATGTAAATGAGATGAAAGGGGAGAGGACCAAGGCGGTGGAGAGGAAGAGAGGAGAGGAGAGGAGGGTGAGAGTGCCAGGGGAGAGCGGAGAGAGTGGATGATGGTTCCTTCCATACGGAACCGTACAATGTCGAGATCCCGCAGGAAAGGAAAGTTTACCTCGGTTGTGAAGGTGTGACAGAAAGGGAACGAACAACGTGGAGTGAAGGGGCAGGGGGAGACGTAGAGAGGAAGAAGAGGAGGGTGGGAAAGAGCAAATGGAATACAAGACGGCAAGAAGGAAATTCCGGGAAACAAGACTTTGTAAACAGAAAGAAATATAAAGATAATTTTGTTAGAGTATGTTAAGGACAATTTTGTCATGTGCGTGCGTGTGTGTGTGTGTGTGTGTGTGTGTGTGTGTGTGTGTGTGTGTGTGTGTGTGTGTGTGTGTGTGTGTGTGTGTGTGTGAGGAATCTACGCCAGAAAGCGTGTAGATGCGGCCGAAGCCGAAACCTCTACATTATGCACTTGAAGTGTTAATGCAGGTAGCAGTCACCGCTGGTAATCAGAGAGGAATACGGGATTCGAACCCCCACAACTAAACGAATGCGAAACCAGCCCGCTTCTTATTACGCCACAAAGGAAATACGTGTGTTCATGTAATGTATGCAGTTGCATTGCTAAACAGATAACCATTGATGCATGATAAGTTGTGGAATATCTCTCCATGATGAATATGACTTAATAAACACTTAGTCCACACCTTCAATCCTTACCTAACCCAAACACCCCCACTTCCCACTGCGTGTAACCAGGCAGAATGCTTCATATTGTCGAGTATTTTATAACATAAGAACAGTATACAACCTTTTATACATATTACACATTGCTTAGTATGCAGTCTTTAGTATAGGATACTCATTGCATGACATATACGATACTGTAGGACATAAAATCATGGGAGTAATCTTCGCTTTACACCAGGTACCGTTCTGGAGAATCCTTACTTAGTTTATCACTATGTCTTTGGTCCACTTGATGTCTCCTGCTTTCTGATTCATGTTGTCATGTGTTGCTACGTATAACCTCGGTTATTTTCCTTTGACCTTTGAAGTCCTTCCTACACCGCTTCAGTTCGTTCAATCATCGTCATTCATTGGGAGCAAACGTCAGGGGGTGCGTTGTCTCACTTACACCCCGGCGCGGGTCCCAACGGTCCCTCTGATTCGTTCCCAGTTGGGCAAATGTCCCTCCCCAATCCACGCGGACCACCAGCGCGAGGGAGAGACGTCGGATCACCTCGACCGAAGTCACCCGCTCGATTCTCAGTTTTCACCAGAACTCTAGAAAGACGTTGGATCATCTAGAGCAGCGTTTCTCAACCAGGGTTCCCTGGAACCCTAAGGTTCCGCAAAAGGTCCCTAAGGTTTCCGCGAGAACAATTGAAAAAAGCTAATGAACTTTTTTTTTTTTTCATATACGTAATATAATTAAACACGCACATATTCTTGGTTATTGTAATAATCTAATATAGACATCATCCTATCTAACCTATCATTACGATGAAAATAAAATGAAAAAAATAAGGTGTATATATATATATATATATATATATATATATATATATCTATATATATTTTTTTTTTTTTTTTTTTTTTTTTTTTTTTTTTTTTTGCGCAGAGGTTCCTTGAGACATGCAATTTATTTTAAAGGTTACGCAAGGGTAAAAAGTTTGAGAAACGCTGATCTATACCCATCCGCTTGATTCTCAGTTTTGACCAAATCATCTGGCATCATCCGGGACAAAAATCTAGAAAGACCACCGCGTAGTAACATATCCGGTTTTGTTGGGACACTAAAACGATGCAATATATCGTCACCACGGACGGATTTATTATCCAGTTATTGAGGGAGAGGGGGAAGAGGATGCGCGTGTAAGGAAGAAAACAGAGGTAGTCTGTTTGGCAGGTAGATAGATCGGCAACTAGACAGACAGACAGACACAGACAGGTGGTTCACACAGAAAAACAAACGGGGAGACAGGCAGATAAAGACGGACAGAAGGACAAACATAAGCGAACAAACAGACAGACAGAGAGACAGACAGGTGGTTAAAACATAAAAACAAACGGGGAGACAGGTAGATAAAGACGGACAGATGGACAAACATATGCGATCAAACAGACAGACAGACAGAGAGACAGACAGGCGGTTAAAACAAAAACAAACGGGGAGACAGGCATATAAAGACGGACAGAAGGACAAACATAAGCGAACAAACAGACAGACAGAGAGACAGACAGGTGGTTAAAACAGAAAAACAAACGGGGAGACAGGCATATAAAGACGGACAGACGGACAAACATAAGCGAACAAACAGACAGACAGACGGTTAGCTGGATGAGTAGACAGACAATATAAAAAATAAAACAGAGAGACCAGTGGACAATAGACGGTCAAACAGACAGATAAATGGACAGACTGACAGACGGAAACCTGTGTAGATTAACAAACTGTGAATTCTACAGGTAAGACCAGAATAAACACCAAATTGACTGGATGGCTTTGTCTCACGAAATGACAAAGATACTGATAGAGTGACAGATTAAAAAAGTGACAGACTAACAAAATGATGGACAGATAGATAAAAAATGAAGAAGCAAGACAAAAAGAAACTACGGGATACAGAAAAGATGGAAAGAAAAACGAAAATGAAAGAAAGAAAAAATAAATGAAGAACAGAATGATAAGGGAAAAGGAACAATGAATCAAAGAAATAAAGAAAAGAATGAAATAAAACAGGAAGAAAGGAAGGATGGAAGGAAGGATGGAAGGTGGAACGAAAGAAGAAGAGAAAAAACTGGAAAAAGAAGTTAAAAAAATAAGACAAAGAAAAAAAAAACACGAGATAGTGGGAACACCCAAATTGATGAAAAAAGCGTATAACGGAAGAAACAACACAACAAGACTTTCGTTCGAAAAATAAAGTCAATAAAATATCGAAAGTTTATAGAAGGAAAACTACGTTGAGGAAAGGGAAAGAGAGGGACGGAAACAGGATGTGGGATGTTGGGAGGGAAGGAAAGAGAGTTGTAAAGAGAGAAGTGGGGGAGGAGAAAACAAATAGTAGACCAAAAAAGAGAATGTGAGAGAGGGAGGAAGGATCGGTGAAGGGGAATGAAAAGTTGAGAGAGAGAGAGAGAGAGCTGGAGAGAGGAAAGGAAATATAACAGAAAAGATTTTGTGAGGGGGGGAAAGAAAAAAAGGGACGAAGGAGGAAAGGAGGGAAAGAGGGCAGAGGGAAGGAGGGCAGAGGGAAGGAGGGCAGAGGGAGGGAGGAGAGAGGGAGGAGAGAGGGAGGAGAGAAGGAGGAGAGAGGGAGAGAGAAGGAGGAGAGAGGGAGAGAGAGACGGGGAGGGAGAGAGAGAGAGAGAGAGAGAGAGAGAGAGAGAGAGAGAGAGAGAGAGAGAGAGAGAGAGAGAGAGAGAGAGAGAGAGGGCGAGGAAGGGAGAGAGAGGGAGGAGGAGGGAGAGGGAGGGAGAGACAGGGAAGGACACGGAGGAGAGGGGGAGTGAGGGAGAGAGAAGGAGAAGGAGGGAGAGAGGGGGAGGGAGAGAGAGAAAGAGAGAGAGAGAGAGAGAGAGAGAGAGAGAGAGAGAGAGAGAGAGAGAGAGAGAGAGAGAGAGAGAGAGAGAGAGAGAGAGAGAGAGAGAGAGAGAGAGAGAGAGAGAGAGAATACTAGAAATAAAAGAGTTTGAACAGGAGGGATATGTCAAAAAAAAAAAAAAAAAAAAGAGATGTAGGGGAAGCAGGGTGAAGGTCGTGCAAGACTCTTTGACGAGAAGACAAAAAAAGCGAAAAGATAAGAAGATAAACAGTGGACTGAAGAGGAGGAAGAGAAATTAAACAAGAAGGGCCTAATGATGCCCCTCTTGATTAGCACGAGAAGGGAACAGCGTAACGAAAATAAATGTAAAGAAATGCATAGGCTGAGAGAAAAAAAGAGAGAGGTAAAATAACAGAGAAAAAGAAAAGGAAAGATAGTTTAATAGACAGAGATAGAGGAGGAGGAGGAGGAGGAGGAGGAGGAGAAGGAGGAGGAAGAGGAGGAAGAGGGAAGACTTGGCAAATGAGAATGTAGCAAATTTCCAGGGGCAGGAATGTGAGAATTTGTGAGGAAGGAATGCGATACGAGGGAGATGGGAGGTGGGAACTGAAGAGACGAGACAAGAAAGTATTCCAACGAAAGAAAATATTCACAGAGAAGGAAAGGAGAGGCGAAGGGGAGGGAGAGAGAGAGAGAGAGAGAGAGAGAGAGAGAGAGAGAGAGAGAGAGAGAGAGAGAGAGAGAGAGAGAGAGAGAGAGAGAGAGAGAGAGAGGGAGAGAGAGAGTGAGGGAGAGAGAGAGAGAGAGAGAGAGAGAGAGAGAGAGAGAGAGAGAGAGAGAGAGAGAGAGAGAGAGAGAGAGAGAGTAAAAGAAAAGGAGAGAGGTGGAAGAAAGAGAAAAAAGTAGAAGAAAAGGAGAGGGGGAGAGAGGGAGAGAAGAGGAGCTAAAGAGGCGAGGGAGAGAGAGAAAGAGAGAAAGAGAAAGAGAGAAAGAGAAAGAGAAAGAGAGAGAGAGAGAGAGAGAGAGAGAGAGAGAGAGAGAGAGAGAGAGAGAGAGAGAGAGCAGTAGAAGAAAAGGACAGAAAGAGGCGAGGGAGAGAAAAAAAGTAGAAGAAAAGGAGAAAAAGAGGTAAGAAAGAGAAATTGGAGAAGGTAAATAGGGAAGAAGAACGAAGTAGAGACATAAGGGAATAGGAAAATGGGAAGAAAGGGTAAATGATTCCTAGACAGACTGAATACGAAGAGGGATTTTGCAGAGAACGAATTGGAGAAAGACCGGGAGAGAGAGAACATGCACAGACGAACAGACAGGAGAAAATGGAACAAGAGAAAGAGAAGGTGAAGGAGAAGAAGGAAGAGAAGGAAGAGAAAGAGGAGGATGAATACATAAGAACATAAGAATGAAGGAGCCTGCAAGAGACCATAAGGCCTACACTAGGCAGTTTCATGTCCATGACCACATGTCATCCCCATCCATAAAGTTGTCTAACCGTTTCTTAAAACAACTGATAGTTTCAGCGCTCACTACATGGTTTCTAAGTCTGTTCCATTCGTTGACCACCTCATTAGTAAACTAATTCTTGCCTATTTCCTTCTTAAATCTAAATTTGTCCAGTTTAAATCCATTACTGTGTGTCCTGGCCTGTTGTCTAAATAGAAAGAAATGGTCGTAGCTGTGACGAGAAAAGACTGGCCAGAACTCTTGCAAAATAAAGTAGAACTTCAGTTTCCCTCTTCTTCCATACATTTCATTATTTGAACGTTCTCCTTTCTGGAGTTGAGTTTCCTCCCTCACTAATACATTCATTATTCGACTTTTTTTTTCGCCAGTTTCTTCTGCACGCAGTTCGCAACTCTTTTGTTTTGCAGCTTTCCGGGTTTTTTTCCCAGACCCTTCCTCTGCCTTTTCAATTTTCGCACTAAAGATCCTTTTTGAAGTGCTTCGTTGGTAATGAGTCTGTTTTCTTCTGTTTCTTCTGCCCGGGAACGGGGCAGGAAAGGTGCCCAAGGCTTCCGTAAAACTGTCGTCAAGAGCAAAGTTGTTTAAGCCAAACTGGAGGAAAACCAATATGCAGGAAGAGGCTCCTGCTGCCCGAGCAACCGAGGAAAGAAAAAAGAAAACGGAGTAAATTATTATTTCCTCGGAGACGGCATTTTCTTTCACCGTTTCATTAACCGCAATTAGGTTATTAGAACCTCAGAAGTTTGGTTTCCATTTTACAAGAGCTAGTTTTTGGAAAAGTGAGTTTTGGGTCAGTGGACAGTCCAGACTCTTCGTTAAAAAAAAAAAAAAAAAAAAAAAAAAAAAAAAAAAAAAAAAAAAAAAAAAAAAAAAAGAGGAATATACTGCATCGTTCTGATTTTCTTTTTTCCCTTTTTCAATTCAAATATGAAGACACCTCACCAAAGTAGCCCTAAAAAGACGAATAAAATAGTCTGGCATCAATTGCGATTAAAAGACAAGTACTTCTTCCTAACAAAGGTTTTAACACAGATGGTACCATTCCCTTTTGCTACCTATAGGACCAAACAGCTGAATGGAATACTTTTATGGTAACCAGAATACAAACACAAAAGCTTCGAATGTTTTCCAATACAGAAAGAGATAACAAGAGACATAGAAAAAAATTACTTTTGTCTGTCAGTGGCTCCAGCTGATAAGCCCCGAGTTTTCCAAATTGCCTATTGTATGGGTATATATTGTGTATGTATACACACACACACTCACACACGTTACTCTGACTCTCGTGGGTGGGGAGTTGGGTGTGTGTGTGTGTGTGTGTGTGTGTGTGTGTGTGCAAGGTCATAGCATTACCCATAGATCGGTCATACGAGCTCTGAGCTCTCTCCCGGGAGGGAAATAGCTATCGATCACGGGTCCAACACGTGATCCAAAGACCAAAGACCAAGGTGAATACACGCACACGCGCACACACACACACACACATATATATATATATATATATTACATATATATATATATATATATATATATAAACATGCACACACGCACACACACACAAATATATATATATATATATATATATATATATATATATATATATGTGTGTGTGTGTGTGTGTGTGTGTGTGTGTGTGTGTGTGTGTGTGTGTGTGTGTGTGTGTGTGTGTGTGTGTGTGTGTGTGTAGAGAATTAGTTCGTGCGAAAGTGAACAACTTGACTGACAGTTAAGTCTACCTCCTACGAAAATACAGTAAAAGATATGCATTTGTCACCTCTCGTTTCTTCATCTCCTTTGGTCAATGTTTAGATTTATAGTGTATGCCGTTTGACTTTACTTTTTTTCATCCAATTTATTTTTCATGTCGATACACCCATTTGGAAAAGTATTTCTTTATATATATATATATATATATATATATATATATATATATATATATATATATATATATATATATATCCCCCACGGTCCTCTGTTTTCTTTCCCTCAAAAATATATTTTTCCATATTTTACCTATCCATTGCATACCTCCTGAAAATAGAGCAATCCTATTACATTTTTCTTTGCTTATTTTCTTTTTATTTAAAATTTTCTCATACAATCTGCTTGATAAAGTAGGTTTCATTTTTTTTCAAGTCTTATAAAGAACGGTACATTTGAATAGATTTCGCTGTACGTCCAGGTTCAACAGAAAACAATAAGTGAACGAGTCTACGAAACGTCAGTCCCACTGTTACACCCATAGCTCTGGTTCCATTAAATCCCCATTCTGCCGAAAGTAATTGCATTTGAAAGTTTTCTTTTGCAATTTTGACAGCTAAAATTGGTGAGAGCGTCAACTGTGTTATTCAATCAAGCATAGTTTACCTAGTGTTAGATTTTTCTGCAAGGTTTAAATAAAGAAACAAAGGAAGAGAATATTTGAGTGAAATTGGTAAAGTGGTAGCAAGCGCGCTTATGTTTTGCTGTTCACTGGTTACCTGTTGGTGTTCTCACTGACCGTTGGACGGTGGGAGGGAAGACAATATGGGATTATGGGATTTCTGCAAGGTTTAATTAAATAAAGAAACAAAGGAAGAGAATATTCGAGTGAAATTGATAAAGTGGTAGCAAGCGCGCTTATGTTTCGCTGTTCACTGGTTACCCGTTTGTGTTCCCACTGACCGTTAGACGGTGGGAGGGAAGACAATATGGATTATGGGATTATGTTGGAAGCTAACGCAGTGTGGGCCTGCCTCCATGTCGTTTACCATAATTTGCTACTTTTTTTATTTTTAGCATTTTTTTTTTCAAGGGAGCATTTTCTCTTATACCTGAATTTTTCTTCTCTAAATTTGGCTATCTCTCTTTTAAGATGGGAAAACGCTCTTGGTATATAAATTGGCTTTCTCTAAATTTGTTCGAGAGGTTAACTGTGTAACAATCGATCTTCTTTAAGCAAACATGTTACAACATTTTACAGTCGTGAAATTGAAGGACTTTGCTGCTGTAGATCTGCATGAGAAACAAGATTTTTTTTCAACACACGGGCAGGATTAAAATAAGAAATTCTGAAAAAATATTTATACAAAGATAAGGCCTTGATCTCACTAGAGCATTGCATTCTTGCAATAAAAATAAAACCTTTCTAGATTTTCTAGCATAATTGATGTACTACGTATTAAGTTTCAGTTTACGCGGATATGTGAATGGGGGTATATTCTTCTAGTTAAACAGTTTCTAAAATAAAATAAACAATTCTAAAACTACTTAAAAACATAGTTGAACATGGTTTCTAAAATAAAATAATTCTGAAACTACTTAGAAATGGTGTTAAAGACTGCAATCCTAGAATCAGATTAAGTAATAATTTATTCAGTTATATCATCATCACAATCTAGAATTATCAAAGAGATGTTTGCCTTTGCTGAACCACCGTGCCATCTTTGTCACAAGCTTCCTTTAGCAACTACAGTATGTCCAGACCCAACAGTGCCTAGTCAACTAGTAATTGGGATTTCTTTCTATCATACTCACGTCTAGGGTATTGGCTGCACGTTATTATGCAGTATAAATTACTCAGTGGCATGCAGCCGATATTTTGGGATTATATGGGGCGCCCCTACGGGCCAGAACCACACATTAGGGACTGTCCCTTCGTTATGCTGCCCCCCTCCCCCCTCTTGACACCGTTTTGTACAACTTCTGTATGTATGTTTCCATTTTCGCCACTGTCCCCTGTGGTAGGGTGATGGGACTAGGTATCTTGCTCTCTCTATCCCTATTCCTACGAGAAATAAAGACATAAAAGGAGGAGTTTTCCAACCAGAACCCTAAGGTTTGGGATTTTGATGTGCGTGGGTGATATGAGAGTAAACGGAAGATATTGACAATATGTTTTGTGAGATGGAAGATGGATGCGTTGACATCAAGTGAAATTAAGTTGAAAGGGAGGGGTGATTTTGAATTTGGGAATGTAGTGGGGAGTGTGTCAGATTAGTCAAACGCTAGAATAAAAACATTATGTTAAGGAAGAAAAATGTAAGATATATGAATGCTAGAGTAGGATGAAAATTTAATTTGAAATGTACGATGACAATCTATGGTCAAAATTCACACGATGGGATCACTCACTAATAGAATAGAAATAAGACGAATTTCAAATGCTCTTGTCAAATTGTCAATTACAGTAAACCACCTCACAGAGATGTATTAAACGCTGGTGTCAAAGTACCATGTGTAGGATGACAAGTATGAAATTAAATGCTGGAGTAGGATGAAAACTGAATTCAAGGTGTACGATGACAATCTGAAGTCAAAATTCAAACGCTGGGATCACCGTCAGGAGTAGGATGAAAATGATTGTCAAGATCAAAACGCCGGGATCACCGTCAAGAGTAGGATGAAAAATGACTGACGAGCTTCAAACGCTCTAGCCAAAAATGCCAATTTCCGTATGGCATGCACTTAGTTCACCAAGAAAAGAGAAAACTAGCGAAACAAAGTGAATGCCAACACTCACCCCTGGAACTCTTCTCCTGGCGTAGACGGAGATGGTGTCCTTAATTTGGTCCCTAGAAGTGTTGAAAGTGTGTGGTGTGGAAATTAATTTGTAAGTATGCAAGTAAATGCGCAAGTGTGAAAGTGTGCAAGTAGTTGTGTGTCTAGGTGTGAAGATGCGTACGTGTGTAGGTGCGCAGGTGTGTAGGTATGTAGGTAAGTAGCTAAGTAGCTAAATATGTATGTATGTATTATGTATGTATGTATGTATGTATGTATGTATGCATGTATTATGTATGTACGTATGTATGTACGTATGTATGTACGTATGTATGTATAAATGTACGTATAAATGTATGTAAATATGTATGTATCATGTATGTACGTATGTATGTACGTATATATGTACGTACATATGCATGTATCTACATATGTATATATGTATGTATATATGCATGTATATATGTATGTATATATGTATATATGTAGGTATAAATATGTAAATATGTATGCCAGTATGTATGTATGCTCGTATGTATGTATGCGCGTATGTATGTATGCTCGTATGTATGTATGTGAGTATGTATGTATGCGCGTATGTATGTATGCGCGTATGTATGTATGCGCGTATGTATGTATGCGCGTATGTATGTATGCACGTATTTATGTATGTATGTATGTATGAGTATGTATGTATGAGTATGTATGTATGAGTATGTATGTATGAGTATGTATGTATGAGTATGTATGTATGAGTATGTATGTATGAGTATGTATGTATGAGTATGTATGTATGAGTATGTATGTATGAGTATGTATGTATGAGTATGTATGTATGAGTATGTATGTATGAGTACGTATGTATGAGTACGTATGTATGAGTACGTATGTATGAGTACGTATGTATGAGTATGTATGTATGAGTATGTATGTATGAGTATGTATGTATGAGTATGTATGTATGAGTATGTATGTAT
>NC_134792.1:48629700-48634700 GCF_046742065.1 Oratosquilla oratoria | reverse complement strand
ACACTCCCACCCATTTCATCCCTAAATACACTCCACACCCCTCCCACCCTTCCTCTCATCTGAGCACCTCCTGGATGACGGGTCATCCCTGCACCCTGCCCACCGCCCTGGGTCAGAAGCAGTGTCGCAAGACACAGTACATCCACAGCAAGGCCGCTTCATTTAATCGGCGACCCCCCCCTCTCCGTCCTCATGTAGAAGAGGAAAACAAAGTCTCTCGCATTATACATAAGAAAACCCTAATAACGACATCGGAAACATTCTAGTAGTCTTTCATACTCGTATTCATAAATGAACCGATAAGGAGGGATAACAGGGGATGTTAGGGGTTATTGATAATAACATCTCGGATCAACAATGCTGGAGGTAGTGTCTGTCACGATGCCGTACACCATACCATACTTCTAATGCTCGTCGACAATTTTGTGGTCTATCTGGTGATAGATGTTGTTAGGTTATATGTTAGGTTAGGTTAGGTTCGGTTCAGTTAGGTTAGGTTAGGTTAGGTTCAGTTAGGTTCGGTGAGGTTCGGTGAGGTTAGGTTCGGTTAGGTTAGGCTAGATTAGGCTCGATTAGGTTCGGTTAGCTTAGTTTCGGTTAGGTTAGGTTAGTTTCGGTTAGGTTAGGTTAGTTTCGGTTAGGTTAGTTTCGGTCAGGTTAGATTAGTTTCGGCTAGGTTAGTTTCGGTTAGGTTAGGCTCGCTTACGATCGTTTAAGCTCGGTTAGGTTCGGTTAGGGTCGGTTAGGTTTGGTTAGGTTAGGTTAGGCTCAGTCAAGTTCGGTTAGGTTAGGTTAAGATAGGTTAGGTTCCGTTAGGTTAGGTTAAGTTGTGATTGCTTGCCATTTGCTATGCTGAAAGTATGACTAATAATTCGTTCTATATTGAGACAAAAAGCATCACATTCTGGGAAATCCCTCGTGACAGGGGAAACAGGATATTGTTAATTAATTTTTAAATTTGGGTGTACCTCCTGACACCATCACAACTATTTAGGACGGTCACCACAACCACCACAACCACCACAACCACCACCACTACCACAACCACTACCACAACCACCACTACCACAACCACTACCACCACCACAACAACAACAACCACAACAACCACAACAACAACAAACAATAACAACAACGACGACGACGACAACAGAAACAACAAGAACATCAACAAATATTTTACCACCTCTAATATTCCCATAAAAAGCATTCCAATTATTATTGCTAAACTACCATCACTGTAACTATACTACTACTACAATTACATCAGTATTAGTTATATATATTTTCTTAATATTAATAGAATGACATAAACACTATAAAAAATTGGCTTCACTAGCAATATTACAATAATAACGACAACACGAAGAACGATAACAAATCACTCTGTTATTAGAACTCCGAGCAGCGTAATAACCGGTCGCCAAATTTCGGGCCGATTATACTTATGTGTCGATGAATGACAAGATAATTACGACCGTCAGAAAAAATAGTGTCCATTGCCATTGCAGCCATGACAATAGACGGTTGAGTTCAGCATCAAGAAGGACAGAATGATTTGTATAATGATGTTGCATAGTGACGACACACAATCGCATCGCGGTGGTACAAACAGGACGATTTATGCAGGGAACCATCACGTTCACTGTGTGAACCAATGAACGACAAATATTTGTTCCTGTATGTATACTCATCCGGGCACACGCATGCGCACCCACACACGCACGCGCACGCACGCGCACGCACACACACACACACACACACACACACACACACACACACACACACACACACACACACACACACACACACACACACACACACACATATATGAGCTCTGAGATCTCTTCTGGGAGGGAAATAGCTGTCGATCACGAGTCCAACACGTAATCCAAGACCACACACACACACACACACACACACACACACACACACACACACACACACACACACACGTACGGGCCGGGTCCGCCTTCAGCTGAATAAAATCGCCTGCAGACCCTTGGGCAGGAAACGTGTCTCGATCTACCGACGCCATCTTTAGGCTGTGGGTCGCCTCCTTCCTGAATGAAATCGCCCGGACCATCAGAGCGATTTCAACCTATATACGGTTCACCAGTACCATGGAGCGAGTGACATGTAATCCCCGATATTACGCCAACCTACGAATAATAATAGGTGTCTCCCACCAACCTCTTGTTTTCGTAGGTAGACGTAAGCCTTCTTTGGTTAAGGTAACGATGCAGTTCCCGGGTATCGCAAGTGGCTAGTCCAACGACCTACATACTACACATCTCAGGAACCGTCCGCACGTGTAGTGAGAATTAATCTACTTTCAAGGTTAGTAGGAAATATATTGACTCAACTTATTATATATATTTTGTTGTTGTTGTTGTTGGGGAGAGCTATACCACTATAATGACCATAGGCAGGACGATCGCTAGTTATCGCCTCATGAATGTCGATCAACGTCGTCCGGTAGTAGCTAAGGGGGTCAACAGCCAATCACGCTCGTGCATGACGCAATTATAGCGTTCTCATTGGTCGGAATGTCGTGCCCGGGGACACCATGGCTTACGTCAAACTTTCCTCTTTTTTCGACATCTACCCATTTGGGCCTCAAATGTTGCCAAGTGAAGAACAGAAGTTTCGTTTCGATTGTGCTCTTAGTGGAAATTATATTTTGTGATACTTCGTCTTGTGCTCGATTGTTTGTGTGTTTGTGACAGTGAAGATTTCGTTTCAAGTCTACTTTCTTTTATTTATATTCACTTTAGTATTCATTCGTTTATTTATGGAGAAAATCGTGTCTAAGGCTCTTCAGGTGTTCACATGTCCAGGACGACACTCCGCAAGGTCAAGGTAGGTCAAATGGACAACGCGGACACAAACACACCTAACTCACACCTTGACACCTCACCTACGAGGAAATTAAAAAGGTAAACAGCTTCTGCGAGGCGACGTACTTGACATAATTTGTTCTTGCTGACGCCTGACGATCGTATCCACCCGAAGGGGGCAGGCCGTCCAGGACGGTAACTCGTGTTGTGTGGCGTCAGACAGAACAAAATATGTGAGGTACGCCACTGGGAAGCTAGGTCAGAAAGCAGACGCGCGCGCGCGCGCAGACACACACACACACACACACACACACACACACACACACACACACACACACACACACACACACACACACACACACACACACACACACACACACAGCATAGTTGGTAGAGCGCTGAACTGGGAAGCAGAAATGCTCCCAGCACCCAGTTCGAATCCTGCCCAGGGCCGAAATTATTTCGGTATCGCTGTGCCTCGGGTCGTTACTCTGACTCTCGTGGGCGGGGAGTTGGGGGTGTGTGTGTGTGCAAGGTCATAGCATTACCCATAGATCGGACCTACGAGCTCTGAGCTCTCTTCCAGGAGGGAAATAGCTGTCGATCACGAGTCCAACACGTGATCCAAAGACCAAGTGAATACACACACACACACACACACACACACACACACACACACACACACACACACACACACACACACACACACACACACACACACACTCAATTAATTTGAACACTTCTAGGAACCAAATTGAGGACAATTCAGTCTACGCCAGGAGAAGAGATCCAGTGGTGAGTGTTGGCATTCATTTTGTTTCGAACGTTTTCCCCATTCTTGGTGAAATATATGCATGGCATACAGGAAATGGATATTTGGCTAGAACGTTTGAAATTCGTCCGTTATTTTCATCCTACTCCTGACGGTGATCCCAGCTTTTGCATTTTGTCTACAGCTTGTCATCGTACACCTTGAATTTAATTTTCATCCTACTCCAGCATTCGTATTTTCTATATTTGTCATCCTACACATGATATTTTGATTGTAGCGTTTCATTTATGTGTGAGATACCATATTGTAATGACGATTCGACCAAAGCTGTGGTTCTCAAACTATTGGTCGCGAGATCAATTTTGATGGGTTGCAGGGGTCCATGATTTGAGATACTGTCAATTGCGAAGCAACACCACGGATCCCATTAATTTAGTTTTCTGAAGGAAATACAGTGCCATGCATTCTGTTAATTTAATTTTGTTAAAGAAAAGCTGTACACTTTATTTTTTTTTTCCAAAGTAAAGGGAATATATCACTGTCCATTTTCTCTTTACTTTATTCTAGGTCGCGAAAGATTGAAATGTTCCAAAAAGGGTCGCTCACGAAAAAGTTTGAGAACCACTGGACTAGAGCGTTTGAAAAATTGTTAGCGTTGAGTAAACTTGGGTACCTAACTGAACACATTTAATGTAGCAAATTGTTTACGTAATTACCTACTGCCTTTTACGGCGAGTCTGGTATCTTGCGCTATGCATGAGTGTTTACAAATACAGTAGGCTAGCGGCAACGGAAAGAAGTTTTGTCATTGGTTCAAACTTCATGAGAAGTTATGTTCTCATTGGCTGGAACCAATATCAGCTGATGTGTGTGTAGATCGGTGATTGTAAACTTCATGACTCAAAATATCATGTTTACAATATCCAAGACGGGCGTTTGATATAGCTTGTAAGGGACATTGTAAAATTTGAGGTTGAAACTGATTAGTCTCCACGACCTTGTACAGTAAGTTAGAACGAGTTTTGCGTATCCACCGCCTGTTACATCGAACCTTACTGACGTCATGATAAAAAAATTAAAGCAGAAATATTCTTACGTATGGTCATGATGTGTGTGTAGATCGATGATTGTAAACTCCATGACTCAAAATATCATGTTTACAATATCCAAGACGGGCATTTGATATAGGTTGTAAGGGACATTGTAAAATTTGAGGTTGAAACTGATTAGTCTCCACGACCTTGTAAGTTACAATGAGTTTTGTATATCCGCCGCCTGCTACATCGAACCTTACTGGCATCATGATAAAAATTTAAAGCAGAAGTATTCTTACGTATGGTTATGATGATTCAACTTCATGAATTAATCTGTATTACTGTCAAGTGCAT
>NC_134792.1:48617200-48624700 GCF_046742065.1 Oratosquilla oratoria | reverse complement strand
CGTTAGTCTATATATCATTACTTCTTTATAACCGTAAAGACAGACGGCCGTGACCTTTCCACCTACTGATAAATGACACGGCGATAAAGAAAAGACAGAATGTTGTAACCATCGTGATGGTTTTATTAAGCTGTCCAAAATGTCCGGCTGGATGATCTTACAGGAGCTGAAGGGTACGAGAGGGAGGGAGGGGGTTGGTTAAGGAAGGAACGCGGAATGATGTAAGATATATAACTGTTGATTTCCCGATTATGTTTGTACACTCTGAAGAAGCTCTGTTAAGAGCGAAACGTCAGTTAATAAAACTTCAACGGTTCTCGGTGTTTATCTCACCACCCTGCCACTCGCAAGACAGAATACAGACAGAATCAAAGGAAACTAAAGGTTTTATTCAGTATAGAAAGAGATTAACGTGTGTGAAGACACTTTCTTAACAGATGTGTTGCTATAGAGATGCCCTACACGTTTGTTGGATGAAAATCGCAGGTAAAAACTCGTCTGTGAATGACGTCAAGTTATCAAACACTTAAACGTGAGGAAATTGTTTTCATGGAACAGAAAAAGGACACGTGACTCAATATAAGGATTTTGTTTTTATCCCAAAGGAAAGGTACAAATTAAGGGCAAATTAGCACAACATAAGCAAAATATTGTACTTCGGAAAAAAAAAACTTTTTAATCCTTGTAATTCAATTAGTACTTTAGATCTATTTTGTTGTCTTTTGACATGTGTGCAATTTTGCCAAATGCGTTTTTACATACATATACCAAAGGCTTTTTCCCCCTTACAAGGGAGGTAGCCAAAGGCATAAAAATCACTCCCACCCATTCCATCCTCAACATACTCTACTCCCATCCACCCCCTTCCCTCCCTCTAATCTTGGCACCTCGTGGATGACGGGCCATCCCTGCATCTCGCCCACTGCCCTGGGTCAGAAAATACGTTTTCACTTATTTTATTCTACGTAATACTTTTTCATCGATAATGCAATATATCTCCATATTGATTTACCTCTATTTCATGATTTTGATTCACTTTCCTCTGTGAAAACCTCGTGAACTGCATCATTCAATGGATATGTTCAGTTTAAGTTTTTTTCATTTAAGGTTATATATTGAAAGCGGTTGATGGACCGAGTTGGAAACGTTCTTTAAATGAACTGGAATTTTTAAGTGAAACGAGTTTCCTGTGGCCATTTTGGTATAGATCAATGTAGATAGAATAGATGAAAAAAGAAACAGGAATAGATCTTTTTACTAAAGATATATATTCTCTTTCTCACGTTACCTTTAGCTACCAGACACAACAGGCCAATATCGGATCTTTTTTTTATATATGTATATTATCGTATTGCTATTCCAGTATCCAATATCCAGCGGTCTATACTTGTTTTTGTACATGTGATGTAAACATGAACGGGAAGGCTAGAAGGCAGACTGGCACATGAGAGGAATAATGGTGGAATTATTATGCATCAAGGGAAATAGATGAGATAATACCACATGCATGGAGACGTAGCTGAACTAAAGATAGGACGAAGATCGCGGAAGCATGGTAAAGACGACAACAGAAGCGGGACTGATTATGTCACAAAGAAAACGGGGAGGCTGGTTTTCTAATAGGGTGGTCAATGAATGGAATAAACTTAGTAACCATGCAGTAAGCGCTGAAACTATCAATTGGTTTAGAAAACGATTAGACAACTTTATGGATGGGGATGACAGGTGGTGATGGATACGAAGTGCCTAGTGTAGGCCTTATGGTCTCGTGCAGTCTCCTTTATTCTTATGTTCTTATGTTCTATGTTCTATATGTGTGGATGTGATTCACCATGGTCTTGAATCACGTGCTGGGCTCGTGATTGAAGTGATCTTTCTTCTCTAAATCCGAATTGGTGGTCTGAAAAGATTTTCCTCTCTTTCACATCTCTTTAACAATTCTCTCACATTTTATCCATCATGCCAATCAAGATGTTTGTAGCTCAGGAGTTCTTTTGTGTGTGTGTGTGTGTGTGTGTGTGTGTGTGTGTGTGTGTGTGTGTGTGTGTGTGTGTGTGTGTGTGTGTGTGTGTGTGTGTGCACGCCCACGTGTATTTGATTCACACTACCCTGATCTCGGATAACATGATGGGCTGAAAATCGACAGGCGTTATCTTCCCTGATAAAGACTCATAGAACATACATGGGCTGATGTTTGGGTAATACTGTGAACTTACACACACACACACACACACACACACACACACACACACACACACACACACACACACACACACACACACACACACACACACACACACACACACACACAAGATCTTCGTCATCTTTTTTCTTCTTCTTTTTCCTCTTTCTCATCACCTTCTCCTTCATCTTCTTCGTCTTCTAATACGTCTTGTTCTTGTACTTCTTCTACTTCTACTTTTTCTTCTTCTTTTTCTTTTCCTTCTGCTTCTCTTTTTTCTTCTTATTCTTAATATCCACCTAATTTTTTGTTTCTCCTCCTCCCAATTCTCATCCTTCTTTTTCTATTTCTTCTTTATTCTTCTTCATCTTACTCCTCTTCTTCCCTTTCTTTTAATTTAATGTTGCAATATAAACAGTCACTTCTGGATCATAACTGATCTAATATATTTTGTTAAAAAATAATATTACCAAGAGCTCGAAACTAACAAAGATTTTTTTTTTTTTTTTGGTGGAAAATGGGTACAAAAAATTCTTTAACAGTTTAAACTTGTATTGATGACATTATGGTTTGAAAGTTAAATAGAAATTTCCTCCATTGAATGAATATTGAATAATATTGAATATATTTCGTAAGAGAGATCTTGTATATTATCAGTATGGCTGCTGACCGCCTTTCCCATGTTTTGACGTGACACATCTAATTATATATGGAGTTCACATAACTTAACTTCCTCAATTAAGTGCTTTGACAGTCGACCTCTCAGTCTCATTCCTTTATTCACCCTTCCCTCTTATTTCTTCTTCATATATCGTTCCGTTGCTGTTTATATGCATGAATTCGTGTTGTTTGTGTAAGCTGTTTTATATACAGTATAAACATAAATATGTATATATAAAATGTGTGTGTGTGTGTGTGTGTGTGTGTGTGTGTGTGTGTATGATAGCGTTTGTCGTGGGTTCACACAATACATATTCTTGTATGCGTCACACGCAAGGCGTCAAATAAAACAAATACGAAATTAAGAAAATTTATTTTATACCTGCACTCCTTCATATCTTCCAACATTTATATCGTATTTCTATACATTTGAATACTCTTCTCTATGTCCCAATTAGAATATAACTGTTGGAGTTATCAATACCCATAGAACTACACGTACTGGAGCATATACAAACACCTATGGATGTCTATACATATTTACAAATAATTCGCCCATGTATGTCTACTATATATGTATATATATATATATATATATATATATATATATATATATATATATATATATATCAGATTGCTTTTATGACCGTCGCGTGCAGGACTCGATCCTACCACCCAGTGGTAATTAAGACAACTATACAGTGCCTTAACCCTCTCGACCACTGAGACTACAAAAGTCTTAGAACTCGAAACCATCCTGGTTCCCGAGATTAAGAAAAATCACTCTCTGCGACCTCATTTCCTTTTTTACCCGAGACCCAAGACCACCCGTAGGAGGGGGTAAGGACCGGAACAAGTCCCTTTCACGCTTCGCCATTGTAACTATGTGAGAAATTCACTAGTGGACAGCGGGCAGACTCGGGTCTTGGGTGAATAAGGAAATGGGGTGGCAGAGAGTGATCTTTCCTAATCTCCGGAACTAGTATTGTTTCGAGTTTCCTAGACTTTTGTAGTCTCAGTAGTTGAGAGGGATAAAGCACTGCATAGTTGTCTTAATAGCTCCTGAGCTGTAGGATCGAGTCCTCCACGCGACGGTCATAAATATTATGTTTTTGATGTCACTGTCCACTAGCGATTTTCTCATACATATATATATATATATATATATATATATATATATATATATATATATATATATATAATGTGTGTGTGTGTGTATGTGTGTGTGTGTGTGTAATATATATATGTGTATATATATATATATATATGATATATATATATATATATATAATGTATAATTATATGTACAGTGGTAGCGGAAAGTTTGGACACAAAATTGTAGGCGCCCAAACTTTTTGCCAAACTCAAAACACACGAAAGATACCCCTTTCTGATCAAACTTTTCCCTATTTTTCAATTCAAGTATACCGGTTTTTAGGCGAGACAAAACGTACCACAAGAGAAAAAAAAATCCGACTAGTCCACGTGTAGTGAGGGATGTTTATAAACTGACACCACGTGGTCCCGGGAGCGATGAAGCAGACTTATCTTGTGGTGCGTATTGTCTCGTCTAAATAGCTGTACAAACGTTAACATTAAAAAATAAAGAAAAGTTTGGTCAAAATGTGGTATTTTTCCTGTGTTTGAGTTTGGTAAAAAGTTTATGCGCCTTTAATTTTGCGCCCAAATTTTCCATTACCACCGTATATATATGTATATATATACATGTATATATAATATATATATATATGCATATATGTATATATGCATATATATGCATATGTATATAATGCATATGTATATATATGCATATGTATATATATATGCATATATGTACATATGCATATATGTACATATATGCATATATGTATATATGCATATATGTATATGTGCATATATATATATATATAATATATATATATATGCATATATGTATATATATCCATATGTATATATATGCATATATGTATATATATGGATATATGTATGTATCTGCATATATATGCATATATATGCATATATGTATGTATATGCATATATGCATATATGTATATATATGTATATGCATATATATGCATATGTTTGTATACGCATATATGCATATATGTATATATATGCATATGTGTATATATATGCATATATGTATATATATGCATATACTGTATATACATATATGCATATATGTATATATATGCATATATGTATATATATGCATATATGTATATATATGCATATATGTATATATATGCATATATGTATATATATGCAAAAATGTATATATATTCATATATGTATATATATGCACAGAGGTATATATATGCATATATGTATAGATATGCATATGTATATATATGCATATATAGATATATGTATATATATGCATATATATGTATATATACGTATATGCATATATGTATATATGTATAAATGTATATGCATATATGTATATATGTATAAATGTATATATAGCTATATATGTGTGTGTGTATATGTATATCTGTAATTATGTATGCAGGCATGTATATATGTACGTATATATTTATATATGAATGTATGCATGTATATATATATATGTATATATATATATATATATATATATATATATGGGGGGTATGCATGCATGTGTGTATGTATGTTTGTATGCATGTATGTATGTATGACCGGATATATGTATATATTCATGTATATATATATATATATATATATATATATATATGTGTGTGTGTGTGTGTATGTATTTACACATATATATATATATTATATATATATGTATATATATTATATATATATATATATTTAATATATATATATATATATGTATATATATTTGTAATATATGTGTGAGTGAGTGAGTGTATGGGTGGTGAGCTGAACAGAGTCCAGTGTGAGTTTTATTTACTGTCGTTTCGTCCTTACCAGGACATTCTCAAAGTACATGGTAAGGACGAAACGTTAGTGAATAAACGTCGGTGAAGAAAGCTCCAATTGTTCTGTGTTTAACTCACCACCATTTCACTCATTTGTCTTACATAATTCAATATGCATATATATATATATATATATATATATATATATGTGTGTGTGTGTGTGTGTGTGTGTGTGTGTGTGTGTGTGTGTGTGTGTGTGTGTGTATCAAAGTAATAAAAAAAGCAGATCTTCTGTATGATTTAATTTTTATTCACGAACGGATGACACATATAAAATACACATCTATACCTAATAGACATTATTATGCATACAAATACTTACATGTACATCGTGAGCTTGTCTTTTGTAAACAAATATTTACAACGGCAGGAAATTTGAGTATCCTTAATTCTACACAATCTGTATATCAATTCAGAGGAACAAAAATTATTTAAGAAAGACATCACTGATCCGGGATTTATTGAATTAATCGTCGCCCTTCTTGGAAGAACTGAGGTGGAGATAGATAACTATTTTTTTTTCGTGAAAGATCTTTTCAACATAAGTGAGTAGACATACATAATACGTCTTCATAAACATATACGTATTTATGTTCATGTATATATATATATATATATATATATATATACATGTACATGTAGATGTACACGCACATGTACATATGCATATACATATACATACACATATACTCGTACATATACATATACTCGTACATATACATATACTAGTACATATACATATACATGTACATGTACATATATACATATACATATACACATCATAGAACTTCTACACTTGTTTGTCTCATAATTCTCCTTACCATTGCTGTCATACCTGTGTCAATTCATGGACGAGCATTTGCAACGACACAAAATTTCTATTTTTCTACAAGTCATTGCCCCTCAGTCTTCCTAACCAATATCTAGTTCTGATTCTTGATTTAAACTGTTATGCGTTTGATAGTATGTCTTCCTTTCATTATGACCCCACAATTTCATTTTATTTTACAATCATTATATCATCTGGTTTTTAATAAGAAAAATCGGACCTTCATATATTTGTTTGATAGTGTGTCTTCCTTCCTCTCCTTATGACCCCAGAATTTTATTATATTTTACAATCATCATATTATCTGGTTTATAATAAGAAAAATCGGCCCTTCATATGTCCTCTTGTTATTTGAACCCTTCATACCTCCTCTTGTTGGGTTCTATTGCTTTTATGAGGACATTTCTGTAAGAAGCTCCTTGCTTTGCTCTATTTTTCTGCAGCCTAGCACTGAAAAGAGGACATGTATATATACATTTCCAGAATAATTTTCTTCAGCATTTTATTCTTTCCTCTTTTCTGTACACATACAAAACAAGGCATACAATGGGTTATGCTTCCCTCTGCTAGTTCAAGTGGTACTTGTCCAATAATCTTGTTATGCCTGGAGATCGTCATTTTCATAGTCCTCTTTTAAATGTTTGCAACCTATTCCTGATGTCAGAGTGTTTTACTCCTTCAAGCTTCTTTATATCTATATTCTGAAGTAATTACTACCTGGAACGTGTATGTTACTATTCTCATTGTTCCATTCTTGTAGCAAAGCTTCTTGAGGAGCATGTTCAGTAGTTCTAATGATTACTAAGACATCTTTAACGTAGAAATGTTCATTTTTCACGTTTTCTATTTCTTACGTAGTATTTACCTCTAAGCTAGCTCATTCTAGTAAAAGCTGTCAGCTT
>NC_134792.1:48607200-48612200 GCF_046742065.1 Oratosquilla oratoria | reverse complement strand
TGTGTGTGTTGTGTATATATATATATATATATTATATGTTATATATAGTATTCGTTTTATCATACCCGAGACTATTTCTATGTAATGTGAATTTATAAAATAAAATCTGTGGAGACGGTAGGTAGATTATTTGAGTGTACTCAAAAAGTTAAGAAAACAGAGATATATCATAAGTAAAACGAATACTTTCTCAAATTAAATGAAGAATAAGTTGGAAGGAGGAGGAAGAGGAAGAGGAGGAGGAAGAGAAGGAGGAGGAGAGAAGGAGGAGGAGAGAAGGAGTCAGCGTCTACCATCTTTCCTTCTCTCCCTCTCTCCCTCTCTCCCTTGTGCCACGGACGTCATGACTCAAAATATAGATAAAAATTCTTAATTTTCACTTATTTTTATGGCTTTCTGTGTGAAATATGAATTCACCATTGTGTTCAGGAGTAGTTTATGTAGGAGAACACATGTTTTAATCTACACTTGCTATTATAATTGCTGACATCAATTATAAGTAAAGATATACACAAAGGGATAATCTCTTTTCATTAACTTCATCTCTACATAATCACTTAGTTTCTTACCCTTTTGAGTTTTGAAAAAAAAATATTAGAGTTACAGAATGACCGCTCTTTCTAATAATTAAAACAAAATTTTCGTATCTTATGAACAAAAGAGGGAAATATAATATTTTCTGAAAGAGGTGAGGAATTTGCGCGTCACTGGTGCCTCTTTCTAATAATAAAACCAAATTTTTCTATCTTATTGGCTACCTCCCTGGTAAGGGGAAAAAAACCTTGGTATATGTATGTATGTATGAACAAAAGAGGGAAATATAATATTTTCTGAAAGAGGTGAGAAATTTGCGCGTCACTGGTGCCTATGTGGAGCAGGAGTCTCCAGGGGTACCAACTGTACCGAGCCGCACGGCAGAAGCCAAGTGTAAATTCTTATTGAAACAGCTGACTATGACATAAAGCTTTTCCGTGCCCAATAACAAAAGATCTATTTTCCTACGAGTACATTCTGTCTCTCTATATACCAAGAGTTTTCCCCCCTTATAAGAGAGGTAGCCAAGCGAAAGGTTCGTACCCACTCCCACCCACTCCCACCCACTCCACTCCCATCCACCACCCTTTCACCTCCTCTCATCTTAGCTCCTCGTGGATGACGGGTCATCCCTGTATCCCGCCTACTGTACTGGTTCAAGTACATTCAAATGTGGGAAATATAATCGTTTTAGTTGGTTCAATGGTTGACCACTGGCTTTACGTTGGCTTTCCTCCTGGCCTATTTTCACCAATCGGGTTAACTGTAAATAATAATGATAATAATAATAATGATGATAATGATAATGATAATGATAATAATGATAATGATAATGATAATAATGATAATGATAATGATAATGATAATAATGATAATGATGATGATAATAATGATGATGATGACGATGACGATGATGACGACGATGATAAAATACTTTATTTAGTCTGCTTGGGGCCTAAAGATACGTTTTCCTCGATGCAGTTCTTAGCCAACCACAGTCAGTGGCGTGTGACACACATCATACCAGACATCATGTTTGGGTAAACGCGTTAGTAGGTTCAGTTAAAATCATCACCCCCGGTACTTTGCAGCCCGAAGCAAGGTAGCCTCATTCAAAAAACAAAGATTTAGTTCTCTAGAAAATCGTTTGAAGGTCGTCATTGAGCCATGAACGATCATCGTTGAGCGATAATCGTACCTGGTTACTCAGTCGTTCGAGTATTAGTTCAAGACTTAACATACATGTTCTTCTACAAGACATAACCCTGATTATTTACCACCACAACGTCGTCTAATTATTACTCTCGCTGTGCGGTAGTATTCCCCCCAACAAAAAAATAATCGTTACCTTCATCATATAATGTTCATTTTATCAAATGGTTCCATTCATAGTCCTGGACTGTGCGGAAATACATTCAGGCACGAAGTTAGCTACTCGCAGGAGCTATAGAATACGATACACAAAGCCTTGCAGCTGTGTATTGCCCAATGCATCATAATTGCTTTATTCACTTATTGTCACCTATATTCCCTATAATTAAACCTTTAACTCAACCGATTTCGTCAATGACTGAGTTAGTTGTGTCATAATTTAAGCCGAAGGCAAAATTTTTGGATTGAAATTCCTTCGTTCACCTTTCCTCTCAAAATAAATTATTCTACCACTATGGTTAAATCAAAGAACTAAAGCGTATCATTCAGGGGCCGGTATTCAAATTCAATTCAGAAAAGAAAATTGGTAGAAAAAAAATTGAAAAGCGCTTTCGAACAGTTTGACGTTTAAGAGGATGATGGTGGTCGCCATTCTTCAATATGGCGACGCCATTTTGGTATTTCATTCCTTCAAAGAACTTGGGAATTTACACAGTTGCAGGGCGACCACAGGCCTGAAGGCAGTGTCGGATGATCGAGACCCCTTACAAGCTCTAGGGTCCTCTTCTTGCTGAAGAGAATTGCTCGTTTTTAGCCGGAACGAACTCCATAGTCTACGTTCCCGTATTGAAGGGATTAAGGTTGAAGAAATGGTTTCCTTCGAGAGGAGAAAAAATCCGATTTTATTGCTTCTCGAAGTGGGTGAGTGCAAGACAGGTAGACCGGGGAGGAAGATGCGTAAGTCGCTTCGATATTTTGATCAACGAAAGAGGAATTCTCTTTTCGAAAATTAAAAAACTGCATAACCATTGGTGGTGCAAGATATCCACTTACGATTAAGTTAAGCACTTACTGTATGCGAAAGGAGTGTTGGAGAAGGGCTGAGGGTTGGAGCGGAGGTTGGGGAGGGAGAGAGGGAGGGGAAAGGAGGGAGAAGGGGAGGAAGTGTTTTAGAATTCTCTTTTCGAAAATTAAGAAACTGTATAACCATTGGTGGTGCAAGAGAAGCACTTACGATTAAGTTAAGCACTTACTGGATAGCGAGAGGAGTGTTGGAGAAGAATTGAGGGTTGGAGCGGAGGTTGGGGAGGGAGAGAGGGAGGGGAAAGGAGGGAGAAGGTGAGGAAGTGTTTTACGATCGGTTGCTCCTGTGTAGAGCAGGGACACGGGAGTAGGAAGTGGAGGTTCAAGGGCACCGTGGATTGTGACGAAGTCGAGACGGGAGATGTGAGAGTGGGTGAGGACGACATAGTGACTGAGTTTGTCAGCATTCTTTATCATAAAGCTGAGCCAAGAGGACGAGTTAAGCGAGAAGAAGGTGGAGGGATCTGAGACGACGAAGAACTGATCTAATGATTTGAAAAGAAAGAAAGAAGTTTGCTAAAAATGGGATTACAATCGAGAAGGGAAGTAGAGGGATCTGAGACGACCAAAAACTGATCTAATGATTTGAAAAGAAAGAAAGAAAAAAAGAAGTTTGTTAAAATTGGGATTACAATCGAGAAGGAAGTGAAGAAAATTCTCGTGGCCTGAAACGACGGGAAGGTAGAAATTTGCTTAGAATGAGAGCACAAGAATTAGAGGCTGATGGATCGAGGTGAGAGAGAGTGGAGATTGAAAATGAGTGGTGAGTGGTTTGTTTCAGTGTGATTGAAGAAAGAAAATTATTTTTCTTTTCTTTTTTTCTTTTCCCCTGAGATTAGAGTGAGGAAGGGTCTCAAATGGAAAAAGACCGTTTTCATAGTAGTCTGGGTTAGGGTGTCGTAGGATTTCTGCTGATCACAATATGAACAATGGAGGAAGGTCAGGTAGGAATTGCTTACAGGAAAGTAAAGAAGGAATGTGGTAAAGATGGCTAATTAGAAAGGCGATTAATTTTAAGGTGATTGATGGAATTGACACCGGAATTGAAAAGTTACTGAGGCAATGCGGGTAGATCATGCATTGTGGGGGATGGGTTAGTTTATTATTTTCAATAGTATTAATTTATCATTCAGAAGGAAGAGGTAAAATACGTAGAGGAGAAAGAGAAAAAAGAGAAAAAAGAAAAAGAGAACCAGCGACGGTCTGTTCGTGAAGAAGGAAGTTTTGGAAGAGAAGGAAGGATAGTTTATTATTTTCAATTATCATTATTTTATTATTCAGAAGGAAGAGGTAAAAGGTATAGAGGAGAAAGAGAAAAAGAGAAAACCAGCGACGATCTGTTCGTGGAGAAGAGAGTTTTGGAAGAGAAGGAAGAATCTACAGCTCCAAGAGAAAATGGAACGGAGAGGTTTGGTCAGATTAATTCAGGAGAGGTCGCTAATTAACCCATTCAACTCCGATGACAAGATGTCTTGTCATTTGGTCAAATAAAACAAAAAATCATAAAACACCAAAATGTTTGATCAAACACCAGAAAAATATGACGTCAATCCTCGCTTCGCTGCGAGCGAAGCGAGGACTGACGTCATATTTTTCTGGTGTTTGATCAAACATTTTGGTGTTTTATGATTTTTTGTTTTATTTGACCAAATGACAAGACATCTTGTCATCGGAGTTGAATGGGTTAAGGAAGAGGCTGGAAACATCTGTTAGGGCGGCGACGGGAAGACGCGTAATCATGACGGAATATAAAGAAGTAGAAAATGAAAAAGATCATATCAAGAAGGCTAAGAAACGTAAGAAACAACATCAAGGGGGTTGATGAGAGGTAAGAACTTGTTTGCATAAAGAATTTCATAAGCTAGGAGCTTGTTAAAAAAATACAAAACAGTACCTGTTGGACTGATGTTTGATAGCACAGTGACAACGAGGATTTAAGATAATCGGGGAGATAAATGTGTTAAAGACGTGTGTACATCTTGGCCGCCTACCTCGCTCATAAAGGAGAAAATGTCTTGTTTTTGTATGTAGATACAGAATGTGTGTATGTATAAAGTCGATGACAGGGAAGTTTACAAACTTAGTTAAAACTTTGGAGGAAATAAGTTACTGCAGTCCAAGATGAATAAATGGCACAAGCGAAGGAGAAAAGAAACTTTGAATATGAATAAATATCACTAGTTGATAATCGTATGTCCTTGAACGTGTAAGTGCGTGTGTGTGCGTGTGGA
>NC_134792.1:48574700-48604700 GCF_046742065.1 Oratosquilla oratoria | reverse complement strand
GCAATCGAGGGATGAGAATATTAAATTTGCATAATTCTTAGAATATGTATAGTTAATCTTCATCAAGGTTTGTACAAATTAGATAGTTACATTTCGCATGAAATTTCAAAATTATTTAAATTATAATATAAATTATGAGCAGTTCTCCCATACTTGTTGGTTACCAGGACGGTTCAAACGTCCGTCATGTGTACTTCATCCCCTACCTCTCCGAATGCCCTCTTCACTATGTCATATATTCTGTACCTTGTTTCTTCATTTTATAATTCCTTCTTTGCATCTGCATTGAAGATGTAATAATACGAAAGCGCTCTGCTTCGTTAGTTTACTTTTCCTAGTGGTTACACTTACGCTTATATATATATATATATATATATATATATATATATATATATATATATATATATATATATATATATATATATATATATATATATATATGTGTGTGTGTGTGTATACTTCACGGTCAATTTTGAGATCAAACCAGAGATATATAAATATTTCAATATTTATTATAATATTTATTGTGATACACCTTCGTCTTATGAATCAAATCAAAAGAGAAAGGTAGAATAACTTTTAATTATCGCAAATGGTCAAACTGAAACCAGTTCTGGTCCGGGCATTGCTGATAACGCGAACTATTGGAATCGCAAACTTTTGGGAACATGTAATTGGAGATTTGGCAGCATATTTCCTCTGTTGAACCTCTCAGTTCGTCGATTGTTTAGTTACTTATCTTTGACTAAACAATTCGTTCAATATCCACATAGAATCATCTTCAATGAACCCGTAGACTAACATAGAAACAAAAATGTTCTATGCGGTTTTTTTTTCAATGTGATAAACGCTAAATTTTGACATCGTAAAAAGAAGCTCTTACCACACATTCGAGGAATGATGACGTCATAGTCCCGTTTTCTCTCAAGGAACTTTAGGCATGTGTATTTACCTAGCTGTACCTTACGGGAAGGGGAGCTATGCTCGTAGTGTCCCGTTTTGTGTGTGTACGTGTGTGTGTGTGTGTGTGTGTGTGTGTGTGTGTGTGTGTGTGTGTGTGTGTGTGTGTGTGTGTGTGTGTGATCACGCGTTGGGCTCGTGATCGACAGTTATTACCCTCCCGGAAGAGAGCTCAGAGCTCATGTATGACCGATCTATGGGTAATGCTGTGACCTTTACACGTACACACACACACACACACACACACACACACACACACACACACACACACACACACACACACACACACACACACACACACACACACACACACACAACTCCCCGCCCACGATAGTTGGAGTAACGGCTCGCAGCGCAGCGATACTGAAATTATTTCAGCTCTGGGCGGGATTCGTACTCGGACCGCTGAGTTAGCGTTGCGAACGCTACCACTGCGCCGTCTAGTCGTGTGTGTGTGGGGGGGGGGGATGCGCGCGCGCATCTAAAACAACCCATTGGCTAGACTTAATATAATTCTCGTTAGTGAAAATATTTGAAATAAATTCCCTTCGGTTTCTCATCTTCAATTTGCTTTTTGAATATATTTACTTCTTTTTAAAACACCTTATTCTATCCATTAATTTTACTCAGTCGTATATAACAACAGAATATACAAATGTTCTGAGAGGTTAATATGTGTGTTCATTTATGGACACCTTACAGCAATATATGAGAATACATGTATATTTACACTCATAAAAACATGTATATAAACTTTCACGCATACATGCATACAGTATATACAAATGTATCCATTCATCCATACATATATACATGCATACATACATGCATACATACATACATACATATGTATACATATGTACATATATATATATATATATATATATATATATATACACATAATACATACAAACATAACATATATATGATACATATATACATAATACATACATAAAACATACATAAACCATATATACACAAAACATATACAATACATACATACATACATGCATGCATATGTACATTTATCCATACATCCTCCTTATATTCATCATCTTTATCATCGTCATCTTCATAAGTCGTCGTCGTCGTCGTCGTCGTCCATACCATTAACTTCATTATCATCACCATCATCACGAACATAGCCATCATCACTATTATCTCTATCATCACCATTACCATCAACATCACTACTGTCCCATCTGCCATCACTCATTATTACCGATAATATGGTCGTCATCCTTTTCCTTGTTATCTTCC
The DNA here is from genome assembly GCF_046742065.1 of Oratosquilla oratoria. Classification (NCBI taxonomy): domain Eukaryota; kingdom Metazoa; phylum Arthropoda; class Malacostraca; order Stomatopoda; family Squillidae; genus Oratosquilla; species Oratosquilla oratoria. The sequence continues at coordinate 48,602,480 of NC_134792.1, read as the reverse complement.
TATCGCTGAAGAACCTTGTTCCTCAAACCAAGGTCCATCTTCCAGGACAACAATCACAATTTAGTTCAAATAACCAAATGTCTCCGGTTTTCTAACTCCCGCCCGCTTTTCGAACTCTCATCCGCGCGATGCATTCTGGGTAATGGGAGAGGAGAAGAGACGAATTTTTATGCGTCGCGACTGGAGAAAGATCTAGAGGAATTTTCGTCTGCGGTTTTCGTCCTCTCCTTGTTTTACGCGAATTACCAATTTTCTGTGGCGCGTTCCCGACCTACTGAGGCCGGAGTCAGAACATCATCAAGGACGTTCATGGTGTCAGTCAGTACGTCCCGATTTTGTTCCCCACTTTAAAAAAAGATAAAAGAAATTAAAGTTCGGATCCACTGAATACTTTGCGTAGAAAGAGACCTCAAGGGAAAACTTCATCAGGTGTATTCACTTGGTCTTTGGTCTTTGGATCACGTGTTGGACTCGTGATCGACAGCTATTTCCCTCCTGGAAGAGAGCTCAGAGCTCGTAGGTCCGATCTACGGGTAATGCTATGACCTTGCACACACACACACACCCAACTCCCCGCCCACGAGAGTCAGAGTAACGACCCGAGGCACAGCGATACCGAAATAATTTCGGCCCTGGGCAGGATTCGAACTGGGTGCTGGGAGCACTTCTGCTTCCCAGTTCAGTGCGTGTGTGTGTGTGTGTGTGTGTGTGTGTGTGTGTGTGTGTGTGTGTGTGTGTGTGTGTATGTGTGTGTGATTCCCCTTGGTCTTTGGATCACGTATTGGACTCTTGATCGACAGCTATTTCCCTCCCGGAAGAGAGCTCAGAGCTCGTATGACCGATCTATGGGTAATGCTGTGACCTTACACGCATACACACACCCTAATCTCCGCCCACGAGAGTTGGAGTAACGACTCGAAGCGCAGCGATACCGAAATAATTTCGGCCCTGGGCAGGATTCGAACCATGAGCTGCGGGCCACTATTGTGGCAGCTCAGTGCTCTACCAACTACGCCACCGAGTCGTGTGTGTGTGTGTGTGTGTGTGTGTGTGTGTGTGTGTGTTGTTTTGTTTTGTTTTGTTTTGTTTTGTTTTGCCTCTTGTGGGACGCAATGGCCGGGTCACTGAGACGGCGTTCCGCCGGTAATGGTGGAGGTCATCCGAGTGTCTCTTTGCGTTTGAAGTTTCTTGCCATCCAGCTGGCAAATGGATCCAATTTCTCAGGGCACAAATTAACTCTCTCTCAATAACTATCTACCTGTCAATCTGTTTATCTATCTGTCTATCTAATTATTTATCTATCTGTCTGTCTATCTATTTATCTGTCTATCTATCTATCTCAATCTATCTCTCTATCTATCTATCTATCTGTCTATCTGTCTATCTATCGGTCTATCTGTCTATCTATCTATCTATCTATCTATCTATCCACCTGTCTGTGTATCTAATTATCTATCTGTCTGTCTACTTATCGGTCTATTTATCTATCCATCTATCTACCTGTCTGTCTATCTAATTATCTATCTATCTATCTATCAACCTATCGGTCTATCTATCTATTTATCTATCTGTCTATCTGTCTGTCTGTATGTCTGTCTGTCTGTCTAATCTAATCATCTGTCTAATTATCTGTCTACCTATCTATCTACCTATCTATCTATCTATCAGTCTATCGTTATTTCTCTCTCCATCTCTCTCTCTCTCTCTCTCTCTCTCTCTCTCTCTCTCTCTCTCTCTCTCTCTCTCTCTCTCTCTCTCTCTCTCTCTCTCTCTCTCTCTCTCTCTCTCTCTCTCTCTCTCTCTCTCTCTCTCTCTCTCTCTATGATGTCATTGATTCCGCCTCGATGTCGGTTAGGAAAGACAACGGTCACAGCATTGGTGACGTCAGGAAACATTTCAGAACTGAACTGTGATAGAGAGGACCTGCTCGTTCATGAGTTCATAGATATTCTTTCAGCTGAAGGGAATCTTCTGGTTTTAGTAGAATTACATAATTATATAAGACGGAGGCAATCATAAGAGGATTAAAACCTAGAGGACACTCCGATCGCGACGAAATAGTTCCCGGTTCAACTGAAATCGTTACATTTGACTGGGAGCTTTAAAGCGATAATCGGATTTTTTTTTTTTTTTTTTCATCCGTGAAAGCCCAGAATTTTTCCGAAGCTGAGTCGGAGTGTTAACCAGGACAAAATAGAGTGATTGGTTGGCTTCACCGGGTTAAACGAAAAAGACTTTTATACTTAGGTTGTGTAAGGCTTTTTGCTGAGCTTAGAATATCTTCCCTGGGTTGAATGTTAGACGACGACGTATAAAAAAAAAGAGTTAAATATCCTCTTGTCCTTTACTCGAATTTCTCTTTAAAGAATGTTTCATTCTTACGGAAAAGGAAAGATTCAAAAGTAATTTACATCTGATGATGTTTATTTTTCTGAAAAGGAGAAACACGACAACCTCTGTAGTTCTTAATGATTAACGTAATCATGTCCATGTTTTCGTTTCTAAGTTTCATTCTAGACAATGCCAGAGGATTTAATTGAAGATAAAACCCTAAGCATCAATGGGTTATTATTTTTTCTAGATTAGCCCATTTTTCCTCGTATAACACTTTAGACATATTGTTCAGCTAACACCAGAAGACATAATGCAACTAAATGAGAAAGTTACCACAGAGGAATGAATGGCTAAAGTCTTTTACGTTCGTCTTCTACTCTAGACATTCTATTATGGCTAACAATCTTAGCACAAAAAAGTGTATTATAGCTAATGCTATAGTATTTTAGCTAACACCAGATGGATCTATTTTAGCTAATTTCTAGCGATTCTAGTTTTAACTAGCAACGTTCTACTTCATTCTAACTCCAGACAACTTCGACAGAGATTTTAGCTTAACTTAAAGTAAGTAAATATTCTAACAAACACCAGATGGATCTATTTTAGCTAATTTCTAGAGATTCTAGTTTTAACTAACAACGTTCTATTTCATTCTAACTCCAGACAACTTCATTCTACCTAACGAGAGAGATTTTAGCTTGCGACACTGCTTCTGACCCAGGGCAGTGGAATGGATGCAGGGATGACCCGTCATCCAGGAGGTGCCAAGATAAGAGGGAGGGAGGAGGGTGGAGGGGAGTGGAATATATAGGAAATGGAATGGGTGGGAGTGGTTTCTATGCCTTTTTCTTTTTGGCTACCCCCTGTGTAGGGGGAAAAGACTTTGGTATGTGTATGTATGTAACACCAAGTAAATATTTTAATAAATACTCAAGGTTCTGTTGTACCCAACACAAAATGACTTTATTCAGCTTAAGGAGAGAGACAGGGGAGAAGGAGCCAGCTAATCTGTCCCTGCAGGGCAAATGAATATGGCAATAGAAGAGCAGAAATGCACAGACAGAATTATCTCATTACGTTAATCCTTTGATAGCGGGGAGGAACTCGCCCCACTGCTGAATGAGAGCGACTTGAATAGATGTATGAGTCGACAGTAGAGGTGAAATTACTAATCTCTGTTCTCTTAGGCTGAACCTTACTGCAACTCGTGAGGATTTCTTTCGAACGAAGAGAATGGGTGTAGACGAAGTTACTCTTCGGGTCGACAGCAAAAGGGTCGTGTGTCTGTTGTTTCAGTTCCGGGGAAAGGGATGAAGTCTATATCAGAGGCTTATGTTCACCTTCTCAATACGGTGACGTATCTTGTTCTCTTTGTTTCCTTTCAGAACAGGCGATTTTATGCAGGTAAACGGAGCTGCCAAGGCGTAACATACAGGTGTATATTACTGGATTACGTGACGCAGGAAGCGATTGACACTGGCCTATGCGCTCTATTCTGGTGGATACCTGTGCGTCGGCCTAAGGACTGACGTGGCGTGGTCCCCACGTGGGGGAAGACCGACCGCGAAGGCCTAGCAACGAGTTACAAAACAGAGGTCAGAATAATTGAATGACTGGCCTGCCAGCTCGGGACAGGCGGTATATATATATACCCAGGTCTGACACCATGACCAGACGCAACCTAATTGGGGTGACCCATCCTAGCCCTCGGGCGTTGAGTCAGGTCAAACTGCCACACAACTCTATCATGCATCAATTTGCACCTACAAGCATACTTGTGGGGTACATGTACACCAGAGGTATTACGCAGAGTCTACCATTCTACTAACCTCTCCGGTACAAGGGATCCTATCCTAAACCGAATAGAATTGCTTGCCGTTAGCCAGAAGAAAGTCATCGTAACAAAAGGATTAGAAAAAACATCCTTTTGGTGTGAATTCCTTCAGGTGATTTTATTAAGCTGTTGGATATTCCCAAGCAGCGAGAAAAGTTAAGGAATTAATTCAAAGACTAGTCTTCCCCCCCCCCCAAGACAGTGAAGTTTTACTCAACTTCACTGATGATTAACAAAAGTAAGCATTTTTCAAGCGATGCCATTGAATTGGTCGTTGCCTGTTCGTTCAGACCCAATTAAAGTAAAAAACGAAAATCATTTCACCATTAGAGCCCTCTTTTAATTGTACAGGAATATGGTGCCAAGCTTCTTTGTTCCAAACGAAAAGGAAAAATGAGAGAGGGAAGGAGAAAGAGAAGGAGAGAGGGAAGGAGAGAGGGAAAAGGAGGGAGAAGGAGAGAGGGAAGGAGAGAGAGAAGGAGAGAGAGTGAAGGAGAGAGGGAAGGAGAGAGAGAAGGAGAGAGAGAGGAGAGAGAGAAGGAGAGCGAGAGGAGAGAGAGAAGGAGAGAGAGAAGGAGAGAGGGAAGGAGAGAGAGAAGGAGAGAGAGAGAAGGAGAGAGAGAAGGAGAGAGAGAAGGAGAGAGGGAAGGAGAGAGAAGGAGAGAGAAGGAGAGAGGGAAGAAAGAGAAGGAGAGAGGGATGGGGAGAGGGAAGGAGAGAGAGAGAGAGAAGGAGAGAGGGAAAAGAAGAGAGGGATGGAGAAAGGAAAGGAGAGAGGGAAGGAGAGAGTGAAGGAGAGAGGGGAGGAGAGAGGGGAGGAGAGAGAGAAGGAGAGAGGGGAGCAGAGAGGGAAGGAGAGAGGAAAATAAAGAGAGAATGAGAGAAGAAAAGACAGAGGGAAGGAGAGAGGGAAGGAAAAAGAGGAGGAGAGAGAAAAGGAGATAGAGAAAAGGAGAGAGAAAAGGAGAGAGAAAAGGAGAGAGAAAAGGAGAGAGAAAAGGAGAGAGAAAAGGAGAGAGAAAAGGAGAGAGAAAAGGAGAGAGAAAAGGAGAGAGAAAAGGAGAGAGAAAAGGAGAGAGAAAAAGAGAGAGACGGAGAGAGAAAAGGAGAGAGAAAAGGAGAGAGAAAAGGAGAGAGAAAAGGAGAGAGAAAAGGAGAGAGAAAAGGAGAGAGAAAAGGAGAGAGAAAAGGAGAGGGAAAAGGAGAGGGAAAAGGAGAGGGAAAAGGAGAGGGAAAAGGAGAGGGAAAAGGAGAGGGAAAAGGAGAGGGAAAAGGAGAGGGAAAAGGAGAGGGAAAAGGAGAGGGAAAAGGAGAGGGAAAAGGAGCGAGGGAAAAGGAGCGAGGGAAAAGGAGCGAGGGAAAAGGAGCGAGGGAAAAGGAGAGAGGGAAAAGGAGCGAGGGAAAAGGAGAGAGGGAAAAAGAGAGAGGGAAAAGGAGAGAGGGAAAAGGAGAGAGGGATGTGGGTAGGGTCGAGCTGGATAAAGCCACTGATAACCCAAGTATCATGACACTGAGACTCAGAACCGAAATACCAAAGAAGTCTGATGATCACAGTCCTCAGGGCTCTATAAGACACTCTGTACAAGTCTCCCTGTATGAAGTCGTCCCTCATCCCCGCGCGTCTTCAAGAAATTTCGAAAGACCTTCAAGAAAATTCGAAAGCACTTTAAATTCGACCAGAACGCTTGCGGAAGATGCGACCTGGGGATTCTGGATGGGGTGCAGGCAGGGCCCTGGAAAGATTATCTGTGAGAATTTATAACTTCGGGTCGCAATGTCGTAAAAGGTATGAGAACGAAAATAAAGTGACGGGAAGATAGTGTCGCATGGTAAATGGGGTGGCGCTGAGAGGCGAGGAAACGGGGACCCACACGTATAAAGGTTTGTGTGATTCACCATGGTCTTGGACCACGTGTTGGACTCGTGATCGACAGCGATTTCCCTCCCGGAAGAGAGCTCAGAGCTCGTATATGACCGATCTATGGATAATGCTGTGACCTTATATACACACATACATACCCAACTCCACGCGCATGAGAGTTGGAGTAACGACTCGCAGCACAGTGATACTGAAATTATTGTCAGCCCTGGGCGAGACTCGAACCCGGGCCTCCGTGGTGACAGCCGTGAACTCTACCAACTGCGCCACGTGTGTGTGTGTGTGTGTGTGTGTGTGTGTGTGTGTGTGTGTGTGTGTGTGTGTGTGTGTGTGTGTGTGTGTGTGTGTGTGTGTGTGTGTGCGCGCGTGTGTGTGTCCCTCCATGACCACGTCTCACCTTGAATCACAAATCCCCCTCCGTACTCGTTCCCAATACACCGTAATTCCTGTCACATATTTCCCATCTGATATTAAAATTACCCTCTCCGATAATTTGTCGCCGCGAGTTCTGTCTCACTTTTTTTTCACCATATGCTGAAATATCCGAGTCCGCCTTTGAGCCGCTAACTCTACAAAGCCTCCAACTCCAATTGATCGAGCAATGACCTCATTAATGATTACACGCGCGTTTCGGAGGATTGAACCGAGCAACATTTACTGGTCCAAATCGCTGATCACTTGACCCCGTCAATAGCAGACCATAAGCTAGGGATCCTGATGCTAAACGTTTCTACTCGATGGAGAGCCGGGACACCAAGCCTTCATCGATCAACACATCGATCAGATAATCATTGATTCAAAACAATCGACACGGTAACCAAGCCTTCGATGATCACTTGACCCCGTCAATAGCAAACCATAAGATAGAGATCCTGATGCTAAATGTTTCTACCCGGCGGAGAGCCGAAACGGTAACCAAGCCTTCATCGATTAACACATCGATCTGATAATCATTGATTCAAAACAATCGACACGGTAACCAAACCTTCGCTGAACACCTGACCCCGTCAATAGCAAACCATAAGCTAGAGATCCTGATGCTAAATGTTTCTACCCAGCTGAGAGCCGTTACGGTAACCAAGCCTTCGCTAAAAACTTGACCCCGTCAATAGTAAACCATAAGCTAGGGATCCTGAGTCTAAACGTTTCTCCTCGACGGAAAGCCGACACGGTAACCAAGCCTTCATCGATCAAGACATCGATCAGGTAATCACTGATTCAAAATATTCGACTTTTATGAACCAAAACAAAAGGAAAACTCAGCGTGACGCTCTGACGATGGTGTAAATGGGATATATGTGAGGAGGGGAAGATCTTCATAAAATTTAATTATTTTTATGGGAGCAAAAGAGGAGAAATGGAGATTAAGATATTTTCGTGTTAAAATTCATAAATGAAAGTAAGATAATCATGACCTGCATCCATTTTATATTTAAAAGAATAATTTAATTTCCAGACCGGCAGAAATAGTGAAGAGCTAAGGGCATGGAAACAAATATTGAATATACGTGCATATATAGTATACTGTATATACAGTATATATATATTTATATATAAATATATATATATATACTATATACATATATAATATATATATACATATATATATATATATAATATATATACATATTACAAAGATTGCAAAGGCGGAGCATGCCGACAGGAGACCTTTTGATCCATATCTAGGTCGGATGCAAAAAAAAAAAAGAAAGAAAAAAAAAATCATAATAATAAATTAAAACTATAATAATGTAAAAATAACAAATAAAATACATAAAGAAATGCATAGGTATAGTTGAATAACAAACAAAAAGGTAAATAGTAAATGATTATAAATTGACATATAACTAATAATAAATCAGACAGACAAATTATAACAAAACAAAAACAAATAATATAACATAAATTATAATCATTACAGCATCTTACTTAGGTATTTATCTAAATGATTCTTAAAGCTTCGAACTGAACTACATTGCACTACCTGTGCAGGAAGTTTATTCCATTCATTAACTACACGGTTGGCAAAGTTGTTTCTACCTACTTCCAAATTGAATCTATTTCCGGACAGTTTGAGACCATTGTTTCTTGTCTGATTCTCATTCAATGTGAAAATTTGGTCACTTTTGATGTTGTCAATTCCCTTTAAAATCTTAAAGACCTGTATCAAGTCACCTCTGAGTCTACGCTTTTTTAGGGAAAACAGATTCATGTGCTTAAGTCGATTTTCGTATGATTTATTTTTTATATTTGGAATCAGTTTTGTGGCCCGCCGTTGTACTTTTTCCAGTCTGTCAATGTCTTTAATGAGATTCGGTGACCATACGGAAACAGCATATTCCAAATGTGGACGAACTAACGATTTATATAGCTTGTTAATGAGTGATGGACTTTTGAAATCAAAAGATCGCGCAATCAATCCCAGAATCTTATTTGCTTTCTCAGAGGCTGAAATACACTGCTTGGATGATTTGAGGTCGTTACTGATAATTACGCCGAGATCTTTTTCACTATCCACTTTTGTTAACGAATTTCCAAATAACTTGTAATCGTACTTACTGTTATTTTTACCTATGTGCATTACCTTGCATTTACTTGTGTTAAATTTCATTAGCCACTTTTCAGACCATTGCTGTAATTGATCTAAATCTTCTTGAATATCTAATTGGTTTGAGTGATCATTTGCCACTCCGCACAGTTTTGTATCATCAGCAAATTTGGAAACAGTAGATTTTAGTCCATGGTCTATATCATTTATATATACTATGAATAGAAGTGGCCCAAGAACGGAACCCTGAGGAACTCCACTTGCAACACTTTTCCATCCAGAAGTTTTTCCATTTAAAACAACTCTCTGTTTTCGACCTTTCAACCAATTACTAGTCCAACCTAATAGGCTACCACTTATTCCATGCAAAGCTAATTTAGTAAGTAGTCTTTCGTGTGGGACGGTATCAAAAGCTTTTGCAAAGTCTAGATATATTAAATCTATATTGTTTCTTTTGTCATAATTAGAGATAACTGTGTTGTAGAATTCGAGTAAGTTAGTCACGCAAGAACGTTTCCGTCTGAAACTATGCTGGCTATCATTTATCAAACGGTTACTTTCTAAATGATATTCGATATCTCTGATGATAGTTTCCATTATTTTTCCTACGATCGAAGTCAAACTTATAGGCCTATAGTTATTTGGTTTCTTTTTGTCACCTTTTTTGAATATGGGAGTAACGTTAGCTAGCTTCCATTCTCTTGGGACATCTCCGGATATGATGGATTTCTTGAAAATAATTTCTAATGGAACAACAATCTCATTTTTCATTTCCTTTAAGATTCTTGGATGCCAACCGTCAGGCCCTGGTGTTTTATTAACTTTGAGTTTGTCTATACACCTTTTAATTTTTTCTTTTGTTATATTTACCGTAGTGAGTAAGTTTACCCCAGACTTTTCACAGGTTTCAGTTTGGAATTCACTTTGAGGTGTTTCGTTTACGAATACCGAGCTAAAATAATTGTTTAAGATATTACACATTCCTTCATTTGAATATTCAAGTTGACCGTCAGCAGATAATAGTGGACCAATGTGATTCCTAACAACCTTTTTATCTCTAATGTAACTATAGAATTCTTTGGGATTCTCTTTGGATTTCTCAGCGATGTTCATTTCGTATTGTCGTTTTCTTTTTCTTATTGTCATTTTTAAATCTCTCTGTATTGATACATAACTTTCATAGTCATTAGATGCACCCGAGCACTTATATTTCTTATAAGCCTGTCTCTTTTTAGCAATACTTTTTTCAGTTTCTTTGTCGAGCCACTTTGGGCGAGCCTGATTTGGGGGACGTCTGTCCTTAAAAGGAATGTAAGTTTGAATCATCTTAGTGAGCGTATTTTGAAATATTTCCCACATCTGATCTACAGGCCTTTCGTTTAATTTTGCCTCCCAATCTGTAAGCTGAAGCTCCTGACGTAGTTCTATGAACTGAGCTTTACTGAAATCGGGTATTTTAGAAGCACAAGTATCTATTCTAAAATTGTTTAGGAGTTTGAATCTGACTAAATTGTGATCGTTATTTGCAACAGATTCACCTACTTCTACATCAGTTACCATGCTTTCGCGGCTAGTGATCAATAAATCGAGCAAGTTTCCATATCTTGTGGGCTCTTTTACATGCTGAATTAAGTAATTGTCACCAAGAAAATCAATCAAGCGACTACCTATATGGCCATGTTCAAGGGTCATCCAATCAATGTCAGTAAAATTGAAATCACCCATTATCAATAAATCCCGGTTGCAGAAACTAGACAGTTCTTGAAATAACAGTTTGTCGTCTGCTAATGATAATGTCTTTGGCCTATATATTACACCTATATTCATTTTTTGTCCATTTGTTTGGGTTAACTCAACCCACAAACTGTCATATGCATCCTGTTTCACTTTCTCTAAAACACAAGCATGAACATTGTTTTTTAACGTACAATAGAACACCCCCACCTTTCTTGTGGTTTCTATCCTGATGAAAGTGTTTAAATCCCGCAATATTAAATTCAGCTTCGAACTCTGTACCATTTAACCATGTCTCAGTTATTCCTATCATATCGAGGTTTTCGCTTTTGACATACGCCTGTATTTCTTGAAATTATATATATATAATACATATACATATATATATATATATATATATATATACACATATATACATACATATACAAATATATACATGTATATACTGTATATACATGTATATATATACATATACATATATATATATATATATACATATACATATACAAATATATACATGTATATACTGTATATACATGTATATATATATTATATATATATATATACATACATATACAAATATATACATGTATATACTGTATATACATGTATATATATATATATATAGATATATATATATATAAATATATATAAATATATATATATATATATATATATATATATATACATATATATATATAATATATATATACATACACACACACACATACATATATATATGTATGTATATATGTGTATATATATATATATATATATATATATATATGTATATATGTATATGTGTGTGGGTGTGAGAGAGAGGGAGAGAGAGAGAGAGAGAGAGAGAGAGAGAGAGAGAGAGAGAGAGAGAGAGAGAGAGAGAGAGAGAGAGAGAGAGAGAGAGAGAGTTGGGAGAGGGTTCGAGGAAAAATGGGCTTTCCTGACAAGAGGAAAAACCATTGAGACTAGATAGGGAGTTCGAATCTCCAAGAGACGGTGTGTGACGTCAGAAAGAGCGTGTGGCATTAAATCTCCCAAGAGTTCCTGGAAGTCTCTCAGTACTAACCACCTTATAGTACTATAGCTTAGCTCTCAATAATAAAAAAAAAGAGTGGATTTACACAGCAAATTGACCAGCGCAAGACGTAGGGGTCTGCTGTACCTTGGGCCCCTTTCACTCTAGGCAACTAGTGACCGTCACTAGTGACTGTCACTAGTTGCCTACCATTATCTTAAATTAAGCCTTTCACACTACGTCACTGCGGTTGCCCGGTTGTGCGAAAGGCTATGGATGTTGCCCGCTCCGGTAACAAGTGACCGTCACTGGCAGTTGCCGTCACCGACCATCTCTTTTTCTTGACCAGCAAAGCCAACAGAAGCACCTCCTCCATTGATGACATTCTTTGGACTAATGAGATGATGAGAAAGGATTCCACAACTCGGTGACCGTCACTGGTTGCTTGCAGTTGCCCGAGACTTTCACACTAGGCAACTAGTGACCGCCACTAGTGACGGTCACTAGTTGCCTATTGTGAAAGGGGCCTTGTAGTTCGTCATGATCCCTCTACTAAAGGACTACACAACTTACCGAAGACTGTCATGTTCCCTTCGCCGAATTTGGTGAGGAATTTGGGGCCTTCCGTGATCACCTCGCACTTGTAACATCCGGTGGACCAGAGTTCTAGGGTATTTAACACCACCGTTTTTCGGTCGGACAACTCAAGCTGTTGAGAAGAAGAAAAGAAAACGGGTTATTAAAGAAGACAAGAAAACGGGTTATTAAAGAAGACAAGAAAACGGGTTATTAAAGATAAGAAAACGGGTTATTAAAGAAGACAAGAAAACGGGTTATTAAAGATAAGAAAACGGGTTATTAAAGAAGACAAGAAAACGGGTTATTAAAGACGACAAGAAAACGGGTTATTAAAAAAAACAAGAAAACAGGTTATTAAAGACACCAAGAAAACGGGTTATTAAAGAAGAAAAGAAAACGGGTTATTAAAGAAGACAAGAAAACGGGTTATTAAAGAAGACAAGAAAACGGGTTATTAAAGACAAGAAAACGGGTTATTAAAGACAAGAAAACGGGTTATTAAAGACAAGAAAACGAGTTATTAAAGAAGACAAGAAAACGGGTTATTAAAGAAGACACTATCCTGTGTTTGCGTATTACGTAGCAATCGTATTTTTTTATTTCGTGAGGATGAGAGGGTGAGTGCCTGGAAGCTGAGATCACGTAACAGCGAGAGTAGAAGCACATGCAGAGGGAAAAAGAAATTCCCAGAAAATACCTCGATGTATAAAGGAGGCCCATTACAATATTGATATCGAAATGATGGACATCCATTTCAGATTAAAATCTAACAATTGTTTCATAAAATCGCTTGCATTTTAAAGACTGGAACTGAAAAAGAATACGGAACATTTCGATTAAAGTTTGAAAAATGTCCATATTGCTTTGGTACCGCGACCTTCCAATACAAGCAGTAGGTATCCCTGTATTTATACTTGGGTTCCATTTCCGATATGGGGTCGAGTCCAACTTTACATATACAGCGCATTCGAGTTATATATATATATATATATATATATATATATATATATATATATATATATCTCAAGGACGCGTTTTAGATGCCTGAATTTTGGTTATATAAGTGTTAAGGTTATGCATTTCTGAAGGTGTGTGTGTGTGTGTGTGTGTATGTGTGTGTGTGTGTGTGTGTGTGTGTCTTCGTGCGTGTGTGTGTGATTTGGATTACCTACTGGACTCGTGATCAGCAGCTTTTACCCTGACACACACATATACGTGCGCTTGAACACACACACACACAGACACACACAAACACACACACACACACACACACACACACACACACACACACACACACACACACACACACACACACACACACACACACACACACACTCCTGGAGCGGACACTTGGACCTCACCGGACGATTGGGTCGCTGCGGACAGTTGAACCCCACCGGACATTTGGGCTGCAGTAATAGACAAATTCCCCCCGCCATCACACACTTTGTGATGTGATCTCTCCTAGTGTCCTACATCGTGGCCTACCCTAGCGTTACCTCCTTTATGTAATATCTTGTACTCTCTCTGTATCCGTTACACTGAAAATGCTATGTTTAGTAAAATCTCTGTATACTCTCCCAACAGTAGATCCTAATGTCTTCAGGTAATCTATTATAACCTTTTTTTCTCTAAAAAGTCGTTGTTGAGAAGACCTGAAAGTTTACTCAAGATGCTTTGTAGTGCAAAATGCGCTGTTGTTTTTAACAAAACATGTATAAAAGAAAACCGACCGCCAAGATTTAATAATGTATATATATATATATACACGCTTTCTCATTTTCTCATTTCCACTTAAAAATTACTCCGTCAGTTTAACCATTTTCTGAACGTTTTTACCAAATTTCCTTTGGAATTTTCCGCTGCTGTTTGAAGCTCTTACTTTATTTTATTGGTTCGGAGTAGAAGCTAATTAACCAAATGACCTCCGGATGTCGCGTGGGCTGGCCACGGAAACCTAAAAAGATCAGAGCGATTTTTTTTTTCTTGTCTTCTTTTTGTATTTCGAACTCCACCACCACGACTAGCATTTCCCACAATGCTATTACCACCACCAGAGCCACTGTCATCTTCTCCATCATTTGCACCTTCATCACCATCACTACAACCATCGTTACCCTCACTGGCTCCATCTCCATCTTCTTCTCCACCTCCACCTCCACCTCCACCTCAACCAGACAAGCAATGGTAGCAAACTGTGGATTAGCGATAAAGTCTTGACTATTGGCTACAGAGGAACCTGTGTATGCATTAAAGGTGACTTTCCTTACGGAGTGTACGTGAAAGTGGTCTTATGAGATCTTCATCTGAAGAAAGTATTTCATTTACAAAAAGTTCCCAAAACGGTGTGGTCCAGTGGTTCTTGACCCTGGGTACCCGTGCCTCATGGGGTACGAATCCTTAAACCTGGGGGGGACGAGGCATGATATCCAGTATAATGGTACTATATATTTACCATGAGAAAACAAAGGAAGGTTTGCATTACTAATCCTTTTCATATGCTTGCAATGTGTTTATATTGGATGGTGATACGAGAATTTTTTTTTTTTTAGATATCAATGGCTACAGGCACTAGAAAGGGTTAAGAAACAATGGTGTAGTCAGATTAATTCATTCAACCAAAGGGGGTCGGAGGGGAGGAGTGAACTTGAAGAAACTTCTTCGATCAAGACGCAAAGCTCTTTGGTCGAAACAAAGGATTACAAAGGATTACAAAGGCGGAGCATACCGACAGGAGACCTTTTGATCCATATCTAGGTCGGATGCGAAAAAAAAATCATATTGATAATAGAATAATAAATAAAAACTATGATAATGTAAATAACAAATAAAATACATAAATAAATGCATAGGTATAGTTAAATAATAAACAAACAGGTAAATAGTAAATAATGATAAATTGACATATAACTAATTATAAATGAAAATCAGATCAGACAAAAGATAACAAAACAAAGACAAATACAGAACCTATCGAGCGCGTCACCGTGATCAAGGGGTCAAAGTCAGCCGATGTATCAAGGGCTTCATACAAAGTTCTGCTTCAATTAGGTTCCTCCTCGCCGAGAAGGGTATTAAGGTCGTATTTCTAAAACCCTTCGACAGTCCTGACGAACGCTTTCTGATAATAGAAAGTAGGTTTCACTAACTTCATCATCTATACTTGCGGGAAATTACAGACCGGTTGTATGGGTACGGCAGTATGCCATATAAATTCAACTTAGAAAGCTAGAAGTTTCTATTGTTTAACAATAAAAGGTTTCCAGCAAGGTTGGCGAAAGGTGTCCGTGCCATCGCTCCTTCGCTACGAGGTCGCCACTGAGATAAATAAAATCGCCTGGCGGCAGTCAGGATAAAAGGAAATTTACCACCCGGTTTTTAAGGTGTTAACAGCGACAGGTTATAACCACTTTGCTTCCGCTCAGGTACGATGATGCCCATGTAGGTTTCATGATGCCGGTGTCGGCGTCTCAATTATATTTATTTATTTATTTATCTTTATTTATTTACTTATTTATTTTTATTTCTATTTGTCTATTTATTTATTTATTTTTAGTTGTATACGTTATTTCTATTTATTTTTAATTGTATACGTGTAACCCCCCCCCCCCCCAGGATTCTGTAAACTGGTTTGATCACGTTTCCTGTTTTTATTATTACTCAGTGTAAAAGAGAACGAGTAATACAGCAGTGACTTTGTATTTTATAATGCGAGTAGTGTGGTGAATCGTACATATGGCAGCCGATGCTGCGCGCGATAATTTAACTCGTACTGAAGTAGAAAGAACTTACACAGAGGCGACTGAAATAGCCTGACGTTTGCCAGATTGAAAATGGAAAGTATCAACTGTCCCGGAGTGTCTTAAATCCTTTCGTTCCCAAAGGTTTGTCAAAGATGAATAAAATCGTCTGCCTTTAACTAGAACGAGATTGTCAATGGGACGAGTTAACCCTCAAAGGGTTAACGGGTCTGTTGTGAGTCAAAGGGACTACTGCAGTGTATGTTGGCTTAGAGGAGAGCTGAAGTATTTCAGAATTCATCGGGTTTAGTCATGAATGCGATGTGAGGTCCCCCACCCCAATTCCGATCCCACACATTGAAAAAAGGGATCGCTGGGTTGGGAGCGCTTGCTTTACCTCGACCTACCTACCCTGCTTATAAAAAGGGGAATAGGCTGGTGATATGTATATATGTCCCTCTCTCTCTCTCTCTCTCTCTCTCTCTCTCTCTCTCTCTCTCTCTCTCTCTCTCTCTCTTTCTCTTTTTCTCTTTTTCTCTTTCTCTCTGCCTGTCTGTCTGTCTCTTTCTCTTTCTCTTTCTCTCTCTTTCTCTCTCTCCTCTTTCTCTATTTCATCTTTCTCTCTCCCCTTCTCTCTCTTTCACTTTCTCTCTCCCCTTCTTTCTCTTTCTCTCCTCTTTCTATCTTTCCTCCTCTCTCTCTCTCTCTCTCTCTTTCTCTCTCTCTCTCTCTCTCTCTCTCTCTCTCTCTCTCTCTCTCTCTTTCTTTCTTTCTCTCCTCTTTCTATCTTTCCTCCTCTCTCTCTCTCTCTCTCTCTCTCTCTCTCTCTCTCTCTCTCTCTCTCTCTCTCTCTCTCTCTCTCTCTCTCTCTCACTTTCTCTCTCTCTCTCTCTCTCTCTCTCTCTCTCTCTATATATATATATATATATATATATATATATATATATATATATATATATATATAATATCTTCTTTCTTTCCTCTCTCTTTCTCTCTCTCCTCTTTCTCTTTCTTACTCTCTCTTTCACTTTCTCTCTCTCTCTCTCTTTCTCTCTCTCTTTCTCTCTCTCTCTCTTTCTCTCTCTTTCTCTCTCTTTCTCTCTTTCTCTCTCTCCTCTTTCTCTCTCTCTCTTCTGTCTCTCTTTCTCCCCTAGACTCTATATTTTTCTTTCTTCGCCTTCTTTTCGTTGTTTCTTTTTCGTTTCCTGTTCTTTTATTTTCTTTCTTTCCTTGTATGTTTCACCCATACCATGAATTTTGTTTTTCGATTTCTCTTATTTTCTTTCTTTTATTTGTCTTTTTTCTTTGTCGTTTCTTTATTTCTCTTAGTTTCTTTGGTTTTCTTTCTTTTCTTATGTTTTTGCTTTGTCTTTTGTTTTTCGATCTCTATTATTTTATTTCTTATATTTGTCTTTCTTTTTTCTTTGTCTTTTCTTTATTTCTCTTAGTGTCTTTGATTCTCTTCTTTTTCTTATGTTTTTGTTTTGTCTTTATCACTTTTCTTTCTGCTTCCTCTCATCGTCTTCTCTTTAACTCTCATTTCCTCATAGACTAAGTTATCTTGTCTATTCCTCTTTTTAAGTCATCGTTTCAATATTCCTTCAATTTTGTGGATCTCCAAACGCTACTTGTTTGGTATTACTGTTCCTTAATCCTTTCTCTTAATTCTCACGGCCATTCCCTCTATCCTTTATGATGGACCTTCATATCTTGTGTTTTATTTATTTATTTATTATCATTATTATTATTATTATTATTATTATTATTATTATTATTATTATTATTATTATTATTATTTATATTGCCAGCCACATATGTTATCAACATCCTCCTTTTTTTCCTCCCGAGTCACAAATTTTTGTTCTTTACTCACTCCATTTTCTGTTTGGCTACCCCCCATGTAGGGGGGAAAAAGCCTTTGCTATATGTATGTATGTATCTATCTTCTTCTGTTTCACTGTTTTCACTCTCAATTATCCTATTTTCACGCATTCGAGCCAACGACATTATACATACATACATATACCAAGGCTTTTTCCCCTTACAAGGGGGGTAGCCAAAAAGAAAAAGACATAAAATCATTACCACCCATTCCATCCCTGAATACACTCCACACCCCTCCACCCTCCCTCTTATCTTAGCACCTCCTAGATGACGGGTCATCCCTGCACCTTGTCCACTGCCCTGGGTCAGAAACAGATACTTGATACTTGAATAGTTCTACTCAGCTGGGTTTTTTCCACTTCTCAATGAAATCCTCTTGCCGTTCAAAAATATCAGCAAGGCACTATAAGAAGCAAAATACGTAAAGTTGTTTACTATCAACTTAACAAACCCGTCTTTTTTCACGACCAAAGGGGAATCCCGTGTCCCTTTGTGCTATAGGATCTAGTGCAGTGGATCTTAACCTAGGATACCTCGGGTAGCCCCACGGGGTACCTCAGGTAGCCCCACGGGGTACCTCAGGAACCCCCACGGGGGACCTCGGGTACCCTCACGGGGTACCTCGGGTAGCCCCACGGGGTACCCCAGGTAGCACCACGGGGTACCCCAGGCAGCCCCACGGGGTACCTCAGGTAGCACCACGGGGTACCTCAGGTAGCACCACGGGGTACTTCAGGTAGCACCACGGGGTACCTCAGGTACCCCCCACGGGGTACCTCAGTTACCCCCACGGGGAACGAAACCTTAATCCTGGAGGTAAAAGACGTGATAGCCAGTGCGAGGGTACTGTATATTTACCATGAGGAAGCATAACGTGCATTCATTGTATCCTACTAAATAACATTTTCAATTTGAAATAAAAAAGTACCTTTGCTCAGTAATGGAATATACCTAATAATTTCTCAGCAAGGTTTGTATCACTAATCCTTTTCATATGTTTGCATCGTATTTATACTGGATGGAAGTACGAGAAATTTTTCTGAGATAATCAAGGGGTACTAAGGACACTGAAAAAGGTTAAGAACCACTTATCTAGAGGAACAGATTCATAAGGATCTCCCAGAGTTATGCCTCTCTACACTAGGTCCATGATCCTCTAGAACAGGGGTATTCAACCTTTGGCACGCGTGCCAACTATGGCAAGTGACAGAGTTGGACCTGGCAAGCCAGATGGTTTTGAAAATTTGTTAAAAAATCGACAGATACATCACTACATCAAATAGATAAGTTGTGACAATAAAATATATAATCAAAAACAAATCCTCCAGGAATGAATAATTATTGGCATCCCCAACTGTCGTAAAACAGTGAATATGAACTGACGTTAACTTGCGCACTAAGAAAAATTGTTGGACAAATCAAAGAAACTGGCACACTCTCTCCCAAAGGTTGCTAGCCTTAAAACTGACAGTTTTATTTTATTTTTATTTTATTTTATTTTTTATTTTTTTTGGGGGGGGATGCAAACCGAAAATTGGTAGTTGGACTGCAAATAGTGTTATTGGGTGTTGAAGTGAACTCCATTGGATTAAAAAAGAAAACTGTTGAAGTGATTTCCATTAGGGCAAGGAACAGCATTACATAAATAGGGGACCTGTGAGGACACAAGACTGAGAACCTCTGGTAAAGATTATCCTCAACTTCTTATACATTTCTCTTTCATCTTGTTTCCCTTTTCAGTTATTACGAACTAATCTTCTTTTCCTAATACTTCTTGTTCTTCTTTTTACTCTATTTCATTTTCCCTGTCTTTGCTCTGCATCATCGTCGTTCTTATTTCTCTTTATATTTTTTCACCTTTCATACCGATCGTCCATGACCGCATTTCTCTTTTATCTTTATTAAATATATTTCGTCTACTGCACTTGTAATTTCCCATCAGCTGTCTTATTTTCCTTCTTTTCTTCGCTGTGTCTATATACTTCTGTATGTATATATTTTTCATTTTTAAAATTGTCGCTATTCTTTCTCCGTTTTTTATCTCCGTCTTGATAACCATAATTTTGTCTCCGTTTTCTGTTCTCTTCTCTTCATTCAGAGTTTATTGACATGATTTCCCATGCGAAATATATCAGCCAATATTTTTAATTTCCAAGAGATACAGAGCGAAAAATAGAATTCTTTATGTCTTTTACAGATCTAACAAATGTCTCGACAATATTTCTTACCTCTTTACCAATTGGCTAAAGGGATGTCATCAAACGTGATGAAAATTGTCTGGCGTTAGAGGAAGTAAAGATCACAAATGAAGGACCCAAATGAGATAACATTAACCTTTTCGTTGTAGTTTGCAGTGACATCCTACAAACTTAATCAAATCGTCTCTATTCCCGAGGCAAAGCGTTCAAAAGGTCTCTCTTGTTTCCCTACGGTTTCCCTACGGACCAGAGTCACAAAGGATTGTTTTATGAAACGAGATTGATCATCTTTCAATAAAGGATACTGATCATTTTTAGATTTTTCTATATAACCTTTCTACTACCCACCATAAATCTAGGGTTTCACCTCTTCGTCGCGATTGATTTTGTCCCCAAGGATCTGGTGTTAGTTATGTCCGATGAAACGAAATACTTCTATACAATGACGACCATATACAGTAGACGTCATGAGGTACGAGAGGTTACACGAGAATACTGACGTTGGCATCTTGATTATACACACACACACACACACACACACACACACACACACACACACACACACACACACACACACACACACACACATATATATATATATATATATATATATATATATATATATATGTTGACTATATTATGACAAATAAAATTGAAGGTGAAAGAAGTTGACGAGGAGAAATGGGGGAATTTTACGCCTTAACGTTTCGACCCGCAGGGTCTTGATCACAAAGCTAACAACTCAAACGTAACCGGATATTTTATACACGGACGGGTCATCTTATGGGACGCTTCGGAGAGCTTGTTATTTTATCTGCGTATTCTTTTATTATTAATAAGCTTGTGGCTTTTGCTAAACATATAAATCCTTCTCTATGGTTAATGTTGTTATTAGTGTTGATATATGCTGCCTCAATTGTCTTCCGTATTAAATAAAGGATCATCCAAGAAACTAAGGAAGACAATTGAGGCAGCATATATCAACACTAATAACAACATTAACCATAGAGAAGGATTTATATGTTTAGCAAAAGCCACAAGCTTATTAATAATAAAATAATACGCAGATAAAATAACAAGCTCTCCGAAGAGTCCCATAAGATGACCCGTCCGTGTATAAAATATCCGGTTACGTTTGAGTTGTTAGCTTTGTGATCAAGACCCTGCGGGTCGAAACGTTAAGGCGTAAAATTCCCCCATTTCTCCTCGTCAACTTCTTTCACCTTCAATTTTATATATATATATATATGTATACATATATATATATATATATATATATATTGTAGTTGTACATGAGTTACCACCGTATTCTGTGAACTGGTTTCATCACGTTTTCTGTGTTTATTATTACTCAGTGTAAAAGAGAACGGGTAGTACAGTAGTGACTTTATATCTTATAATGCAAGTAGTGTGATGCATCGTACATATGACAGGCGATGCTGCGCGCAAGATTTTGAGTCCTACTGAAGGCCACTGGGAACATTGGTGTTAGCGATCAGTGCCCACCACCAGCTGCCTCGTTCAAGTGCTGTCTCTTGTCTCAAAAATACAGGTATTAGCGATGACTGAATAGAAGTAAAGATAATTTCCTCGCAACGATTTCTACTGCTTCGAGGAAAATAGGGGAATCAGACTTTCGTCCGTTCAAGATAAGCTTCGAAAAAGTAAAAAAGGAAAAATATTACAAGAAGATTAATAGCTCCCATCTCCGGCGAATGTTTTAATATTCTCCTCGGGAGCTCCTAAAGAACATGGGATGTTTTGTTGGAGTTGATATGCTTCATTTGCAATTGAACCTTATGTAAAAGGACAAGATTATAACTGACTAACGTAAGCGACTTTATTCAGTTGAAAGCTGTCACCATAGTAAAGGAGTTGACAGAACAATTGTGATTAACTTTTTTTTTTGGGGGGGGGGACTCTCTTTCATCTCTGATATTTTTGCCTCTGTGTATCGCTTAGACTCTTTGAAAAAGGAAAATAAAGATGTCTCCTAGTTATCTGCACTTGACCACGTATGCAAATAAATATACATACTGTATAGCATATATATATACATATATAATATATATATATATACATATATATATGTGTATGTGTATGTATGTGTATGTATGTGTATGTATGTGTATGTATGTGTATGTATGTGTATGTATGTGTATGTATGTGTATGTATGTGTATGTATGTGTATGTATGTGTATGTGTATGTATGTGCATGTATGTGTATGTATATGTATGTATATGTATGTATATGTATGTATGTATGTATGTATATGTATTTATTCATAAAGTATCTAGGACAAATGAGAGACTATTAGCTGGGGAGGGTAAACGAAGATGTGTTGGGAATAAATTTATTACCCTAACGTTGCGACTACCACCATGGTCTTCTTCAGAAGACCATTACAAATAGGAATATGATCTGAATGTAATACAGCCAGTCATACGAAAAAGACCTTGGTGGTCGCAACGTTAGGGCAATGAATTTATTCCCAACCCTTCTTCGTTCATCCTTCTCTATTTAATAATCTCACACATACTATGTACTATCTATATACTCCGATTACTGTTAAATGGTTTTATCTAGCTTTCAAAACTGCACTATTTTTTCAGGAAGAGGTAAATTGATGACGAGTGTATAAATAGATATTGAACTAAATATATAGCAAATAGAATCCTTTCTGGACCAATTTAACTAAAACAGTAATTAGCAACTGACGTCATAGCTAAGTTTCAGACATTTGAATATTGAAAGGTTATAAAATAATCAAAGTAATATACAGTAAAGGTCATTGTTATAGCAAAGCCAGCAAGAAAGTCGTTGAAATAGAACTGGGAGTAAAACTTCTTTCATGGTTGAAATTGCATTCCATGCAGTACAGAACTGGAAAAATTAAAACGCCTAAACGGAAGTAACGAATGAAAAACTATAGTGTACTTCTTTTGTTCTTATTTGGGATTATGTTTGCTCACCTAGAAAAAATTGGTAGAACACACAAAGAAATAGTTCCTCTCTAGTATAACCTGACCAAAACGGGAGAGTTCATGTTATAAAGAACAAAGTCCATCTGTACTCGAGCCTTCCCATATTTAACCGTTTCAGTGCAGTATTATATTACGTAGATTTTGTTGTAACGAGTTTATTCGTTTGGCCTCGATCTCAATAGGGTCACGGTCTATAAGAACTTCGTTCAGGCAACGGTACCTGCCTAAGCCTTTAGAATCGTCTACAGTTATTCATAGCACTATTTATAATCTTATCACCGTATTAAAAACGTTAAAGTAACGAACATTTTTAACCAACGAACTTTGACCAAGAGATCTCGAAAAAGACATTTCAGACACTCCCAGACTCTTTCTTCCTGCACATGATTTCCATTTGATGCGAGGTCTTCTGTTGTACTTTTTCGAATACTGAAGAATTTTATTTATTAGGCTAAATCCATTACACGAGTATTCATTTCATATTTTTCTTTTCATTCTTGCAGAAAAGAGAGCACCTGCATTTATTAGTTATACCTAAGGCTTCATATTTCAGACTTGAAATTATACTTTTTCGTTATTACTCTTCAACATAATGTGGCACCCTTTACGTATAATCAATCATGTCTTTTATATCTTGATCTTTCCATATACAAACAAAAACTAATATGTACAATATATGTATATATATATATATATATATATATATATATATATATATATATATATATATGTGTGTGTGTGTGTGTGTGTGTGTGTGTGTGTGTGAAACCTATCCCAACAAAGAACCACATGGAAGTAAATGTCGTTTCCAAATTTTACAAAATACTGTGACAGGAAAACAGACATTTTTGGTGTCCGACTCTGTGGAGGTTATGCAGTTGAACGAGCTGACGCTATCCTGAAAGGGACCACGAATGACCGTAACCCCATAAACAGAACAAAATATATCAAGTGCGCCCCCGCAAGTCCTTATCATGGAATTGTAAGTTATCGTGAACTTGTGTCGTAATCTTAAGTACTCTAAATGAACAAACGCCTCAACTTGCTTGTCGAATATTTGTTGCCTTTTCTTCTCTCCAGCTGATATGACCTGTGCGCACTGCTTCTGAAAGGTACGAATAAACATTTGGCTTTTGCTCCCACAGATTTCCATGTAAATAAAGTCGAAGGAGTATTATAAGTTAAGAAACCGCAAATATAGCTTTCGAACACGTAAATATGCAAAGAAATAGGAAATGGCTGCATCCAGATTTACTTTATGCCTTTCGAAAGCAGTCGACCAGAAGTAGTGGTCGAAAAGTTATCCCTTGCAGAAAACGTAGTTATACCAACCCTCTCCGTTTTCTTTAGCTATGATTTTTAACCATTCGGAGTCCGAATACTCAACCTCGACTGAAGAAAATCGCCAGAGAGTTTATGAAATAGAATTTGCGATGAAACTTTCTTCCCATTGCTGTGGAAGAGGATTTCCTCGTCTGAATACAAATGACAGACCTACGTAGGTCATAAAAAGCGACAAAACTTTTATAAAGGATAATCAGTATTATCCTTAGTCCTTTCAGAGAGGTGACTTCTTTGATTTTCTTTCCGTTTTACACGATGTTATCTACATGGTGGGACATATCCAGGTCATGAGGTATTTTTTTCAGACACTTAGAAAAGATTGTTCATGTTTAAGACTGTTTAGCAAGCTTACGCCACTTGTAAATAAGTCATTTTCTTATATTTAAATTAGACATACAAACACACACACACACACACATATATATATATATATATATATATATATATATATATATATATATATATGTGTGTGTGTGTGTGTGTGGGTGTGGGTGTGCGTGTGTGTGCGTGTTATAGACATAACTCCTAATATAAGGAATATTTTAATAAAACTTTACAACAATGTTGGAATAGTTGAAGGGACTAAATAAGCACTCCTGCCTTATGATTAAATCTTTGTCGGTTCATCAGCGAATATCAGTTACCATAAGCCTCTGTTGCAAAGACAACCACTCCGGGTTTTATGGAACAGCTGGGATGAAATCCTTATTAAAACAAAAACATTTACCGTTGCATTTGATACCACATTTATACCAGGAAGTCTCATTACATGCTGTCATACCTCGAGGTAAAGAGATGCGTTAAAGTTCTGTGTAGTCTATGATTAGCCTTCACAGTATCGGCCAGTTCTTGTATCGAAACCACAGACTGGTTTCATAAACAGAGCGTCTGATACAGCGCTTATTTTTCCGTGGCTCTTCAGCCGGATTCAGGTGAAGGAAAAGTGTTGAAAGCTCCACAAAGAGCGGAGAGAGATATGTTCCCTTGTTCTGTTGACATTGCTGAAAGGGTGGGAAGATGAGGCAGTTGATATGGCGGAAATCGGTGTTTTCCTTCAATTTCCAGCCACATTTCAAGCTGCTGTTTCCTCTTCGATTTAGACAGAGTACCCATTTCCTACGATTTTGTTTTCTTCTGCTGAATAAAATCGCCTTTGATACGACGAAATTTTGTGTTTTCCTTCCATTTCCAGCCGCATTTCAAGATGCTTCTTTTTCGGTTGAGATAGAGTACCCATTTCCCACAATTTTGTTTTCTTAGGCTGAATAAAATCGCCTTGTGCCATGGACAACAAATGATTAAATTCGCAAAGTACGACTGAAGGATTCATACAGAAAAGCCTTCAGACAACTTTTAATCAAGAAATGATTCGAAGGAAGGTGCAAGAGACCATAAGGCCCACATTAGGTAGTTCCATGTCCATTACCTCCTATCAATCTTATTCATAAAGTTATCTAACCTTCTCTGAAAGCAACAGATAGTTTCAGCGCTTACTACTTAGTGACTAAGTGTATTCCATACATTGATCACTCTGTTAGTAAACCAGTTCTGGCCTATTTCCTTCTTAAATTTAATTTTGTCCAATTTAATCCCATTACTGTGAGTCTTGCCATGTCCTTAATACGATGACTTTGTCTCCATTATCCGTGTTAAAGCACTTGATCCACTTGAACGCCTGTATTAGATCACTCCGCACTATAGGTCTTTCCGAGGAGTGTAAGTCAAGGTGTCTAATCCTGGCCTCGTAAGCTAAATTTCTGATCCCATGAATCATTTTGGTCATTCTCCTCTGTACTGATTCTAGTGAATTAATATCCATTCCAAAAGCGTAAAGATAACAAGCGTAGCAAGGTCTAATAGAAATACTCGGAACGTGATATGAAACCTACGCTCTTTAACTTGGAAAAGCGTTTTAGCAAAGATTCTCGTTAATGACAGAATGATTGAGATACTGCCAGGCACAGTAAACCTTTCCCAGGCAGTAACTATCTTAGAGCTGCGATCGTCTTACAAAGGATTACAAAGGAGGAGCATGCCGACAGGAGACCTTTTGGTCCATAACTAGGTCGGATGCAAAAAAAAAAAAAAAAATGTATAATGATAAATAAATAAATGATTAAATAGAAATTATAATATGAATAATAAATAAAATAAATAGGTAAAGTTAAAATAAACCAACAGGTAAATAGTAAATAATAATAATTTGACAAATAATAAATGATATTCAGGGAAATAATGAAAAAACAGACAAATAATAACATACATACATACATATACCAAGGCTTTTTCCCCCTTCCAAGGGAGGTAGCCAAAAAGGGAAAGGCATGAAAACACTCCCACCCATTTCATCCCTAAATACACTCCACACCCCTCCCACCCTTCCTCTCATCTGAGCACCTCCTGGATGACGGGTCATCCCTGCACCCTGCCCACCGCCCTGGGTCAGAAACAGTGTCGCAAGACACAGTACATCCACAGCAAGGCCGCTTCATTTAATCGGCGACCCCCCCTCTCCGTCCCCCTTTGCATATAAGGCGAGGACGGGGAGAAATCCCTTCGGGCTGCGTCAAAATTTACTCACACATACTACCCCACCCCCCACCCCCCGCCCATTCCTCCTCATGCAGTCACAACATCATCCATATACAACCATTCTCCACTCACCTCTGTCTTCCGTCCTCTCCCTTCCTTCCTCAACAGACATTCCCCTCTTCCCCAAAGCCCCCTTCACCCCATCCATCCACCTCATCCTAGGACGTCCCCTCATGTTCACTCCCTCCACATCTGCCTTCCATACCTCTTTTACTAGTCTTTCTTCACTCATTCTTTCCATGTGTCCAAACCATCCTAATATTCTTTCATCAACCCTATCTCCCAAATCCTTTTCCACCCCTGTTCTCCTCTTCACCTCCTCATTTCTCACTCTATCCAGCCTAGTAACCCCCACCATACTTCTCAGACACCTCATCTCAAACACATTCAAACTCCTTCTCTCTTCTTCTCTTATGTTCCACGTTTCTGCCCCATACAGTGCTGTTGGCACAATCACTCCTTCATACAGTCTCCTCTTCGCATCCATTCCCAAATGTCTATTCCTCATTACACTCTTTAAACCACCAAGGCATTTACTCGCTTCTCTCAATCTACATTCTACCTCCACCTTCACTCCACCTTTTCCTGCTACACTTGCACCCAAGTATCTAAAACTATCCACTTCCTCCAGTCGCTCTCCCTTAATGTTCACTTCCAGTCTACTGCCACTTTCACCCCTTGTACATCTCATCACCTTACTTTTACCCACATTTATCTTTAGCTTTCTTCTATCACATACTCTCCCAAACTCTGCCACCAGCTTCCTCAATCCCTCCTCTGACCCTGCCACAAGCGCAGTGTCGTCCGCAAACAACAGCTGGCTCACCTCCCACTTTTCTCCATTTTCTTTAACCATCTCCAATCCCTGACACACTACCCTAGCATTCACCTCTCGCACCACCCCATCCATGTATAAGTTGAACAGCCAGGGCGACATAACGCATCCTTGACGAAGTCCCACCTTTACTTCAAACCACTCACTCTCTCCATTTCTAATCCTAACACATGCTCTACTACTCTCATAGAAACTCTTAACAGCTCCCAAAAGCTTTCCTCCTATCCCATAAATCTGCATAACCTCCCACAGTGCCTTTCTGTCTACCCTATCATAAG
>NC_134792.1:48562200-48569700 GCF_046742065.1 Oratosquilla oratoria | reverse complement strand
TTAGTTTTTTTTTTTTTTTTTTTTTTTTTAGTTTTTTTTTTTTTTTTTTTTTTTTTTTTTTTGCATCTGCGGGTTCCCACGTGTTTAGGCTTTTGTTGAGCTCCTCGCCACGCCAATAGGCCAAGCCGCTAATTATCTAAAAAGTGCAAACAAAAGCAACAAACTTTTTCCCAGAGGTATCGACATATAACCCAAAGTCTTCGTTCTTTTTCTCTCATGGCAGACCAGCACAATAGGATGGCATGAAAAGATTTTTCTTTCTTTTTTTTCCGCTTTCCAGGTCACTCCTCTGCAATTGGCTAATCTGCTTTAGATTACAGAACTGCTCAACGCAGCGGGGATAAGTCAGCACTGGTCTTTTTAAATGGGTTAGCTGCCAAGATTTATGTTCATTTTTTGTTCTGCAATATCTGTTTTGTTTTCGATCCTTGCTCCTCAACTAGGGAGCTATTGGCATATCGAGTGCATCCTATTGTCTTCAACATCTTGTACCGATAACGCTCTGCAAAAAAACACACAAAAAAAAAGTAACAAGAAAAAAAGACTATTGCACCCTGGTTTCTTTTGCGTGTTTTCTCTGTAACCACCATGGAAAAGCCTACAAAAATGTCTAAAAAAAAAAAAAAAAATTGCATTCAGAAAGGAGAACAAAAGTGACAGTTGTTTACATCTGCCTGCTGCTCGCTGAACAGAATGGAATTTACCAGGGCTGCGAGACTTCAGGCTCAGTTTTGTGAGAGGCCATGTCTCATTTTAGCTTACACGAAGAACAGTTCCCCGGAAATTGAGTAACGAAACGCCGGAATTAGGAAAGATGTGCCTTGTTCCGTCAATGCATGATACTTTATTCTGATAAATGGTGAATGAGATTGGTCTAAAATGCATCATTTGATTTCTTGCATTCTTTCGTTCTTAAGTCTACATCTCATTCAGGCTGTTATAGTGTATTCGCCATGAATCTTGATGGTTAAAGATAAAGGCTTTAGGCACAGTAAAATGTCTCCTTCCATCTTGTCACCGATTTCAGGGAAGTGTTACGACAAAGCAAATAAAGTTGTGTGTTGTTTATCTTAGCAAAATGCTTGTGTGTGTGTGTGTGTGTGTGTGTGTGTGTGTGTGTGTGTGTGTGTGCGTGTGCATGTGTGTGTGTGTGTGTCAGTTTATGTGTATAGGTGAAGGAATGAATTGCTCGTTTTAGTAAACAGAAACATATTCTTCTAAAGACCTCTCAATGCAATCCTAACTAATATTAATCTTGTGTAATTCTATCCCCTGTATTAACTGATACGTTATGGCCTCAGGTTGATTTCTTAATCGAAATTACAACAAGATTATCGTCAAAGAGAGAGGTTTGGTTCTTACCTCCCAGAAAGTTTTATCCGTCACATGAAACAGCACTCAGTGTTGTAAAACAAGTATTGGCAAGCCTTTCACCAAACATACAGAAATTAATCCAAAACGTATTGCCGGACTGAAGACCTGAGATGCTCTAAGAGCCAGAATATGATTGAAAAATATAGATGAAATATATCTAGGAAGGATCTACAAGGAGCATTCTGTCAAAAACTTAATTGGTTTTTGCTCTATATTGGTTTAACTACCAATCAGGAAGACACTTCAACACTTATGTATATTCATATATATATATATATATATATATATATATATATATATATAAATATATATATGTGTGTGTGTGTGTGTAGATTTGTTTGTTGTCTACATTGGGTTTGGAAGCGTTGAGACAAACGAAGTTGTAGTTTCTCTTTAATATCTCCGAAACTCTACTAATCTACACACAAATTCAAATGGTGGTTGTTGCCAAGTTATAGAGTTATATTTTATTTATTCTCTACTATCTACTGCTTAATCTACTTCTACAATGTACAGTACATAAACTGAGTATGAACACTCAATATTCATGTATAGTTTTTGTATATACAAACAATGGAGCACATAGTAAATATTATATCGGTCGTATGACGACTTGCAGTTGTCAATGGGGGATGGGGATGCAGGTGTCCTTTCGCGCTCAGCTGAATGACCGCGGATGAGGTCCGACACAATAGGGTGTCTCGCGGGGATTCTGGAGAGGTAGTGACCTGACGTCCTATAGCTAATGCGTGCGTGTGTACGTGCGTCATCTGTTGCAAGATGATTGAATGAAGTATTCAATCCCTTAGATGTCCAATGTGCACACGCGCACACCCATATGTATGTATATATGTATCTATGTATGTATGTATGTATGTAAAGTACACCAAGACAGACAGTAGACAAGCTATTTTATGAGATGATAAGAAATTCATATAATAGTGAGAAAAAAAAATTACATCCGGTATTTACCCAAGATGGGATAAAGGAAGTCTGTACTTTACAGACAGACAATAATGACAACAAATCTTGCATCGAGTTACACTTACAAGAAACCATTAGCCCTATAGTAGCTGCCAAAGGCCCTATGGTCCTCTATTAGATCTCTCTGGAATAAAACCTTGGATTGTTGTCTGTGTTGTATCATTGTGAGTTGAAGAGTTCGGTTCTATGCCACTGGTTTGTGTACGTACTAGAAGGAGAGCAGATCCTGGTTGCCAACTCTCCTTTAATGAAAATGTGGAGGAAATGCAATTTGAAGTTGATAGAGTCTGTGGACCTAAGTTGCATCTCCATATGAAGGTGACAAAGTTGAACGGGTTTGAAAATGGGCAGCAAAGAGGTGATTCTTTCGAACGTCTATCTTACATGAACTTCCATTAGCAGATAGCCATTATTGGGTCCGAGAGAGATGATAAACTTAATTACCGAAATGAAAGGCGGTGGGACATTAAGGGGTGATATAGAAAGTCAACAATGTTGGCCTAGATCTCATTCTTTTATGGCTAGTACCGTTCTTCCTCTCGTTTTTTATTAATCTACTTCTATTGTTTTTCATACTAAAAAAAATATGAATGACGTCTCCGTATGTTGAAAAAAACACAACTTTAAGAAAGAAACAAGATCATAAAAATGAGCAAAGAAAAACAAAGAGCAATGATATGTTTTGTCTTCATCAGTTTTCATAAAACCATCAGTTTAGCTGACTGTCAAAGTTATGGCATCACATTATCAGAGTGCTTTAGTTTGTTTTGTCACGTCACTCCGCGTCGTAACGCGAGGACATTTTGCACCAAAATGGGCGATTTGCCATAAGAGTGTCACAACAAACTGCCAAAGTAATGTCAGATGTCCCTGATTCTGAGCGATTCACAACGATGTGATGACGTCATTATAGCTAAGGTTAGTGACGCCCCGGCCCAGTCCTGTGGCATTCCAACAATACTGACGCGTTCGGAACGTTATTGCTTTTGGTGGCTGGCTGCCCGCGGGAGAATAAAAACCGCGGAACAAATAAATATGAACCGCCGCGTCATCTCGTGTTGCGTTTCTCGTATATTAGCAGCTCGGCAAACGATCGTGGTGTGTGTTGATGGCTTGCTGTATGTTTTGTACAAACATGTCCACCGTTACATGTAATTGCGTTGTTTGCACGTCATAAGCTTTTAATGTAAACAGAAAGCTTCTCTGCTGAGATTAACCCTTCGAGTTAAATGGAATATTTTGCCTTAAACCAGAGCAAAGATGAATAAAATAAAATAAAGAATATCACTTTAGCGAACACAGACTTGTCTCAAAGTGAATAGAATTGTATGTCGTTAGCAAACAAAATTTTACGTTTTATGTCAGATGTTGATTGGCGCAAAATGTTCTCATCAGACCTTTCGATAATGGCATTGTTTCATACACCTGTTCTGTGTGTGTGTGTGTGTGTGTGTGTGTGTGTGTGTGTGTGTGTGTGTGTGTGTGTGTGTGTGTGTGTGTGTGTGTGTGTGTGTGTGTGTGTGTGTGTGTGTGTGCGTGTGCGTGCGTGTGCGTGCGCATGATTCACCAAAGTCTTGAATCACGATTTGGACACGTGATTGACAACTATTACCCTCCTGGATGTGAGCTCAGAGGTCGTATATGACCGATCTATGGGTAATGCTGTGACCTCACACGCACACACACACCCAACTCCCCGCCCACGAGTGTTGGAGTAACGACCCGCAGCGCAGCGATACTGAAATTATTTCAGCCCTGGGCGGGATTCGAACCAAAGTCTTGAATCACGATTTGTACCCGTGATTGACAGCTATTACCCTCCCGGATGTGAGATACACACACACATACACATGCACACACACATACACATACACACACACACACACACACACACACACACACACACACACACACACACACACACACACACACACACACACACAAACACACACACACACACATATACACAATGTCTTTGAAAAAAGAACTTAGATCAGGTTGTAGAAGGGTACTTGTCTTGGACAATTGAAGAAGTTAATTACCCTGTAAGTGCGTGGCCTTCATAAGCAAAGCTTTTGCTTACGGGACACAAACCTTGTATTTGAGAGATACTCAGGAACCTGAACAGCCTTACTGTGGACACAGGAAGTGGAGACTGAGACAGCCGTTTTGAGATTCGTTTAGATTCGTTTAGATAAACACCTAAACAAGATGCTGTAATGACTGGGTGAGCGGGTTAAGGCGTCGTTACTTGCGGCGAAAGGTCGAGGAGATGGTGGTTCGAATCCTGCCACCGGCGAAGTTGAACCAAGGGTTTGGTTTATTAAATTCCACCCTACAAAGCCCTCTGTGAGGGGCACCGTTCTAGCCTTCGGATCGGGGGGAGTTTGTGACGTTAAACCATATCATCATCATCATTATTTGTTTTGTTATTGTTTGTTTGTTTTTAATTATTTGTTTGACTTTTAATTATTATTAGTTATCTGTCAATTTATTATTATCTACTATTTATTTGTTTATTTATTATTTAACTATACCTCTGCATTTATTTATTTTATTTTATTTACTATTATTAATATCATAATTTTCATTTATCTTTATTTAATATATTTATCATTATTACATTTTTTTCTTCATCCGACTTAGTTATGGACCAAAAGGTCTCCTGTCGGCATGCTCCGCCTTTGTAATCCTTTGTTTGTAATCCCCAGTGAGGACATGAACACATTCTGTTAGTGTCCGCCATATTGCATCTGTACCCCGTACCCCTTTCAGGAGCGGCTCGCCCCATAGTCAAGTGACACTTGGGCCTCTTATGCAGTTCTGTTTTCATCTTGTTCTTTCCAGGTAGTCCAGCTCACGGGTCCAATGGCTTCCATTTCCGGTAAATGGCTCCAAAGTGAATACCGTCATTGTTGATCATTTGTATACTGATTTTGTTTACCAAGAATATCCGTCGGCTTCTTGAGCACACTACTACTACTACTACTACTACTACCACTACCACTACCACTACCACTACTACCACTACTACCACTACTACCACTACTACCACTACTACCACTACCACTACCACTACCACTACCACTACCACTACCACCAACACCAACACCAACACCAACACCAACACCAACACCAACACCAACACCAACACCAACACCAACACCAACACCAACACCAACACCAACACCAACACCAACAACAATGTTTATTTGGCATTGAATCAATATACATGAAGTGCAGGTAATGAAAAGAACACATAGTGCGAAATAACAATTACAAATGCCGAGGATAACACAAAAAAAAAGACATGTAAGCTTATTTCCATTATGGTCCTGGAAAGACAAAATGATATAATGGCTTTTAGTGTCGATGCTAAGATCAGCTGAGAGAAAGAATACGATGTACTCTGAGAGAAACAAGTGTATCTCAACCTGATACAAGGAGGAAGGGATGCGTGGTGTTCTTGTGACTAGGTGTGCGAGGATTAAGGATATTATTTAAAAAGGAGGATTTAAGCTGTTGACGAGAAAGGAAAATTAAATGGAATAATAATGGCTGTGTGAGGTGCTCTGGTGAGATGGTTTTAGAAGCGTGATGATAACAAAGAAGTTAATACTACTATTATGACTTCTTTTATAAATACGAAAAAGTCTTTTAAAATATATATATGCACACACACATTCGCTTATGTATATATACATATATATATATATGTGTATATATATATATATATATATAATATATATTTACAGAGAGAGAGAGAGAGAGATATGTATATACTGTATGTGTATATACGTATACTGTATATTATATATGTAATATATATGTATATACTATGTATGTATACATTATATGTGTATACGTTATGTGTATACATTATGTGTACACATTACATGTGTATATATTATGTATTCATTATATGTGTATATATGTGTATATATCGTATATGTATATATATATGTATTATATGTATATATTATATAGATATGTATTTTGTATGTATATATTATGTATATAATGAAAATGTATATATTAAATATGTATATTAAATATGTAGGCTGCCTCAATTATTTTCTTCCTTTTCTTCGTGAGTCCATCTTGAAGCACCTCTGTTCTGTCCCAGTCCGCCAAGTGGCCATGGCTCTCCATGTGGACGAGTTGGAAGTCTGGTGGACATTTACGTCATTTTTGTGCTCATTTGTCCGCTTTTTAATCCCTCTAATGGTTACTC
This sequence comes from Oratosquilla oratoria, assembly GCF_046742065.1. NCBI lineage: Eukaryota > Metazoa > Arthropoda > Malacostraca > Stomatopoda > Squillidae > Oratosquilla > Oratosquilla oratoria. The sequence continues at coordinate 48,563,108 of NC_134792.1, read as the reverse complement.
TGTAGTGTGTCTTGCGGTACCTCGTGTAGGGTATTGTAAATGATAATGTTTTCCTCCGTGTCGACACTGAAAAGAAAGAGAGAGAGAGAGAGAGAGAGAGAGAGAAGAGAGAGAGAGAGAGAGAGAGAGAGAGAGAGAGAGAGAGAAGAGAGAGAGAGAGAAGAGAGAGAGAGAGAGAGAAGAGAGAGAGAGAAGAGAGAGAGAGAAGAGAGAGAGAGAGAGAGAGAGAGAGAGAGATAGAAGAGAGAGAGAGAGAGAAGAGAGAGATGGAGTGATGACAAACGGATCTCTTATCGAAGGATGAGATAAGGGGAAGATGGAGTAAGCGTTTGACTGACGCGCCGTTCCGGGAAACTCCCTTGTCGACGATAAAAGACACTTATAGGTGGTCCAGAGAAGAAGGAGGAAAAAGTGACCAAGAAGATAGGTCTCATTTCCGTCCCGAAAGTTGCTGATTCGTTCAGAAGACTCGTAAACTACGAAACACAGAGGGGTTATCAAGCTAGTTAGGCAATTTATGATGAAAAGGGGGGAAAAATTGAAGAGATTTTATGACCTCATGAAATAAGCGTGGTGGGGGGATGGTGATGATGAGGGTGGAATGAGAAAGATACTAGGGTCGCTTTTTATGGGGAAGGGGACAAGTGATTGATGTGAAAATTATAGAGAAGTATGATTGCTGCCGGCCGTGTAGACTAGTACTACAAGTTGGGATAGGATGGGAAGGGTGGAGCGGTGGAGGGGGGGAAGGGAAAGGTCTTCAACAAAATAGTCTTGTTCACTATAAACCCACTATCGGAGAAATAATAACGGAAAGTACAGGGAAACTGTATATTTCGACTACTACTTTCCGTTATTATTTTCCGTTATTATTTCTCCGATAGTGGATTTATAGTGAACTTTTACAA
>NC_134792.1:48554700-48557200 GCF_046742065.1 Oratosquilla oratoria | reverse complement strand
ACGAAGGAAGAGAAGATAGACAATAAAGGAAGAGAAGGAAGAGAAGATAGACGATAAAGGAAGAGAAGGAAGAGAAGATGGACGATAAAGGAGGAGAAGGAAGAGAAGATAGACGATAAAGGAGGCGAAGGAAGAGAAGATAGACAATAAAGGAGGAGAAGGAGAAGTATAAGGAGGAACAGGAGAAAGAGACACAGGATGGAAGTGGAAGAGAAGGAAAAGATAATGATGCTTTGTCTTATACAGGGTAACAAAAAGCGCTACCAAAAGACGGGGCTCCACGAACATGAACAAGTGTGTGAATAAATGTGTGTCATCCAGACACTTCACAGTCTAAGGTCGCCCATTAAATCACTGATTCTTAACCTTTTTCATCCTATGACCCCCAAGACTCTTCAGGGTATTACCGTAACCTCTTTAAGAAATTTCTTTAAGAAATTTCGAAACGGTGATCCTTGTGAAAAGGCAAAATAAAACGCTGCTTATGGTTGATATGTTCATTGTACCATACCACCATACCTGTGACCAGTGTTGCATCACTCACCAAACTGGTAAAAGCTCCCAAGTGTCTAATTCAAACATATGAAAATATATTATCCTCCCGAATCCTTTTTGACCCCCTAAGAAACCCCCCAAACAACCCCCCAGGGGGTCACGACCCCTAGGTTATGACCCGCTGTTCTAACCTGATCCAAACCGTTTGGCGTTAGACGGAGCAAAAGACTCCAAGGATTTCAATTCATACCGTTGGACGAAGAAGAACAAAACGCAAGAATCCAAGGCTTTCAATTCATACCATTGGACGAAGAAGAAGAATAAAAGCCAAGAATTCAAGGCTTTCAATTCAAACCATTGGACGAAAAAGAACAAAACCCAAGAATCCAAGGATTTCAATTTATACCATTGGACGAAAAAGAACAAAACCCAAGAATCCAATGCTTTCAATTCAAACCATTGGACGAAGAAGAACAAAACCTAAGAGAGATCATTTATCCCGTACTCCATCTTCTCAAATTCTGCTTCCACCCTCATCAACTTTGCGTTACTCCCTCTCTCGCTCTCCGTCACTCCCTCCCCCTCTGCTGTTTCTTCCACCTCCTTCAGCCCTCCCCCCCCATCTCCCCCCCCTCCCCTACCACCGTTACCCACAATGTTTCGCTCATTTTTTCCCGACAAGTTTCGCCACTTTCTGGAGATTTTCCTGCTTGACATTATTCCTCATCTCGTTCCAATATCCATCACCTCCGTCTCTTGCTTTCCTGACTCCTCCTCCTTCTCCTTCCTCTTCTTTTTCCTTTTCCCTCTTCTCTTTCTCCTCCTCCTCCACCTCCTCCTCCTCCACCTCCTCCTCTTCCTCCACCTCCTCCTCTTCCTCCTCTTCCTCTTCCTCCTCCTCCTCCTCTTCCTCCTCCTCCTCTTCCTCCTCCTCCTCCTCTTCCTCTTCCTCCTTTTCCTCCTCCTCCTCCACCTCCTCCCCCTCCCCACCTCCTCCTCCTCCCCCTCCTCCTCCTCCACCTCCTCCACCTCCTCCTCCTCCTCCTCCTCCTCCTCCTCCTCCTCTTCCTTCTCCTCCTCCTCATGCTTATCCTCCTTCTTATTCTCATTCTCTTATACCTCCTCATACTCCTCCTCCACTTCCCTCCCCCTCCTTCTTCGCCTCCTCCTCCCCCGTCTCGTCTCCTTTGATCCTTCCCGCCCTCTTCCTTCCTCTTCTTCTTCTTCCTCCTCCTTCTGGGTCTCATTAAGGTTTGCCTCGTCCTTGGGAGAGAGCAGAAGTGTTACTTGGAGGCAGCGCGGCCAGGGAGATCGTTACCTAAGAGGACATTAGGAGGCGCGTTGCTCCACGTCCTTGGAGGAGGAGGCAGAGGCAGTTTGTTGAAGAGAGGCACCTTGCAAATGTTGTGTGAATGCGCCGATCAAGACACTTTGGTGACGTGTCGAGGGTTCATGAAGATGTAGAGTCTACTGGAGGTTTCGTTTAGATAAACATCTAAGCAAGATGCTGTAATGACTGCCATTTATTTTATATTATTTGTTTATTTGTTTGTTATTATTTGTCTGTTTATTATTTGCTTGATTTTTGTTTATTATTATTCACCTGTCAATTTATTATTATTTACAAGATAGAAAGACTACTGGAGGTTTCGTTTAGATAAACATATAAGCAAGATGCTGTAATGACTGCCATTTATTTTATATTATTTGTTTATTTGTTTGTAACTATTTGTCTGTTTGTTTATTATTGGCTTGATTTTCATTTATTATTATTTATCCGTCAATTTATTATTATTTGTTATTTACCTGTTTGTTTATTATTTAACTATACCTATCCATTTATTTATTTGATTTATTATTTATATTATAATTTTTATTTTATTTATTTATTTTTTATCATTATTAAAAAAAAAAAATCGCATCCGACCTAGTTATGGACCAAAAATGTCTCCTGTCGGCATGCTCCGCCTTTGTAATCCTTTGTAATCCTTTGTAATGCTACAGA
>NC_134792.1:48547200-48549700 GCF_046742065.1 Oratosquilla oratoria | reverse complement strand
GATTTATAGATGATGCATTAGATACGTCACATTTGTATTAATTATTCATCAGTTTATTGCCCATTTTCCTGAAGGGCAGACAGAATAAGCACATTTCATTGGTGTGATGTGATGCACCACGGCCTCATGCATAAACTCCCAACCTGGTGAATAACTCTTCCTAAGCAATGATCAGTATTATGAGGCGCTGTTTCCTCTCATCGAGTCTAAAGACCACCCCACTAATTTTCATATTTATAATTTCTTGCGGTTGTATATTTTATTGATCAAATACGTAGTGCTATGTTGTCTGAGTATTTTGAGGTCGTTATTTTTTAGAAGAGAGCTTCCAAGTTTATTTATATGTACGGCGCACATAGTAGAATCGTACATTCTTTCGTTGAATCCTCCTGAAAAGCTGCAATAGTATCACAGGATGTCAAACCATCGGGTTGCAAAAGTAATTCATCCATTCAACATGGCATTGAACAGAGGAAGAGTGAAAAAGCTCTCTACTATGTGATTAGAGGCGAACTAGCAGAAGAGGCACCTACCCACTCAACAAAGTAATTTTTTCCGTCTGTGTACAAAAGGAAGATTGTCAAGCGAGACACTACCACGAAAGGGGGTACTGAGACCTCATAAAGCAGAACCTATTACTCTGGATAAGAATTAACGGAAGAGCCTGAAAGGACTCAATACCTAACATTTAAATCAACTGACTATCATGCGTCATAAAAACTTTAGCATTGTATGTCACAAAGCCTAACCATACAAACTGTCCGTTTTCTGTTGAAAATGTCTTCAGTGTCGACTTGACGTCACGTCGCTCATGGCGGGACGATGTGGCATTACTCAAAAGCTCCTGCTCTTTGCATACGTGGACACACTTTGTTTACTTAGGTTCTGATGGATCACGCATCAAGTGTCCTCTTCGCTTCGCTGAACGGAAGAGGTATTGGATGGACGCATGATACCTTAGAGCTACGTTTAGGTTTACTGGTCGTGGCTACCAGCTATTTGTCGATGGAAGTCCATTGCATTTAAGTAGAACAAACTTGCTAAATTGATCAAAGAGGTTTGTATTTGCTCTAAACCTAATTAGATTTGATTGCACTTCAGGTATTCCAATTTTAGCTAGGACTTGACAATTTCATTTAGCTGAAAGGAAACTTTATTATATCTTAATTATTGAAGACTGTTTTGTTCTGCTGAATTAATTACGAACCTTTTCATTTGAATACTGAGTATTTATAGAATATCCTAGAATAGAGTATCCGTTTCAAACACGTTTCAAATTTTAGAAGAAAACCTATATACCAAAAGACTTTTCCCCCCTTATAAGGGAGGTTGCCAAAGGAAGAAGATGACAAATCAAATCTATTCGTATTTGGAAATGATGGTAATGCATTTGAATCTTTTGTAAGAATCTTTAGTAGTTAGGCATTAGCTAGCACTCAAATTTTATTTTCCAATATGTATGTTGTGGTCATTATATTTACTCGTATTCATCTCTGCGAGGTTGTGAGAAACTCGTAATCTACGATACTTTCCACAGACCCCAAAAAGGCATCAGACACTATACTACTAAGAAATGGAAACAAACGCACCTTGATAATATCCAACTGTTTACAATTTTTTTTTCTAAAAGTCTCTTCTACTCTGAAGTTGAATACAGAAAGAAAGAAAAAATAAGTTTTGATATTTGACGAGAAAATTTAAGATATATATTTTTCAAGCTAAGTTGCTAACTTTTAGGTGATGATTTCAATCCGGTCCCAATTCAGAAAACTTCTCATCACAGCCAAAAATTATACGTAAAAAAAAAAAATCTTACTACTTTCACTGCACAAATGACTCCTTTGGTTAAAAAAATCACCTGTCGACACTCAGAAAAAAACGTGTAAGTCATGAATAGGAGCGAGAGAGTCATCAGGTAGTGAAACTTAGTTTTATTTGTGTTTCAGATCGAAGAAAAAGAACTAAAAAGTCTACGTTGATATTTCCCTGGGTGTTGGCTTTCCTTAGCTGATTAGAATCGTCTAGCAGAAAAAAGAATAAAGGAATAGTTAACTAGTAACAATGAAAAGAGTTAATCAAAATATCATTAAACTTTATGCAACGTTGGAAATTTCTTTCAAATTAACGAAATTCCTCGACAAAATCCAAAAATAAAAGCATAATCCGACATTACCAATGTGCCCTCTCCGATAACTCTCTGAATTAATTTTCCTTTAAACCACTTTATTCCGTACACAATTAACTTACAGTTTTAGTGGAGGCAAATGTAGGTGTGCTGGTTATTTGTCCAGAAAAAACATGGCCTCTCCATCTCTGTATCCACTTCTAGGAAATTGTAATTAAGAACAGCTGCTACAAAAATAAAGTCTATTAAAACGTGGAACATTTATTCTCGTATACATATACGTTTATATTATGTCATGTAGCATATTTAATCACTGGTCCATGAATATATATATATATATATATATATATATATATATATATATATATATATATG
>NC_134792.1:48537200-48544700 GCF_046742065.1 Oratosquilla oratoria | reverse complement strand
TGTGTGTGTGTGGGCCTTGTGTGTGTGTGTATGTGTGTGTGTATGTGTATGTGTATGTGTGTGTGTATGTGTGTGTGTATGTATGTGTGTGTGTGTGTGCGTGTGTGTGTACGTGTGTGTGTACGTGTGTGTGTGTACGTGTATTTATAGAACAAGGAATACGACTCAACATGAAAATTAAGTTCATTTTTTATCAGCATCTGATCTTTCCTAGGTTGTAATTGGTGTGTAAGGAAATGGGAGTAAAGCTGATTGTTACAAATATGTCAGGTTTGGCGGTGAAACGGAGTTAGTTGAGGGATCTAGACTGATTCTATGTCTAAGACTGAGTCTTCTGGTTCCTAGACTTGGGAACTACATAGACCGAAACTTTAGCTGGCAAAGTCTCTTCTAAGACGGAAGTTAGAACCGAAGAACGATATAGGAGGAGGCGAGTACTAGAGCAAGAGAAAGTGAAACATCATTTGATCTTAAACCTGAGGTGGAGAGGCTGAGAGTCGGAATCTAGAACGGAAACTAGAGCTTAGACCGGAACTCGATTCTGGAGTGGAACAGGAAAGGGAGGGAGGGAGGGGGGGGAGAGAGGAAGGGGGTTTTACAGAGAATAACACAGTGGCATGGTTGTGCGTGGAATTATTAAAAGTGCTTCAGGGATCTTCAACGGAAAAATATGATTTCCGCGTTTCAGGAAGAAGTAGATGGAAAGCCGCGGTGTTGCGTAAAGAGAGTCGTTACTTCTACTTCGTAAGCTTCTTGGTTTCCGTAAGACCATTCCGCTTTGGTAATACAGTGGAATTTTTTTCCTTTTTTTTTGGGGGGGGGCGGAGGTGAAGGGAGGAGGTCAATAAAAAATGAGATTAAAATCTTTTCAGAAAATCAAATTTAACGAGAAGAAAAACGGGATAATCTAATAACGAAATTACTAATAAGATTCGCGACCTTGGAATTCTTAAGCAAATTATGGATCGATGACAAATGATACAGGTAATATAAAAAACACTTGAAAACGTTACATATGTCTGTACCGTTCAGAAAACTAACATTAAATGAGTATGCAGACAAAAGGTGTGTGATTCGCTATGCTCTTTGGTCGACTTTTCTTTGAGAGCTTGATGTAACTAGATCTATTGGTAACACTGTTATCTTGCACACACACACACACACACCAGAAACCCAGTAGCACAGCGTAACGACCAGTGAACTCGCTAAAACTCATTAAGTCCTCCGAACGTGTGTGTGTGTGTGTGTGTGTGTGTGTGTGTGTGTGTGTGTGTGTGTGTGTGTCTGTGTGTGTCTGTGTGTGTCTGTGTGTCTATGTGTCTGTGTGTCTATATGTCTGTGTGTGTATGTATCTGTGTGTGTGTCTGTGTGTATGAATGTCTGTATCTGTGTCTGTGTATATGTGTGTCTGTACAGGTCTTGTCATCAATCCTACCATCTATCCTTATCTAGAAATTAGTTCTAACCATCATTCATATCTCACTTTTACGAGTAAACAAACTAACCACCCAGTAATGTTCCTTATCTTTATCCTAGGAATGAACCTAGATCATACTGTGCTAATCCCTCAGTAGTTTCTAAAATTCCCAAAATGATGTAGTGGGCACCAGTCCCTCCACTTCTTTGAAATTTAGGAAAACAAATCTGAAAATATAAATAAATAAAGGTGTTACGTATTTGTTGCTAGGAAACCTATTGACCTACAAATATTTTTTCTTTTTCTTTTATTTTCTTTTTATTGATTATTATTACTTATTATTGTTGTTGTTGTTGTTTTGTTGTTGTTGTTGTTTTAATAATACTAACATATATATATATATATATATATATATATATATATATATATATATATGTGTGTGTGTGTGTGTGTATATATACATACTCGGGAGGCTTGATTGCCACGCGTACTATTTAGTATATTCGTAGACAAAAGTAACTATAATTTCTATAGATTAACGATAAACTTATCTGTCTGACAAATAACCTAGACATTACAGATTCCAGCGTTTCTATCCTTGAAGACAACACCACGCCTGAAATGGCACCGTTATTGGAAACTTGCTGGTCTCGCATTTGCTTAATTGTGGGTTCGAATCCCGCACTCCTCTCCAATTCCCAGCAGTGGCTGTTAACTAGCCAACAGTCCAAGCGCACGAGGTAACGGCTTCGGCCGCAGTTACGCTCTTCTTTCATATAAATAGGAAAGGAGAGATTTAAACATGTTAGCTAAAGAGAAGTACAGTAAGACTAAAAAATGATTACCTTTCTCCTTGGAAAAGATGTTTAGTAATAACGTGAAACACACATGAAGAGTTGTTGCAGAAATATGACAATTCACCACCAAAATGGCATATGATGTAATTTTTTTTTTTTGTGGGGGGGGGGGGGAGAGGATCATTCAACCTCGTCATAGACCAAATGGTCTCCAGTCAGCCTATTTTACGATTGCAATCCATCGCAGTCCATTACAAGAATTTGAATTATTCTATGGCCTCGAAAATAAGACCTAAAATTCGTCCGCATGAAAAGTCTCTTACGTAAGACGACCAAACCGACTCTGTCAGTATTAATGACATCCATATGAGACCACGACAGAGTCGAATAACCCCATTTGGTCACAGGCGAAATGTCATTTCTGTTTGTTATCCTTCCCCCCCGCCTTTTTTTTTTTTTTTTTTTTTCTGTCAAAATAGAAGATTGTTCCACGCGCGTGTCTAGTTTCCTTTTTATGTTATTAAGTTTCGTCTGATCTGATTTTGTTTTATTTGTTTTATTACTATTATCATATATATATATATATATATATATATATATATACATATATATATATATATATATATATATTACGAACGCTAGATTTCGATAAGTTTAGAAAGATTCTTGCCACAGCAGAAATCATCTCGATTAACCTTTGAGAATAATCAGTATTCTTTTAAGGATTCTTCTGATACCCGACTATTTCATTCATCATAGACCAACTCGTCTGTGCTCAAGTGCCTGGATATATGTATATATATATATATATATATATATATATATATATATATATATATATACATATATGTATATATATATATATATATACACACATATATACATATATATATATGTATATACATATAATTTATTTTTTTCCTGAATGAACCTCATATCCACTTCCTGAGGAATGAAATTTTGTTATAAAAGACCCAAATACATTATCTAAGTTATATACCTATTTATGTTTATATTAAAGACAATTTTATTCCCCTTCATCATCATCATATTGACTCTACTGGTAGCATACCAAACCTACTGCATTTGTTGAGCTTCAAACATGTAGACCCATGTTCGGTTTTCGGTGATTGCCACATACCCAGGCTGTCACAACTACCAGCTTCAGTTTCCTCTTTGATGCCTCACTTATTAGCCCTAATTGGCTTTCGCCGTCAGAACTCTTCGTAACTGCTTAGTGTAGGCTTTATGGTCTCTCGCAGCCTCCATTCTTATGTTCTTATATAGCTAGGCTGGGTGACGTGTCACAGGAATTAACAAAATCCCTTTTCCAGGCGGGGAGGTGACCCAATGTCGTTTTGACCTCTTTAGTACGATGACATCTCCGTTGGCGTTATGAGTTGCTTGTGGATACACGATTAAGCTGGCGTCAGCGTCTCAATTATATATATATATATATATATATATATATATATATATATATATATATATATATATATATGTATGTATATATGTATTTGTACATGAGTCACCCCCGGATTCTGTGAACTGGTTTAATTACATGTTTCCTGTGGTTATTACTCATGCAGCAGTGACTTTATATTTTATCATGCGAGTAATGTGATGCGTCGTACATATGGCAACCGATGCTACGCGTGAGAATTTGACTCGTACCGAAGTGGTCAAAAAACCCAACGGCTTAGCGCAACCGACAGAGCCTTACCCTACCAACGGTTCCCCACTTCCACTACGTGAGGATGGGATGGTAGGTTTAGATATTTGGCGACAAAGAAAAGTATCATTCTGTACGGAATGAATTAAGAGAGGATGGCTGTGTCTCCTCTGATAAGAAGGAGGCATTGGAACGTTTATAAAATCACTGTATAAAGGGAAAAGGTTACAGGGAATGGCTGGGATTGAGGTATTAAGTAAATTCATCCCCACCCCACCTAACTCCGGTCCCAACCTACCAAGCAGAAGTTGAACGTAAGAGATTTTTATTCGCTAATCATGTAATCAGGACATCTTTACCTCCTTGTCTTTCGCCCACTTTCATTAATACATTCCTTCTTGTTTCTTTATTCTTCCCTTCATCCCTCTTCCCCCTTTCGGTCTTTGTACACGTTTTTCCTTGCATCAGCTCTCGTTTTTCTGGCCTTTTTGTCATTCTGTTTCCATCCCCCATCCATTTTCTTTCTTCGTTTTCTTCTTCCCATTTTTTATGACAGCAGATCGCTGGGCCTTTACGAGGTCGTTTGTTTTTGATTATCTGCTAGTGCCAACGGAGGAGCCAACCAACTTCTTAATATCCTCAACTTCCTAATATCCTCAACTTCCTACCTCCCTTCCTTCCTCCTTCTCTTCCTTCCTTCTCTTCCTTCCTTCTTTCCTTCCTTCTTTCCTTCCTTCCTTTTTTCCTTCTTTCTTTTCTTCCTTATTTCTTAATATCCTCAATTTCCTTCCTTCCTTCCTTCCTTCCTTCCTCCCTTCCTCCCTTCCCTCCTTCCTTCCTTCCTCCCTTCCCTCCTTCCTTCCTTACTTCCTTCCATCATTCATTCCCTACTTTCTCTCTTCCTTTCTTCCCTTCCTCCTTCCTTGCTTCCACACCATCGAATCACTTATTTCTCTCTCACTCTCTCTCTCTCCTCTTTCTCTCTTCCTCTCTGTCTTTACGTCTCAGTTGCCTTTGATTACGTTTATGTTCATCCTTAGATATTTTTGTTTTATTTTATGTTTACTATAATTTACTTTCTCATCTTTTGATATCTCCTTCTAATGTGTCCCTCTTTATCATCACCATAATTATCATTAAGACCATCATTATTGTTTTTGTTAGTGTTATTACTAGTACTATTATTGTTACTATTATTGTTATTAGTATTGCTATTTATTGTTATTATTATTGTTATTATTGTTATTATTACTGTTGTTATTATTGTGGTTATTATTGTTTTGTTGTTTTTGTTTTTCTTATCATTGGTATTATTATTAGTATTATTATATCAAAATCATCGTTGTTATTATCATTATTATATTTATTTTATCATTGTCATTATCATTACTTTTATCATCAACATCATTGAAATATTCCCATCTTTTTTAATCAACTTCCTTTCCCTTTGACACAAATCTTCAAACTTACCACAATTTTGAGAATCTTGTGGGGATATGATCACACGACCAACAAATCAGTCTTTGTCTTCGCCAAAATATTTTCTTTTCCTTCCTGTTTCTTTACTCTGGTTTGTTTTATGTCTGTTCTTTGGTTTCTCTCACATTTCTTTCGAATTTATTACGATCTAAATTTTCATGCCCTCTGCGTCAACATTACTGCTTTATCGAGTCCATTTCTCCTTGCAGTTTCTGACTAGACGATGGATTTCAAGTGTCATAACGGAATACCAAGTGTAGACGCTTTATATATTTATTAATTATCTATATACTTGTTTACTAATTTGTTTAGTGTCTAATTAATTTGTTTCTAAGTTTATTTGTTATTTGTATGTGTTTGTTCATTTCTTCATTTAGTTATCTATTTGCATATGTATTTACGTGTTTATGTATTTGATTATTGGTATCTTTATCTATTTGATTTGCTTAACTATTCATCTTAATAATTTATTTTTTCATGTTTATTGGAGTTTGATTCTATTCATCAGAGTTCTGAACTTGTGTGAAAAGAATCGAAACCTCCTTTTGTCCCGGATTTTATTATTTGCTGTTTTCAAACGCCTCATCTTAGTAAACAAAAATCACTCCCACAATAAATGACACAACCAATGTCCTTGTCAGTGATATTTCGATTGCTACTGACTTCAATATCATAATCAAAATAAATGTTGTCATTTTTTACATCAAATATTGCACCAGTCGGCACGCGGAATGCGTCCACTGCGAAAAATAATTATTTTTCGTAGTTGACAGATTCCACGTATAAATTTCGTTGTGGTAATTCAGAGACGAATTTTGTTGTGTAGGTGTAAACAGGACCACAATTTGAACAGGATTTTGATTGATTGAGACTCCAGCAAGCCTCAAACTCAACCCCCTATACCCCCCCCCCCCACACACACACCTTTTCCTCCCTCTCAACTGTGGCTGTAGAGTAAAGATGGCCAACTTTTTGGGGGAGATATGATCTATTTTTTTCTACAGTTACCCTGATGCAATCGACCTTCCTAACACAGGACCAGACTGTCTTCATAAACAATTGAATGTTGTTCAGACATGCCCAGCATTATAAATATAAATAGATATGAATATAAATGTAGAATATATAAATGTAAATGTAAATATAAATATAAATGTAACTTATTCCCAGAAAAATAGATATAATAATGCAAGTATCGTGAGTACTTGGATATGCCATTGCAGCTATTTACATGACAACAGCTCAAGGATGAATCATGAGCAGGCACTGTAGTGTGATCGACTTAAAACAGGCGTGTGATCGACTGGTTGGCCGCCCCTGCCGTAGAGTGGAACCGATCACGTCGCCCAGTCCAAAATCGATCTCGGCAAACGGACTTCGGAAGCCTCGTTCTTGGAGCGACCGGCCGTGACTAAACGGAATTAACTCTTGCTGTTATGCCTACCACGTCAACATTGGGAGGTGAGCGACTCGTAGTTGAGCTCCCTCTACTAACAAGTGGTCACGAAACTGGTTGGTAGTTTGTAGAAGAGGGGTTTTACATGGTCTAACGGCTCGTCGAACGCGGTTCGACAGACACGTGTTTAAAGTGATGTGTGAACGTGTGAACGGGGTATTCGGTTGTCGAACACGTTGGTCGAACCCCAAATACCCCGTTCACACGTTCACACGTGTCTGTCGAACCTCTAAGGGTCCCACTTCTCGAACGAGCACCCAATAACAATATTTCTGAAATCTCTTGGTCTAAATCCTCATTTCTCTTCCCCAGCAATCAGGACTCCTTGCGAATGAGTCCCTAAGTATTCTTCTTAATCATTTCAAAACATGTGCAGACAAATTGATTCACACTAATTTACAACAGCACTGAATAGGTTATTTCCTAGACGTCCACCGTGAATTTAATTGAGCTGAGAAAAAAAACCGGATACTCAGGAAGTCTTATCAAATTGTTTTGTTATCATTTGTCTGTCTGATTTTCATTTATTATTAGTTATATGTCAATTTATTATTTACTATTTACCTGTTTGTTTATTATTAAACTATACCTATGCATTTATTTATGTATTTTATTTGTTATTTACATTATTATAGTTTTTATTTATTATTTTATTATTATGATTTTTTTCGCATCCGAC
>NC_134792.1:48522200-48532200 GCF_046742065.1 Oratosquilla oratoria | reverse complement strand
ACGTTAACAAGATGTAATTGAAGATAACATAAATTTTCACCATTCACACGATTATACTAAGCAAAATAAGTAAATGAAAGGTGTATGAATAAATGAATAGGTAAGTAAATAGATAGATGAATAAATAAATAAACACACAAACAGGCAAACGAACGAGGAAACAAAACAACCTACCTCATGGACATGAAAAAACGAGAATGAAAACCAGTCTAGCGATAAACGAGAATAATGGAAAACGACTGTTCAGCTCAGAAGTTCAGAGTCAAGCAATTACAAACGATGGTGAGGATCATAAAGGGGCTATTCGTTTTAAAGATAATGAAGCTTCCTTCTGAAATATGTTTGAGAAATAAAACTTTAATCTATGTTTATTCCCAGGGACAAAGCTAATACGTACACTGGAAACTATATAGAGATCAGTAATAGAAATATACCTGGAAAGAGGAAAGACAATATGGAAGTAGGAGACGGGTGTAGCGCGATTGGGAAAAAAGTCTTAGGGAAACAAACGCCAAGAAAGAGTAAACAAAGCACAGGGACACAAGTAAAAAGTGAACCAACAACAATGTTTAAGAGGAGTAATGTGACAAAGCTTACCACAGCCATTGAGTGATAGTAAAGGTTGGGAGGCCTTGTTCAATATTGGGTTCTAAATGACTGGTGTGTGTGTGTGTGTGTGTGTGTGTGTGTGTGTGTGTGTGTGTGTGTGTGTGTGTGTGTGTGTGTGTGTGTGTGTGTACCCGAGCGTAAAATTAATCGTACCTGCCGGTGTGGCTTTTTGTCTATTTATAGATTTCATTTATTGCAACGCTAATGGCAAAAATAGGAAGAAAGGATTCTGAAGAGATAGAGGAACAATATAGGAAAAAAATGAAGAAAGATTAAATGAAAACAGGATAGAGAGGGTTGGAAAGAAAGGAAGATAGCTATTGAACTTACTGGTGATAGTCAGTGGAATTATTTTGTTATTTATACGATGATGAAAATGGTCAAGACAAACTTTGGAAAATTTCGTCCACAGAAAGTAAAAGATGTGGCCCTTCTTCTTCCATCTCCAACTCCTCCTCCTCCTCCTCCTCCTCCTCCTCCTCCTCCTCCTCCTCCCCCTCCTCCTCCCCCTCCTCCACTTCTTGTCACATAAGGCAATAACATCTACTAGTCTTATCTAACACACGAAAGAGTCATTCCTTTTATCACTATTTGCACGAGCCCGCTTCCAGTTCTACAGATAAGCAGAGTTCTTTTGTGTGTGTGTGTGTGTGTGTGTGTGTGTGTGTGTGTGTGTGTGTGTGTGTGTGTGTGTGTGTGTGTGTGTGTGTGTGTGTGTGCGCGCCTCTGACGTCAATGTCGCCCATGACATCAAAGCTCTCATCTTCTTCGACGCTTCGGACTGGGGTCGTCAACCGCACTTGATTATGTGGCACTTGGAGCAACGAGGGCTGGTTTCAGCGATGGGAGAAGCTACAGCAAGTATCACTCTCCGCAACCACATGAGGATTTCCTCTCTTTACTTTGATGTTTCTGGCCTTTTCTCCTCCTAATTTTCTTCTTCCTCGCCTCCTTGTCCATCTGTTACTGCTCTTCTCCCTCCTCCTCCTCCGCTTCCTTCTCTTCCTCCTCCGCTTCCTTCTCTTCCTCCTCTTCTTCTCTTTGATCCTACGTCTTCCTGTACTCCTTTTCTCTTTCTTTCTATTTTTCCTCATCTCGTCATCTTCCCTTTATTTCTTACCATGTAACTTTTTTTTTCTCTCTTTTTCTTTTTCTCCCCTACTTCATCTTCTTTTCTTTTCTTTTTCTTTTCCATCGACATTCTACTAATGCTCCTGCATACACTCCATAAGATACTTTTTTTTTCTTCCACATCATTCTTTATTCTCTTATTCACAACATCCTCCTGCTCGTCCCTTCCTTCTCCTGGTGCTATACTTCCCTTCTTTCCTTCTTTGATCGTCTTCTTCATCTTTCTTCTCCTTTGCCATCCCAGATTCTTTATCGTTGCGACGCGCATTGTCATCAGATTGACAATTACCCTCAACGTCGTCGCCTCGGACGCCATGATAATCAGCGTCATCATCATTATAATCCCTTTTATCATAACATTGTAATTTCCCTTTCGGAAATCGAGCTCTCTCTCTCTCTCTCTCTCTCTCTCTCTCTCTCTCTCTCTCTCTCTCTCTCTCTCTCTCTCTCTCTCTCTCTCTCACTCTCTCTCTCCTCTCTCTCTCTCTATCTCCCTCTCTCTCTCTCCCTCCTCTCTCTCTCTCCCTCTCTCTCTCTCTCTCTCTCTCTCTCCCTCTCCCTTCTCTCCCTCCTCTCTCTCCCTCATCTCCCCCCTCTCTTTCTCTCTCTCTCTCTCTCCCTCCTCTCTCTCTCTCTCTATCTCTCTCTCTCTCTCTCTCTCTCTCTCTCTCTCTCTCTCTCTCTCTCTCTCTCTCTCTCTCTCTCTCTCTCTCTCTCTCTCTCCCTCTCTCTCCCTCTCTCTCTTCTTGTCCTGTATCTCTTTCTCTATCTCTATCTCTATCTCCATTATTTTTGTCTGTCTCTGTCTGTATCTCTCTCTCTCTCTCTCTCTCTCTCTCTCTCTCTCTCTCTCTCTATCTATCTATCTATCTCTATCTGTCCATCTATCTGTCCATCTATCTATCTATCTATCTATCTATCTATCTATCTATCTATTTCAAAGCGTCTCCCATCTTAAACATTCATCCTAAGCCCCGTCCTCGAGGCTTTCAAGAGAGAGAGAGAGAGAGAGAGAGAGAGAGAGAGAGAGAGAGAGAGAGAGAGAGAGAGAGAGCATTTAAGTAGAAAGTTTTTCAAAGATGGGGCTACAAGCTTATCCCATGTCTGACAGATCAAAGGTTCGTAGAGATATTATGTTAGCTCAGACTTCTTGAGTATGAGCGAGAGGAGGAAGAAGAGGAAGACGAAGAGGAGGAGGAAGAGGTGGAGAAAGAAGATTACAAGAGTGAACAGAATTATCTCTTGAATTCTCACCTTACCCTTGTAGCAAGGTCTTGTTAATGTTCGTACTTCTTCCATTCTTTCTCTCGTATTTGTACCTAGTTTTCTTCTATGTCCTTCTCCGATTCCTAGTCAAGTTTCTCTTTGTATGGTATACTGACTGCATACTTTAAAATGTCAGTATTTCAAGAACAGTAGTAAAATCCCTTTACACCAAATCACTAAGGCTCCGTTTATGATCAACTAATATCCGCTCAAAAAAAATACTAAACGCTTTTAATTTCTATTCCGTTCTCTTACCTTCATAACTCTATCTTATCAATTCCATGACTCTAGTGATATTATCTCCAAAGACTCAGAAAATCCGTTTCTTACTGACAAAACACCCCCGTCTCGCTTGTTCCTAAACCCACGTTCCCTCTCACCCTTTCTTCCAGGAGCTAAAACCGAACACCTTACCCCCAGAAGTCAACACAGCATAACCTTCCTCTTCACCCAGGGCCGAAGTACGCTGGAAACCCGAAGCCGTCGGTTCTTCGGGAGGGACATTTATCAGCCGCGATGGCCGGGGAAAAGAATCTACCGGTCTAGGAACGGCGCCTCCAGCACCTCACGAAAATCGTCCTTCGTTTTCTGAACTGGTTTTGTGGATTTATTTCGTCCCTCTGGATGGAGCTGCTGGTGTATATTCATTATTTTGGGAGAGGGTAGAAGAAATAAATGTAACAGTGGATCTAATAGTGAAAGTGGGATCGCATTTATGTACGTACACGTATACACGTGTTTATATATATATATATATATATATATATATATATATATATGTATATATATATATGTATATATGATATATATATATTATATATATATATATATAAATATATATATGTGTGTGTGTGTGTGTGTGTGTGTGTGTGTGTGTGTGTATGAGTGTGTATATATATATGTGTGTGTATATATATATACATATGTGTGTGTGTGTGTATGTGTATATATATATATATATAATATATATATAATATATATATAACATATAATACATGTATATATACACACACACATATATATACTTATGTATAGAATGTGTGTTTGTGTTCATTTTACCTGTGTGTATCCCCAAAGACTCAGAGAACATAAAGCGAGGAACCTCTGAATTAAAAAAGGGTCATCGCAAATTGTGGTGGACGTACGATAAAGTAAGAGATTAAAAAAATATATATATATATATATATATATAAAAGGAAAAAAAAAACTTGCGAAATGTATGACACCATGGGACCTGGATCGAGTGTGAAGGACAAATAGAAGCAGAGAGAGAGAGAGAGAGAGAGAGAGAGAGAGAGAGAGAGAGAGAGAGAGAGAGAGTTAAAGAGAGAGTTAAAGAGAGAGGGCGTTAAAGAGAGAGTCAGGGAGAGAGCATTAAAGAGAGAGAGAAAGAGAGTTAAAGAGAGAGTTAAAGAGAGAGGGCGTTAAAGAGAGAGTCAGGGAGAGAGCGTTAAAGAGAGAGAGAGAGAGAGAGAGAGAGAGAGAGAGAGAGAGAGAGGGCGTTAAAGAGTCAGGGAGAGAGCGTTAAAGAGAGAGGGAGAGAGAGAGAGAGAGAGAGAGAGAGAGAGAGAGAGAGAGAGAGAGAGAGAGAGAGAGCGATAACTTCGCAATAAGAATAAACAAAAGGAAAAACACTCATAAACTGCATGGCCGCGTGGGACATCGATCGTGTTTGACTAAAGGAAAAGAGGAGAGAGAGAGAGAGAGAGAGAGAGAGAGAGAGAGAGAGAGAGAGAGAGAGAGAGAGAGAGAGAGAGAGAGAGAGAAAAGAGGTAGAGTGAAAGACAGACAGACAGACAGAAAGAATGAGAGAGAGACAGAGAAAAGGTAGAATGAAAGACAGGCAGGCAGATTGACAGAAAGAAGGAGAGAGAGAGAGAGAGAGAGAGAGAGAGAGAGAGAGAGAGAGAGAGAGAGAGAGAGAGAGAGAGAGAGAGAGAGAGAGAGAGAGGAGGGGGGAGAGAGGGGGAGAAAGAGAGACAGAAAAGTAGGGAGGAATAGAAAGAGATTTGTAAGAAAAATATAGAATTCTGTGGCGAAGTGTATAACCTCGATCAAGTTAGTCCAAAATCCACAAGAGACCCCAGGAGCCAAACTCTATGAAAGATTAAAACAGCCTAAACTTCACAAGCTGTCATTCGATGATGAAATAACAGTAAAACAAGATTTTCAGCTTTCGAATAGAAAAGGACAAATATAAATGTATATATACGTCAGGGGAAGAGGAATGTGTGCAACGTTCGCCATTACTCAATAGATTTTTTTTTTTTTTTCAAAGTTTGGTACGGAGTGCAAAATATCTCTTACCCGGCACATACACACACATACATACATACATACATACATACATACATACATACATACATACATACATACATATATATATATATGTTGAGACATTCTGACAGGTTGATGTAAGCGGAATAGGAAACACAGGAGTCTTAGTCTTGAGTTTATTCCTTTACATTGCCAACCACAAAAACACAAACAAGAGAACTGGTGACTCGAAATGGACAAAATCTACCGCGACACTTGCCCTCCAAGAATGGCTTCCCAGACCACCCGACCCTAAGTAGATACCTTTTTCCCACTTCGGCCTACCCTCCCCAGCTTTCTTCCTTTCACTCTGAAGTTCCTCCATGCTACCTTGCCCCAACTTTTTATCATGATTTATTCTTTTAATGCTATTTGTTACTATTTATTTTCAACACTATTATCATTATTATCATTGTTATTATAACTATTATTTATTATTTCTATCATTATATTTATAATTTTATCATTACATTTTTATTTTTATTTTTATTATTACCATCTTTATTATTATTACTTTCATTATCATTATTATTGTTATTATTATTGTTACTATTTAAATATTTATTTAATTTTTCGTTTTTATTATCATTGTTTTCACTATTATTGTCATAATTACTATTAATAACTATTTCTTGGTTATTAGTATTATCATTTTTATTTTTATTATAGTTTTTATTATTATTACTTTTATTTTATTGTTATTATTTCCTGTATTGCTACTATCAATTTTGTTATTATTGTTAATATTATTAAATATTTATCTTCATCGTTTTCACTTACTATTGTTACATTTTCTATTAATAATTTCTTTGGTATTAGTGTTATCATATTTAATTGTAAAAATGTCTTCATTGTTACGTGAGCCACAATGTGATGTTCACATTCGCCACCAACTATGGCAACTCGGAGAGGTGGTGAGGTACACCCCATGTATATAATGCCCACAGCCCGTTTGTACACATATTCCTTTGAAAAAGCATACCTGCGAAACTAGTCAGGAATAAACTCAAGACTAAGACTCCTGTGTTTCCTATTCCGCTTACATCATATATATATATATATATATATATATATATATATATATATATATATGATGAAGGTCGAAAAAGAAGTCACAGGTCTAGTTCCGAGTTTCTGAGTTTATTCCTGACCGGTTTCGCTCTATGCTTCTTCAGAGGAGTATGTAGAGCATAGAGCACAGAGCGAAACCGGGTCAGGAATAAACTCAGAAACTCGGAACTAGACCCGTGACTTCTTTTCTTACCTACTTGTCACAATGTACCAGTATATATATATATATATATTATATATATTATATATATATATATATATATATAATATATACATACATACATATACCAAGGCTTTTTTTCCCTTTCAAGGGAGGTAGCCAAAAAGGGAAAGGCATAAAAACACTCCCACCCATTTCATCCCTAAATAAACTCCACACCCCTCCCACCCTCCCTCTCATCTGAGTACCTCCTGGATGACGGGTCATCCCTGCACCTTGCCCACCGCCCTGGGTCAGAAGCAGTGCCGCAAGACACAGCACATCCACAGCAAGGCCGCTTCATTTAATCGGCGACCCCCCCTCTCCGTCCCCCCTTGCATATAAGGAGAGGACGGGGAGAAATCCCTTCGGGCTGCGTCAAAATTTACTCACACATACTACCCCACCCCCCACCCCCCCGCCCTGTTGAGAGTTTGTGACCACGACTTGTAGGCTTTCATTTTAAAACTCCACAACCGCTTAACTCGCCAAGTGAGATGCATGACCCTTTGTTATTTCACTAAATAATGCTTGGATTATAATATCATATATACAATATATCTGCATGATGTTTCTTTCCTATGGCTATCTATAATACTTAAATGAAGAGTTTATTGAATTATAAACGAATATATTACAAAAAAATGGAAACCGCCTCTGCAGAATTATTTTAACTTGAAGCATTTAATTTTCCGCAATCTTGTTTTTATTAATTTCCTGTGTAAGTAAATGTTATAGTGAAATTATACAAAATAAATGTAGACTATGTGGAAATATGACATGTATTAATGTTGCATATTTGAGTGTGTGTGTGTGTGTGTGTGTGTGTGTGTGTGTGTGTGTGTGTGTGTGTGTGTGTGTGTGTGTGTGTGTGTGTGTGTGTGTGTGTGTGTGTGTGTGTGTGTGTGTGTGTGTATTTGTGTGTGTGTGTGTGTGTGTGTGTATGTGTGTGTGTGTGTGTGTGTGTGTGTGTGTGTGTGTGTGTGTGTGTACGTGTATGTGTGTGTGTGTGGGTGTGTCTGCGTGCTTGTATGTGCATTTACGTTGTGTGTATATCTGTGTGTATACGTTTATACACTACCCTACCTCCACCCAGAAACGCTGTGTGTGTGCAATTGTACATCGATTGTACAAGTAATACAAAATTCTCCAGCGTCCTCAATGACTGCATCTTTCCTCCGGTTCCCGGCCACACAGCGCGATCTTTCCCGGCCACTCAACAAATGGACTCATCCTTTTCTTATGGCAGACGAAAGGAAGTCCAAGATGATTGCGTGAAGAACTCTGTTCCAGATATTGGGGGTGGGAGTGGGGGGTCCGATGGTGATGTTGGTGGTCCCTCCACATCCACATCACCACCTACGACTACTTGAAGAACAGAAGCGCAAGTATTTGTCTTTAGGTTCCCCGAAGGTTCTCGAAAGGTTTTCGGAATGGTCTTTCTCTCTCCTCTGTCTCTCTCTTTTCTCTCTCTCTCTTTTCTCTCTCTCTTCTCTCTCTCTCTCTTCTCTCTCTCTCTCTCTCAATCTCTCTCTCTCTCTCTCTCAATCTCTCTCTATCTGTGTCTGTCTATCTATATATTCTATTTTATTTTATTTTATTTCATCTATTCATTTCATTTATATATCTATTTTTCTAAGTTTTCCCAAAGCGTTCGAAAAGTGTGCCTAGTGTTTCATAACAGTTTGATAAGGTTTTCTAGTCTTGCAAATGAATGGGGAAAGGTTTCCAAGCTATGCAGAAGAATCTTAACGTCTTTCTGAAACTGTACCAAAAAAATCTTAGATCTATCTTGACGTTCTAATAGTTCTAAGACTATTCCAAAAAGTTCATATGGAAAATAATCAGTCTTTTGCAAAGATTTTGAGCTCATATTCAAAAATCTCGAAGTAACTGGGATTTACAGCCTCGCCTAAAAGCCTCAAAGATTTGCAAGAGGATCTGTTTTGGGGAAAGGATCCGTAGTACGTATTGCAGAAAGGTTTTGAATTATATACAGGATCTCCCCAGCCACTATAAAGGAGTTATCTCATTGGGCTATTTTCCTTCAACCTCCAATTAACCGACGGTACTGCTTTCCTCCAGAACTTTATCCTCCGGAAAATCACTTTGGCGGACTATTTTGTTTCATCAACAAAAATACGTAGAATGTTATATGATATGCTGAAGATAAACTACTTTTCTCCAGCATATTAGATTCCTTTACGAAAGATACGAACTGTAAATTTCCTCCAACAATCGGAGGTAAAATACCCCAGTGTGATAAGTCTTCAACGGTGGCATTCTTAAAAAAAAAAAAAAAAAAAAAAAAATCGATATCTTATTTAATTCCGTGGAAAGGAAAGATTTATATAAGGATAGAAATTTTTTAAGAATACCACCGTAAGGTTCTCACTTTGGTATTCTTAAAAAAATCCTTAAATAAATCTTTCCCTTCCAAGGATTTATATAAGATTTATATAAGGAAAGATTTTTTTTTTTAAAGAATACTACCGTAAGATTTATCATTCTGACCTCTAGGTGTCTGCCTAGGTTCTGGGTCTCTTTCATGTCTAGAAGTCGAGATGTTTACGACAGGAAGCAAGCGACCACCTTTGCCCTGTGTATAAGGACAGCACGGCCAAGTAGCAGTTAAAAGTAGCCGTTAACATCGAAGTGGAATCCATGCAGTACGAAGTATATGCAGAATTCAGCGAAACACATACAGCCTTGCATGTTCGCCACACCCAGGCGGCGAAACGCTCTAGTGCATTACCTAACTATTGGACTACTCGCCTCTTGTTTCAGTCTTATCTACCTCAACAAAATTACTCGGTTCCATTCAACCTTTTGCACACTTTATTTATTTAGTTAATTCAACAGAATTTAATTCATTCATGGGACAGGCGTCCAGACTGAAGGGTTAAAAATGTGAATGAAAGACAGGAGTTGGAAATTTAAAAGTACCAAGGATATTAACACACAGAGGGTAAAGAGACCATATATTACGTTTATTGTATTTTCCGTTTATTGTAACCTGTAATGTATTTCATTCATTAGAATTGATGAAGAGTTTTTTCAGGGATTATTTATAGAATTTCATTGATAATACAGTTTTCCATTCTTATATCACATGAATAGCGTATTCTACTAACATTGTTACACCATCGACAAATATAACTTTGGTGTTTAAAATACTCGAATGACGAAAGCCTTAGAAATAACAAAAGTTCTATCAATATGCATATGTTGTTATCATGTAATTCAAGAAAGATAATGTGCATAGGGAAGATAATAACCCTCCTTATATATTCTCGAATCTGACATTTTCTTCCCAAGATATACAGTATCTGTACAAAAGAAAATCAAATAAATCGGAAAGAAACGGAACACATATTCTCGAGACAAAGTGAACACAACAAAAGACAT
>NC_134792.1:48504700-48517200 GCF_046742065.1 Oratosquilla oratoria | reverse complement strand
ATTAAGTCCGACATCTTGCATACTCTCCTGCGACCAAACTTTTGGGGGAACACTTTCGTGTAGTAATGAGACTATTGGTGGGTTCTGGAGACGGTTGGCGGGGAGATAGAACTCTCCGACGTCTGTCCCCGGGGCCCACACCATGTAGTACCCCCGTCTTCAGTCCCAGAGAACTGAGAACGCAAGCAAATCAGATTACGGTTTCTTCTGGTTGTCATCGCTTTGTGAAGTTTCCTCGTATTCCCTAACGCTCCAGTAACACTGTTCTTGACAAGCTCATCTGTCACGATCTCGGAGTCTACCGATCGTGTTGTCGACTGTCGGAAGCTTCTGCTGCTGCAGTCTGTTTGCTGTTTGTTTATTATTGAACTATACCTATGCATTTGTTTATTTGATTTGTTACTATTTATATTTACATTATTATTATTACTATTATTATTATTATTATTATTATTATTATTTATTTATTTATTTATTTATTTATTTATTTATTTATTTTATTTATTTATTTATTTATTTTTATTTTTTATTTTTTTGCATCCGACCTAGTTAAGGACCAAAGGGTCTCCTGTCAGCATGCTCCTCCTTTGTAATCCTTTGTAAAGTTGTTTAAGTAGGTATATGCTCTGCAATTTTAACATATCAATTATGGTCACGATCCTTCACGTGGCGTTAGACAGAACGCGTGTGTAAATGGCATCACTGTGCTGAAGACGTCAATTGAATATGTCTTAGAAACTTTATAAGAATAGGGTGGGATCCTCTGCTAAGTTTACACGGGGTTTGTTACAACAGAATAAAGTCTGCTTAAGAACTGGACGCGTCGACTTAATATTTCTTGGAATGAAAGACGTAAAGCTACAAAGACAAATATACGTCACGACATAAATAAGACGTAATGACACAGAGCATTTAATAAGTAACGACGCAAATGCTTTACATTGTGATAACAAAATTAACTCATGACGTAATGGTGTAAAAGGCCCAGGACGTGGTGACGTTAAAAAACCAAGACATAACATGGTGACGTGACAAATCTAAACACTAATCAAGTAAACAGTTTGAGAGCCGATTACCACAATTATAACAATTACCTCACCCATGAAGACGTTATAATGTCATTGTCTAAAATATTTAGAGGATAACAATTAAACGAAGTAATGGATACACGGTATAATAATATAAACAATTTGAACCTAATAATTGAATTTAAGGTGTGACTCAATAAGTGTTCCCATTCTTTTAACGATGAAAGTGTTTTTATTCTTGGGGTCCAATACTTCTCAGAGGAAATGAATTCATGGAGTTGGCAAAGAAAATATTTAAGAAAGGGCAGTAGAAATGACGAGGGATATTATTATTATTATTATTATTATTATTAATTATTATTTATTATTTATTATTATCATTATTATTATCATATTTTTTTTTTTTTTTTTTTTTTTTTTTTTTTTTTTTGGTGGCCTATGACTTGTTAAGTTAAAGACCAAATAGTATAAAGAATCTTAAACACAAAAACGTAAAAAATAAATAAAACAAAATAGAATAAATAAAAATCACAAAATAAGACACAATGGTGCATTGAACTCAAGACACAGAACACAAAATACAAAATTCAGTGAAACGAAGGACATAAAACTGACATAAAGAATCCGAGACATAATCATTAATGAAAGACGAAACGACGTAATATCTATAGTGTAATAGATTTCAGGGGTAATCAAGCAAAGAATCTTTGAAGTAACGATTGAATAATAAAAGATGTATTGCTTCTAACAAACGAAAAATCCATGGTACAGTGAATCCGTTTCGTAGTAATGCAACCAGTTCTCTGCGTAATAACATCAACAACGTAAGGAAATGATGTAAAACACTTCAATAGAAATGATCCTCAAGTGTTTGCGAAATGATCATCTATGACGTATCAATGACGTCATCTTAGCGTAATGACGTAACGCATCGGAGACATAAAGATTCTAAAACGTGATGATGTAAATAATTGAAGGCCTAATGACAACCAATTTCGACGTCCTTTCGAAAAGAGATTTAGCAGTATTCCTCTGAAATGATGATTCAGCGGTTTTGTGTCGGACTGAATGTTGGGCGACTCGTGCCGTTTGGCATTAATCACGCCTATTAGCTCAAGTGTGCGGCCGTTTCCCCGAAATTGCCGCAGAAATCGCAACACGGAAATGCGGCCGGGTTTTTTCCCCAGCTTCGAACGCGTCGATTGAGTCTCTGACTTGATTCCGCAATAGACGTACATGAGACATGACTACCAGGCATTGGAGGAGAGAAATGATTGTGTTCGAGACTAAACTAAACGTTTCTATCATTCCAAGAAGAAAAAATGCGTTAATCGAGGTGGTTGGCACTATTTGCGTATGTTAAGAGTGACAGCGTTCGTGTAACAAGTCACCGCGCCCGGGCGTAATTACTCGCTTTCGGCTCAAAGCGAAAACAAGCGTTAATTGATAATCAGGAGTTTGGGAATATTAGTCGAAGGATTTTGCAATTTCGGACCACCCCCTTGGTGGGAGAAAGCCTGACTTGACACTTCTACAAACGCAATTGCTCGCCGAGCCAAAAGCGTCGGTCGTAATCAAGTGGCATGGTAAAAGGCGAGTACAGCGGAGCGCTCTAAATAGCCAGAAATCGCTACAGAATCGACTCAGGCAAGCAATTCTCGCTCTTAAGGAAAATTTGGTGAAACGATCCGCACGTGTAACGACTAAGGTGTACACTTGTGTACATGTACGAAAACGTGCACACGAGCATGTGTATGCAAGTACATGTACAACGTTTACTTGCACCCACACACACACGCGCGCGCGTGAACCCACAAAAACACGCACATATTCACACACATATTTGCACAGTCACACATATACATGGATACAAACACATACGTAATCGTATGCACACATTCACACAAACACACATATGTATACATATGGTGGATCTTATTTCCATGTTCATACACACACACACATATATATGTGTGTGTGTGTGTGTGTGTGTGTGTACATATATATATATATATATATATATATATATATATATATAATATATATATATATATATACAGATTTTGAGCGTTGGAGTTTCTTTAAACTACGCACCTCCTATCATTAATGTTGAAAGAAAAGGTCAAGTAATTTTGAATTTAGGGAACGACATTAACAAATTTTTGCGTCCCAAAAAATAAACTAAATCCAAATTTCTTAGCCTTTTGGGACCTGAAGTTCACGTTGAGTTTGAGGAAATGTAGATTCATCCTCCATATTTGCATATGTCAGCAATTCTGAAAGGTTTTAGTGCGCCATCTTTGGTCCATTGTCTGAAACAGACGCGTACTGTATGCTGTTTCAGACATCCAGGTGCTTCGTGGAAACGATGAAGAAGACGATGGTGGCAGCGGTGGTGGTCATAGTTGCAGTAGTGGTGACTGTGGCGGTGTCGGTGGTGCTGGGAACTAACGGGTAGCTAGCTAGCTATCGCTCCCTTTCGTTCTTCAGGTTTTGTTCTTAGTTTTGGAAATTGTGCCATTTTCGGCTAAGGTGAGGGCTGCCGTCCCTTGACGGGGATTTTGGATTCCCGGCAGGGTCTAACAGTCCCCACGATTATTTAAGTTGTATTAGACACACACACACACACACGCACATATATATATATATATATATATATATATATATATATATATATATATATATATATATATATGCAAAGTAGACCACTTGGAAAAAGAAACTAACGAAGCAGAGCGCTTTCGTATATTACATCTTCAGTGCAACAAGTACATAGTGATAGGAATACATAGACATTATATACATGATACAAAGGAACCAGGACAGTTTTGAATAAGCATACCGACCAATTACCCCCTAGAGAGCGGAAGGTCATTGTCAATTATCTTACGATGGTCGGGCGACATTAGGTCACAGTCGCCAAGGAGAGCGGAAGGTCATTGTCAATTATCTTACGATGGTCGGGCGACATCAGGTCACAGTCGCCAAAGAGAGCGGAAGGTCATTGTCAATTATCTTACGATGGTCGGGCGACATCAGGTCACAGTCGCCAAGGGTCACTGTTTCTACTACTTATATAGGGCGACATTAAGTCAATTTGTTGGATTACATTTTACATGATATTATCTTACTAATTTCTTGACAAATGAAATTATCAAGTTTGTACAAGCCTTTATGTAGGTTGGTATTTTGATTACTAGTGGTATGAATCAAACTGCACTCTATTAAATTTCTTGCTATTATGTTGTTGGTATAATAGATTGCCTGGGCATTACCCCAATCAACTGGATGATTATTTAATTCAATATGCTTGAATATACCACTAGAATGATTGCCATCCCTGACATTTTTCTTGTGTTCAATTCTAATGTTTAAGGGTTTGGCAGTTTGACCTATGTAAAATTGATTACACATTTTGCAAGGAATTTTATAAATGCATCCTTTTTTGATTTCAATACTATTGTTGATAAGTTTATGTTTTACTGTACTATCATGTTTAAAAAACTACCTTTACGTTAAATCTTTTTAATAATTCTGTGATACTTAACAAATTTTCTTGAAATGGTAAAATTAAAACATTATGATAATTGAAAGGTGATTTAGGCTGAGGAGTTAAAAATTATTTCCTTGCAAAATTGTAAGCAATATCAAGGAATTGCT
The DNA here is from genome assembly GCF_046742065.1 of Oratosquilla oratoria. Taxonomy (NCBI): domain Eukaryota; kingdom Metazoa; phylum Arthropoda; class Malacostraca; order Stomatopoda; family Squillidae; genus Oratosquilla; species Oratosquilla oratoria. Next base: position 48,512,512 of record NC_134792.1, on the reverse strand, counting down.
TAGGGTATTTTAATTCTAGCCCAATGTTAAAAACATTTCTGATTTCTTCATCAATAAATTCAGGACTACAAATACGAAAAGCTCTTAAATACATTGAGGCAAATACTGTACGTTTAATATTATTTGTTGAAGTGTATTGACATTGCCAAATTAGAAGTGAAAGAAGCTTTTAGAATCAAAAGGGTCAAATGGCATATTTTTCAACAAACTATACCATCCATTGATAAGGAAGTGCTTTTAGACTATTGCTTCTGCAATATGAGATCTGTAATTTAAAGAACCATGATTTATCAGTTGAAGATTTCAATATTTGTAAAGGAATTGTTTATGGTGCTTTATCACAAGAGGTTGTTCCTAATTGCCCAGAACGTTTTCAGAAGGCAATTATTAGTCTTAAAAAAGATAATCATTTACATTTCACTAAAGCAGATAAATCTAATGCAGTTGTTATTTTAAACAAGGTTGATTATCTTAGAAAAATGAATGATTTATTAGATGATAACAATACTTACACACTTCTTAACAAAAAATCCTACAGAAGTAGTTAATAGTTATTATAATAAGAAATTAAAAGAACTGCTTCATAAGAATAGAGACCTCTTACAGAAATTCACTTCAATTAGTCCCCCTTTGCCACATATGTATGGTCTCATTAAGACTCATAAATGTAACAACCCCGCTAGACCTATTGTTTCGTCAATTGGTTCCGCTTCTTACAAGCTTTCCAAATGGCTAGTTACTATCCTTAGCCCTTTAGTAGGTACAATCTCTTCTTCTCATGTTACAAACACTTCTGATTTAATAGACAAACTCCATAATATTAAACCTAATTATAAGTTTACATTGGTTAGTTTTGATATAGTCAGTTTATTCACAAAAGTTCCCATAAATGATTTATTATTTTACCTTCAAGATGAACTTAATAAACATGTTCTTCCATTGCCATCATCTACATTGATTGAACTAATTAAATTATGTGTCAAAGATTGTAAGTTTCAATTTAATGGTAATTTCTATTCCCAAAAATTTGGCATGAGTATGGGAAACCCTTTATCCCCAGTTTTAAGTAATTTATACATGGAATTTTTTTAAACTAAAATATTACGCACAATCTTCCCCCCTAACATCCCTTGGCTTAGGTATATTGATGACATCTTATGTCTTTGGCCAGAAGATAAAAATGTCCATAATTTTTTAACTAAGTTGAATACCCTTGTTGATTCTATTAGATTTACTTTAGAAATTGAGAAAAATTGTACCTTACCTTTCTTAGATTGCACTATCCTACGTCATGACAATAGCCTTAAATTTAAAGTATATCGTAAACCAACCAATGTAAGTTCATATATTCATTATTATTATTCTCATCCAAATAATATTAAACGTACAGTATTTGCCTCAATGTATTTAAGAGCTTTTCGTATTTGTAGTCCTGAATTTATTGATGAAGAAATCAGAAATGTTTTTAACATTGGGCTAGAATTAAAATACCCTAAGCAATTCCTTGATATTGCTTACAATTTTGCAAGGAAATAATTTTTAACTCCTCAGCCTAAATCACCTTTCAATTATCATAATGTTTTAATTTTACCATTTCAAGAAAATTTGTTAAGTATCACAGAATTATTAAAAAGATTTAACGTAAAGGTAGTTTTTAAACATGATAGTACAGTAAAACATAAACTTATCAACAATAGTATTGAAATCAAAAAAGGATGCATTTATAAAATTCCTTGCAAAATGTGTAATCAATTTTACATAGGTCAAACTGCCAAACCCTTAAACATTAGAATTGAACACAAGAAAAATGTCAGGGATGGCAATCATTCTAGTGGTATATTCAAGCATATTGAATTAAATAATCATCCAGTTGATTGGGGTAATGCCCAGGCAATCTATTATACCAACAACATAATAGCAAGAAATTTAATAGAGTGCAGTTTGATTCATACCACTAGTAATCAAAATACCAACCTACATAAAGGCTTGTACAAACTTGATAATTTCATTTGTCAAGAAATTAGTAAGATAATATCATGTAAAATGTAATCCAACAAATTGACTTAATGTCGCCCTATATAAGTAGTAGAAACAGTGACCCTTGGCGACTGTGACCTGATGTCGCCCGACCATCGTAAGATAATTGACAATGACCTTCCGCTCTCTTTGGCGACTGTGACCTGATGTCGCCCGACCATCGTAAGATAATTGACAATGACCTTCCGCTCTCCTTGGCGACTGTGACCTAATGTCGCCCGACCATCGTAAGATAATTGACAATGACCTTCCGCTCTCTAGGGGGTAATTGGTCGGTATGCTTATTCAAAAACTGTCCTGGTTCCTTTGTATCATGTATATAATGTCTATGTATTCCTATCACTATGTACTTGTTGCACTGAAGATGTAATATACGAAAGCGCTCTGCTTCGTTAGTTTCTTTTTCCAAGTGGTCTACTTTGCATAAGTGAACACACGTACCCGTGTTCTTATTAGCATATATATATATATATACATTATATGTGTGTGCGTGTGTGTGTATGTGTGTGTGTCTGTATGTGTGTGTGTGTGTGTGTGTGTGTGTGTGTGTGTGTGTGAAATATACATATATGATCCATGTGTTGGTACAAGTGACAAATAATTGCTGGTGTTGTTTTTGGTGTCACTGGAAGGTTGACATCAGAAGAGAGTATCACCCTACAGTCCATTTTCAAAACCAGTCAACCCTTTCACCTCTATTAGGTGGTGGCAACCCCGAGGGCTTGCACTCAGGCCCCGGAGCCGACTCAAGATCTCACTCCATCAATTCTAACTGTTCTTTCTTCATGCCCCTCCTACTACTTCTTAAAGTCGGTGGCATAGAACCGGTTCATAGGTGTATCACAGAGGGGACTGTGGATTTCCGGTGAGTAGAACATGAAGCAAGAATGATTACTTTTGTTATCAATAGCCTTGACCGTGTTGTAAAAACTACGAACGAATTTATTTCCTTTCGAATCTCTGATTCAGCGATATCAACCTGACTTCAAGACGAGCGTAATCCTGTCTTCTGTTGCACATCCCTGCCAGTCCACAAGATATTCGCTTATCGCGAAAGAGAAAAAAAAAAAGAGCATCCGGGAGATTAATCTTGGATGCTGCATAATAGAGAGAGAGAGAGAACGAAGAAGTTTTTCCGTCGTTGAGATATACAGCTAATCTTGGATGGCTGGCATGGAGTTCCCCCGTTTTTCAATATGCACGTTAGCGCAAGAATGAATTTTGCAGATTTACAAGACCGGGAAACCAAGAGAAGTGTCTCAAGTTTTCTGCTAACAATATCATCGAAAATATTGACAGGTGCTGCCAATAAAATCATGTAACAATGTTACATCAGGAGTGATAATGAACATAACAGTAACGATGATGAAAATAATAGTAATGATGATAGTTACGATAATAGTTATGTAGAAATGCATTTGTGATAACATTATTAATAGTAATAATGATGATAATGATAATAATGTTAATTATAATAATGTGTGTATATAAATACATATGTATACATACACGCACAAACACACACACACACACACACACACACACACACACACACACACACACACACACACACACACATTATATATATATAATATATATATATAATATATATATATATATATAATGTTTGTGTCTGTGTGTGTATGTATGAGTATGCACTCGCATACACACACACTTCACAGGCACGCAACATCACCCCCCCCACACACACACACACACCAACACACACTTACGAGCAGCCTCGGCAGTGAATTTAAGTAGCTGGCTTTGGCGTTGAGCAGTAGGTGCCTCGAGAAGGGGACTTCCTAACCACCATCCCCCTCCCCCTCTCCCTCCCCCTCCCCCTCCCACCCACCCCCTTCCCGTGGGAAGATTGGAGATATCAGGTCTGCCTTTGTGCATGTCTGTCCTTCTCTCTCTCTCTGCCTAATTACCCATGCAGGCCAAATGAACAGATAGGCTTAATAGTAGGATGACAGAGGGATGGAATAATCTAGGAAGAAAACGGGATGAGGGCTGGAAGGAAAAGATGGAAATGAGAGAAAACGGGGAGATGGGAGAAGTGGGAAAGTGGGAAGGAGACTGTAGGGTATAGACGAAGAGAAAGTGCACGAGAAGAGGATGAGAAAAAGAAAATTATTGTGAAAGTGTGGACAAGATAGAGAGAGAGAGAGAGAGAAAGAGAGAGACAGAGAGAGAGAATAAGAGCCGGAAGAGTACGAAAACCTTTTCGTTACTGATTTTTTTCTTTATTTAAGTTTCATTAATTCTGGCTACAGACAATTTTGTTCAGCCAAGATTGCTTCCCCCGTCGCCAAAGGTTAACGACATTAATCTTTTGTTTCCATCTATTGAGACTCGCTGACAGAATGAACCCGCTCCTTGTTCTTGACCAAATAAAATCAACTGACGCTTCTCGCGATAAAAAACCTTGACATAAATTGACTGAAGGGTCTGACAGGAGGGTGAATAGTCGAGTACACAAACGGGAAATCCTTTGGCAAAAAAAGAGAGGATAAATGAAAGAAGAAACTAAACATAGGCAATCAGAAGCGAGCGCCGAAAGTTAGACACTGTGGGGTGCGTATGCTATGAACAAACAAAGACTGATTTCCTTTTTTTTTTTTTTTTTTTTTTTTTTTTAAGATCGTAGTCTCGCTAACGCCCGAACAGAGTCTCACTTTTTCATTTGTTTTCTTTCAGGATATGAATTCTGTTTCGCCCAAAAAAAGAAGTTAGAATCATGAGTGCCATTGTTTTTGCATGGAAGTCTGGTGCTCCATTTCTTCAACTTTTTTTTTCTTGCACGCGAGCCTGTATGTGTGTGTGTGTGTGTGTGTGTGTGTGTGTGTGTGTGTGTGTGTGTGTGTGTGTGTGTGTGTGTGTGTGTGAGTGTGTGAGTGTGTGTGTGTGTGAGAGAGAGAGAGAGAGAGAGAGAGAGAGAGAGAGAGAGAGAGAGAGAGAGAGAGAGAGAGATAGAGAGAGTAGATAGAAAGAGAGAGGAAGAGAGAGGAAGAGAGACAGAGAGAGAGAGAGAGAGAGAGAGAGAGAGAGAGAGAGATATGAGAAGAGGAGATATAGAGTTTGTTTGTGTATGCGTGGAATTATGTGTGTATCAGTGTACATTTGAGTATACACATAGACACACACACACACACACACACACATTTGTATATATATATATATATATATATATATATATATATATATGTATACATATGTACTGTATGTATATGTATGTGTATATGCGTAATTAACCACTAGGAAAAGTAAACTAACGAAGCAGAGCGCTTTCGTATAATTACATCTTCAGTGCAGATACAAAGAATAATAACTTCTTTGTATCTGCACTGAAGATGTAATTGTACGAAAGCGCTCTGCTTCGTTAGTTTACTTTTCCTAGTGGTTACTTGCGCATTTGTAAACACACGCTCCTAGTGTTTTTATTTCATATATATATATATATATATATATATATATATATATATATATATATATATATATATATATATATATATGTTAAATGATGCAGCATACTCTGCATTGGTGACCTTTATACTTTCTATCCTTCTCGCTAGTTTCTTCTCTATGGGAAGAAGGCAGAACACAATAACACCAAACGATTCCATAATAGATTAGATTATAAAACCAAATACATTACTTATGACGTTTCGCCTAGAGTTTAGGCATCTTCTGGTACGATTTATTTCTAAAGATACGAAACTTTGATTTTATATACGACTTTACATGATACGCTGAGGGGAGTTCTGTGGTGCGAGAGTTGTTGGCTAGTTTCTCCTTGGCACTCCAAAAGATGCCCTGAACAACTCCCAAGGTTCTACAAATATCGTGACCAAAGTTTATTGTTTGTAGGTTATTCCATTTTAACACGACTTTCAAGCATTTTAATTTTCTCGTATTGTTATTCTTTGCCATTGTTATCGTATTATTGTTCAATTCATCCCGCCAATATACTCTTCATTACGAACCGCATCGTCTTTGACGAAACGTCATGAGTATTGATACACAACATTACTTTGTTTTGATTTATCCCCTTACTCTTGTCAAGTTGTTTTTCATAACTAGTAACAATGTTCTGGGGTTAGGATAATATATTATTAGTTTCAAGGGATGTTTTGTTTCTTCGGTATATAGTTCTAATTTATGACTTCTTTTAAGATTTTTCATCTTTTTTATATGTGGATGACATTGTGCTTTGGTACTAAGTGTTTATATTATCGTCCATGGTGTCAATATTACCGAGGTCAGTGTTGAATTTCTCCATTTTATCTTTAATTTTTCTGTTAATTTCTTTCACCGGGAAACCATTATTTGTTAACATTTGCTTAATCCTATTCGATTCTTAGTGGAGAAGGTGTCAATCTGAACATACTATCTTAAAAGCTTCTAAAATGATTTTGTATTTTGATGGACATTTGCTTGAGCCATTCAAAAATTCAAACATCTTTCGAAGTCGCTTGGTGTCCAATACACACTCGTAGTTAATGCACCTTAGGCGCCATCTACCCAAAGATCTGAAAACGGGAACTTGTTGTTAATACTCTACGGGGTGAAGTGCAGGGATGAGTTTTCTTCCGCCATCTTCCTTAGGTGTTTAAGCTGTTCCTCTCCTTCCGCGTCTACGAAAATGTCATCTACATATCCAAACTACATACTTGATTTCGAATCTTATGAATCAGAAGGAACTCCAAAGACGAAATTCGGAAAAAAATAACTTATTTGATAACGCAAATACAGCAACCGACGGTGAATTAACTTCATGTACATGGATTACAGGTGGTAAGGAACATGTAACTACCTAGTGTAGGCTTTATGGTCTCTTTCAGTATCCTTCATTCTTATGTTCTTATATGTAGATACAGATGCGGTCGATATTGTTTCGGAATTTATCTGTGTGGTACAAAAGATGCACCGTTTTCTATGCGTTAGTCAGACATTCCTACAATAGACTCGCAAAGGTTTCACAGTGTTTTGAAAGGACAAGGGAAGGTATGCAGTCAGACATACCAATTCTCCGACCCGAACGCACGATTGCGAAAAGCAATGAACTTGTCAAATGTGTGGCACTCGCTTCCTGTTGTCTCACGGCCGTGAGCGTCCGGGAGTGTACGTGAGATTGGCCCTGATACGACCGGAAGCGCGACTCTCCATCAAAGCGTTACGATTTTTTTTTTTTTTTTTTTTTTTTTTTTTTTTTTTTTTAACCTTTCGACCCAGTGATGGATTCCGTTCCGGCTAGTGTCTGCGAATCGAACTCCGGCTTGTATGTAGGCTGTTCTGATAGGTCGAGAAACTACTAAGGACTAGACTTTGCTCCCTCAAGTGTTAAAAAAATCACCTATTAGTAAGAAAAAAAATCGATAAAACGCGTCACTTTTTTTTTTCTTTTCTTTTTTCTTCAAGTAGCGTTTTTGTTTAAGGCTGTCGAAGTTACAGTACAAGATAGATTTTGAGTGCCACAGGCACCAGATCTTTCTTTCTTTTTATTTATTTATATTTTTCAAACGTTTGCCAATATGGGCTTGATAAAAAATGTGACACGGTTTACTTTGATTCGATTGGTAGGCAATGGTTGTCAGGTATGTACGCATGATGACGCACACATATACGCACGTATACACACACACACAAAACTACACACAGACACATACACTCACACACACACACACACACACACACACACACACACACACACACACACACACACACACACACACACACACACACACACAAACCTACACACACACACAAAAC
>NC_134792.1:48492200-48494700 GCF_046742065.1 Oratosquilla oratoria | reverse complement strand
GTTTTCTTCCTTTGAATTATGAAACTCATTCCCATTGTTTCCCATATTTCTGTATTGCCACTTCATCCTCCAATCTTCTTCCTTCTCTGCGTCCATTTTTACCACTGTCGCTCTTCAACTTCCCTCTCGTCATTCACATGTGACAGTTCCTTAAAAGTGTTTCTTCCACTTACCCGTGCTATTCTTGACCGCTGACAAAAGAACAAATAATTAGATAGAAACAGAAATAAAATTTCAGCTTCCTGGAACGTGTGAGCACGGGAAGACGGAAAAGACAGGAGAAGAATGAAGATGAATAGAGGAACATAACCACGGAAGCGCCGCCCAGAAAAAGACACGTAGAACAAAATAATGTAGGAAAAGCGTGTGGTAGTTTAAGGCAATCAAAGAGAAGAATTATGTAAAGAAAATGATGACGTTGCAGAGGGATCATGACAACCGCGAAGAGAAAATGATTATGAAGCAGGAGGACGCTGTCAGTCGCGAGGAGAGACTAACAAATTCGGGAGAGGAAGGAGAATTTCTGATAGAATGAAGGACGGGAAGAAAGAACGCGGCCGAGATGAAACGAACCGGATGAGCTCCCTTCTTTGGGAGAATCTTCGCGAAGCTTCGCTCTTCCCGAAGCTCCGCGCTTCACGAGAAGAGCAGCAAATACTCGTGGAGTCGAGGCCTGAAGAAGGAAAAAGGGGGACCTTAACGAGTGACTGAAATAAGACATGACTGTCGGAGAAAGAAAGGGAGGAAGCAGCGAGGAAACAAGCAAAGATAGGTCCGGATGAAAGGAAGAAACAAAGAATGGAGGGAGGGAGGGAGACGGCGAGGAGGCGTAAAAAAGAAAACGGAATGGAAGCATTGAGAGGAAAACCTACTGAAGGAAGAAATGGCAGGAGGTCGAGTGAAGAGGAAATAAAATAGTGGAAGATGAAAAGTGATTATAAGATCAGGGTGAATGGAAATTCAAGAAAATTGTGGCTAAAGTAAACTTTGCTGGCGATATCTAACGGCACGCATCAAAAGAACAGGGTTTAAGACTTTTTACATCCTCTTATACCTTTTAGTCCTGTGATGAGTACCAAGCGATGTTATTCAGCTCAGACGTGTTCCTAATAAAGCAAAACCCTGTTCAAGCTAAGTTTGGACCTTCGAATACATAAAATCGTAAGATTAAGTCTATACCATACACCAAGGTATAGCAGATTTTTTTTTTTTTTTTTTTGCCTCTTTGGATCCAAGTCAGTCTTTTGTTCTCTCAAGACATTTTACGTTTCTTCACTCCTTCCCTCCCAAAGGCTCACACACTCCCGAATGAAATGCCCTGGTCAAAAGCATTAAGAGAAACAACTGTATCTCTGTGCGGAAGTGTAATTTCCAAAATTCTCTCATTTTCTCTCCCTTTCTGTCAAAATTGTAAGAGAAATTTTCCAACTACAACCACCCTGAGGGACGGGGGGGGCGGGGGGGAGGCGTACAGGGGGATGGGGGGCGTACAGGGGGATGGGGGGGCGTACAGGGGGATGGGGGGGGAAGAAGTGTGGTCAGACGCAGTGGCAAGGAGAAACTTTCAACAGTATGAATTAAATCACCTGAGTGCAGCAAGAAGTTCTCTTCCTCTCTCTCTCTGTCTCTGTTTTTCTCTCTCTCGTGTATACATATATGTTATATATATATATATATATATATATATATAATGTGTGTGTGTGTGTGTGTGTGTGTGTGTGTGTGTGTGTGTGTGTGTGTGTGTGTGTGTGTGTGTGTGTGTGTGTACATAATTATACAAAAGTATAACCACCATTTAACACTTAATAAATTATGAGAAGTGAATTCATTGTCTATTTAACTTAACGTGAAAGAGATTTGTTACAGATCAGAATTTGCATTCTCTGTTGGAGTAGCAATCTCGAAGAAATGCATACATTAACTCAAAGAAAAAATGGAGAATGTTGAACCATTGTAATTTGGCAAAACTTGGGATTTACAGACCGTCTAACAACGTCAAGAAAGAAAATATTCGTGCAGGTTAAAATAAGCAAAATAGAATATTGTAACTCTGTCGAATCGGTAAGGAACTGATGGAAGAGCAGGAAGGAAAAAGGCCTCGGAATAATGTTAGGACCTTCCCGAAGAAGGCACGGAAAACCTCTTTGGTGAGGAATAGGAAGGCCTTACGAGAAGGACCAAGAAGAAATAAGAACAGCCAACCACGTTGCAGTGAAATGACGGAGATGAGCATACGTACAAAAGGATTAAAAAATATCATATATGAAATTGATCTAGAATTATATAGATTCGTATTTCGGAAAGAATAATTAGTCCACTCCACCACGCCCCCTCACCGAATGAAAGTTTTATTGAAACATGGCTCGATTTATCCTAAGAATGAAAATATATAAACAAAGAGTTGTAGGGAAACGGCAGTTGATAAAGACTGCTTTTCAACGAAAATGGACAAATCTATAGTCTTGTGTATATATATATATATATATATATATATATATAT
>NC_134792.1:48447200-48469700 GCF_046742065.1 Oratosquilla oratoria | reverse complement strand
ATGTATTTCATCTTCATTTTTACTAAAAAAAAAAGGATGCCACTTGATGTAATTTAAGCGCAGAAACTAATTGAAATAGAGTGTAGAACTTTATATTATAGTAACTAAATAATGAGTAAAATACTACTTACCCGAAGGCATACTAAAGGACAAAATACCGACTTGTTACATAGGAAGGTATACATATCCATACTTAAAGGATTGTAAAATACACACACACACACACACACACACACACACACACACACACACACACACACACACACAAATATATATATATATATATATATATATATATATATATATAAAATACACACACAAACACACACACACACACACACACACACACACACACACACACACACACACACACACACACACACACACACATGTATACATACATATATATATATATATATATATATATATATATATATAGAGAGAGAGAGAGAGAGAGAGAGAGAGAGAGAGATTGTGTGTGTGTCTTTATATGTGCGTGTTTGTGTGTATGTGTGTGTGTGCTTGTGTGTGCGTGTAAGTTTGTTTTGTATATGTATCAATAACGTATATACTTCTATTGTACCATATCAAAGTTGAGGGGATTACAGTAATACCCTCTATTTCTCACCACGAAAATAGAGAAGGAAACAAGAAACTACCTGGAAAGGATACAAATACTTTCACTCTTCACATATGTAAAAGTATATCCAATGCATAATTACCTGGCAAGAGAAGAAGAAGTAAAAACCACAGAATTTTCATTTGTGGAAAATACGGTGACGTCATCACGGCAAGTTGTATTTTTAATCCTCAGTCTTTTCAGAAGACTCTGAAAAACAAGAACATAAAATTTAAACGTTGATTACTCCATGAATACTTAATGACATAATTATAACTCAATATATTTCTCTCATACGTACTCTATTTTACAAAACCTTGGTAGTAACAATTATATTTAGCATAAGATGAATTAGACTTTATGTAATTATAAGAGCTTGTTGAGGAAGATTACATATACAAGGATATCAAATAATTCCGAATGTCGTTTCCGGATTCGAACCGGGTTCGTGAAATTTCACTGCCATCGCCTTACCGACTGAGCTACTGACCCTACAAAATTCTCCAACATGGAAGTTAATCTACTTCCCGAGGAACTAAGTCGACTGCTAACTGCCGTCTGTACTTATTATTTTACAGAGAACCAGGGCAACTTAACTAGTGGTTAGACTGGTACGTTTCCTTGATGGACTTATCGTCGTTGTCATATCTGAATAGAATCACTAGTGACGGTGATGTTGATCAGGTATGACAACAACGATAAGTTCATCAAGGAAACGTACCAGTCTAACCACTAGCTAAGTTGCCCTGGTTCTCTGTAAAATAATAAGTACGGACGGCAGTTAGCAGTCGACTTAGTTCCTCGGGAAGTAGATTAACTTCCAGGTTGGAGAATTTTATAGGGTCAGTAGCTCAGTCGGTAAGGCGATGGCAGTGAGATTTCACGAGCCCGGTTCGAATCCGGGGACGACAGTCGGAATTATTTAATCAACATCACCGTCTCTGGTGATTCTATTCACATACAAGGATATCTTAAGGCTGTTTCAAATACTCACAAAATTTGCTCATAAAAGCATTAAATACAATGCTATTTTCACTATGAAGCTGTTAATGACCTTTATGAAATTTTCTAAAAAAAGAAAAAAAAAACATTATATTTGTAAAAAAAAAATGTTTGTCACTATTAACTATTTTCCCTTTTAACTCAACCTTAGGTATTTATACACACATACATACACACGCACACACACGCGCACGCTCACATACATAAACATGTGAGTGTGTGTGTGTGTGTGTGTGTGTGTGTGTGTGTGTGTGTGTGTGTGTGTGTGTGTGTGTGTGTGTGTGTGTGTGTGTGTGCGCGCGCACGCGTTTATGAAAATAGGTAATGTATATGTACATATGTATATGTATATTTATGTATGTGATAAAGAATTCATAAGTTCATATGAAACATATCTCTGAGTCCTAACCAGTGAAACAGTATCCTTACAACAAAAGATATGAATATCATAATAACAGTGAAACACACGACACTGAAGAAGATGTAGCCATATGAGTGATCAAATGCATAAAAAGTATCAAAAAGCAATTATTGACTATTCTAGAATTAAAACAATATACATATATAAATAAAAAAAAAAATTTCTTTATTTATGAACGATAAGAAAATCAATCTAATTTTGAACTAGTACGAAAGAAGTTAAAAGAAATAAAGGCCAACATTCAACGAGGAACTATGAGCAGGTAGATTTTAGAAAAGAAAAAGTTATCTGTTGACTCTTGAAGGAAAAAATCCCATAAGGTGATCGATCACAAAGGAATGAATGCTGAAGCTGAAACAAAAGGGGTGATCGATATAGTCTTTACAAAAAAAAAAAAAAAAAAGATGGACGACACAGAAAAAGAAAATAGCAAAACGGGTATCCGTTTAGATACTAATCGAAATTATCGTTTATTAATATGTGAGCTTCGTTCACCTCAAAGTCAAGAAATATCTGCACCTAATCGGAAACCGATATTTTTCAAAGCAGGCATATGTGGAAAAAAAGAGAATCCGATGTTGCATGAACAAAATGAAATATTTGACTACTTTGCACTCTCCTTTAGTCCTCATTCTTTTGGTAGGATATTAATCCTTCCATTAAAGCTTTGCTGTCAGAAGAGAGTCGCCGAAATGGATTCCGGACAGGTGGAATGCATTTGGAAACAGAGAGATGTCTCCATGTGGCGATTACGATGAAATTACGATAATCTAATCGCCTTTCTCATCTAATCATAAAGTTACTTGAAGTGAGGGAACTTATTTTCATTTTTTTTTCTCACTTTACAAACTAAGCCCATTTTTCTACACAGACTCTGTAAGAAGAACATTTTATCATTGGAAATGATGAGGTCGTATCCAATACAGTTTGTCTATGTTGACGGTTAAAGTACGTACATTGTAACATTAAGGGACAAATACGTCTTTCGGACAAGGCGAGGACCATACGCCAGGAGGCGCCTAGCTGTGGCCAAAACCCTTGAACTACAGGAGCAGGTGACAGTCACTGCTCGGAATCGGAGAGAAGTGCGGGATTCGAACCCACGACTGAGCAAATGCGGGACCAGTAGGCTTCCCATTACGCCACCAGCGGCCATCTAGAACTTCAAAAGAAAACGGAAAACGGAAACCCTCAACCACTAAGAAAATGGGTCTCACAGTGAAAAATCACTGGTCTAAGACAACGGTTGCTATATCGATCTTTCGTATACAGCACTGTTTTCCAACCCTGGGGACGCGACCCCAAGTTGGGTCGCCAAGCGTTTTTCCTTGAGTCGCCAAGACATCTTGTATGCTAATTTTTTAAATTACTTTTGCTATGATAAAATTCAATGATGTTAACTCTGTCTTATAAGGATCATACTGGGGTCGCCTGAAGAAAAGGTCGAGAAATACTGGTATAGAGAGACCTGGAACTAACAAGTTGTTCTTCCAAACATAATGTTCCTGAATCCCATTATGATTCAATTTAACTTAGCGAACTTCCCCCTGCCAAGAGACTAGGACGGTGCCCCTTACAGAGGACTTTGTATCGTGGGAATTAATGAAACATGCCCTTGGTCCAACTCGCTGGTGGCGAGTTTGTCATTTCGACTTCCGCCACAAGTAACGACGCTCAAACTCACTCACTCAGTGGCAGTCTGACTTAACAGAAGCAGTACAACCCAGCGCGAAGAGGAAAAATCAGTTTAAGCTGAAATCTATTCACTCTTGATGAAATGGCATGAATTAGTTTAACAAAAAGAAAAATACAAGTAAAAGCATCACTTTGTATGGATCTCGTTTGTACTGTATATGGATCGCATTTTCCTTTTGCATATATATGGCAGTCTTTATTCTCATTTATTTATTTCAATGATACAATCCCTACTTTTTTTTTCTTGTCATAGTAACAGGTTTCTCAGTAAACCATTTAAAAAGAATTTAATTGTTTTAACTATTACAGCTTTATTGGGTGCGTAGGGGGAAAGTAATTCATAAAAGTCTTCATGAAGAATAAAAAAGAAAAACATAAATTAAAAATCATTCCTAAACCTAAATAAAACTATAATGGAAAAGTCTTTCATTAACAATCTTCAGCTGTAATTATTAACCTTTGTCTCTTTATCATAATTTTCAGTTGGGGAAACCCGTGGTTCTGAACTTAAAGCAACATGGCTTATGGTAGTTTTCTTTTTTCTTTTTTCTCTTTTTTTTAAAGTAATAAAAGTCACATCGTGAGTTACTCATTTTTTTTTTCTTTCAGAATCATTTCAATGTCACTTTGAGACAGTTTCTGTATCATGCGACGGTTATCGTTAATGCAGAATTGGTAAACCTCGATATGATTTTTGCTGAACAAATAGAACATGGGAAAATAATTCATTTATTTTCTCACGTCAAGAGATTTTATTTGCGCCAAAACAGAATAGAACAATCACAGTTGACGTTAGCAAAAAAAAAAAAAAAAAAAAAAAAAAAAAAAAAAAAATAATAATAATAATAATAATAATAATAATAATAATAATAATAATAATAATAGTAATAATAGTAATAAAATAAAAAATAAAGTAGCTGACGTTAGCCAGAATATAAATCGCAAACTATACCACCGTGGTAAAATGACGAAACGGGAGTACCTAAATCCACTGGATTTAAAAAGACGAAAACCTATGACCTGGATCGCCCAAGCAAAAAGGTCAAATACTCAATACCTCTGTTGGTTGTCTGACAGTTCAATTAACGACGGCATGACCCACCAGGTCAGGTTAGGTCAGGTCAGGCCAGGTACGTATTCGTATTCATCCGTTCATGCACTCGCTGAAGTCAAGCAATGTAGTATTTCATTCAAATTGTGTTTGCACAGGGATGGTTCCATGTTAACAAAACTCTGGCTTTTCCGCGGTGTGTGTGTATGTACATGTGTGTGTGTGTGTGTGTGTGTGTGTGTGTGTGTGTGTGTGTGTGTGTGTGTGTGTGTGTGTGTGTGTGTGCGTGTGATTCACCATGGTCTTGGACCACGTGTTGGACTCGTGATAGACAGCTATTACCCTCCCAGAAGAGAGCTCATAGCTTATATATGACCAATCTATGAGTAATGCTGTGACCTCACACGCACACACACACACCCAACACCCCGCCCACGAGAGTTGGAGTAACGACTCGCAGCTCAGCGATATTGAAATTATTTCAGCGCTGGGCGGAATTATCTGTTAGTAAACCAGTTCTTGCCTTTATATACTTAAACCTAAATGCTTTCCATTTAAACCCATTACTGCGACACTTGTCTTAATATGATGACCTTGCCTACTTCACCCTTGTTAAAACCCTTGACCCACTTGAATACTTCTATTAGATCACCTCCACATCATCGAGATGTGTGTGTGTGTGTGTGTGTGTGTGTGTGTGTGTGTGTGTGTGTGTGTGTGTGTGTGTGTGTGTGTGTGTGTTTGTGTGTTAATATTCTTCTTCCGCCTTCTACTGCTTCTTTCTTTCCGTCCTTTTTCTTATTGTCTTTCTTGTTTTCTATTTTTCTTTTCCGTTTGAGAAAACCAGTAGTGGGAGTTACTCGCTCCCTTCATCATATTCTTTATTGTGCCCTTTATTAGACGCCTATTCTTGTGCCCCGACTGGAGGAAGTGCAGGAGGCTAAACTATGTCCTGTATTTCACTTTGTCTCGCAAATTTTAACCAGACTTTAAAATTCCCTTTTAAATGGGCTCTGTGCAGACTTGTGTTCATTCGATTTTTTTTTTTTTTTTTTTTTGTGGGGGGGGGTGGAGTGACTTTTGGCTTTTCACGAAAACTTTGAGGGGAATCCTTTTCCGCCCATAATCCCACGGAACGACCTTGCAAATATATTGTAATACTGCGCGTACATAAACTCGCACACACACACACACACACACACACACACACACACACACACACACACACACACACACACACACACACACACACACACACACACACACACACACACACTCACTCACTCACTCACTCACTCACTCACTCACTCACACACACACACACACACACACACACACACACACACACACACTCACTCACTCACTCACTCACTCACTCACTCACACACACACACACACACACACACACACACATACATACATACACAAAACACATAGACACACACACACACACACACACACACACACACACACACACACACACACACACACACACACACACACACACACACACACACACACACACACACACACACACACACACACACACACACATACACACACACACTTCAACGATGTTGAAGTACCACGATTGATTGTCAATTCAGTGATCC
Organism: Oratosquilla oratoria; assembly: GCF_046742065.1. Taxonomy (NCBI): domain Eukaryota; kingdom Metazoa; phylum Arthropoda; class Malacostraca; order Stomatopoda; family Squillidae; genus Oratosquilla; species Oratosquilla oratoria. Next base: position 48,463,299 of record NC_134792.1, on the reverse strand, counting down.
ATATAGTGAGTGCTGAAGCAGTTGAATTGTTAAGAGAAGATTAGTTAACTTTAAGAATCCGGAATCCTTCAGGTGAAGATTCAGTCAATTCCCGCTGACCTTTCAGTAAACAATAAACCTCGCCCTCTTGCCAAAGAACAGGAGAGGATTTAAATTATTCATTGTCTAAACGCGGGCTGCTCAAGGAAGCGCTTTAGTGCGCATGCGTGAATTGTGACGTCAACAGACCGTGGTACCCATAAACGCGTTTATCACATTATCATGTAATATTAAATTCTTTGGTCACATCAGATCGAGTGTCACATAAATTAATAATTCGGAAGATGTGATCAGGGTTCACGTCCAGGCACAACGTAGGGTTAAATAAAATAGCATCCGACCTAGTTATGGACCAAAAGGTCTCCCGTCTGCATGATCCTCACTTGCAATCCTTTGTAAAATAAGCTTGACGATACACAGTTAGAAGACTGAGTACTTTGTGGCGCGTTGGTTTCCCTCCCAAGTCACAGTACGTGAGCGTAGGTTCGCATCCTTCTAGTGACTTCCTACATCCTTGCTGTCCAAGCACAAAGGGCACAGGTGGTGGCTTTCAACGCTGTGAAGAGTATTCAGACTTCTGCATATGTCAGTAACGAATGGATTAACGGAAATCGGGTTTAACATTCTAAAGGCGGTATTACTCTTTTTTTTTTTTTTTTTTTACATCCGACTGTTGGAGCAAAGTTGCAGCTCGCAGCATTCGGAAAGCAATCTGATGTGCTGAAGGAAAATAACTTTCCTCCAGTACATCAAATGACATTTTAATTCAATTGTTGAGGAAACAAAATAGTCTCCCATTGTGATTTCCGACTGAAAAAAAAACTCTGGAGATGGGCAGTACCGCCGATTAATTGGAGGTTGGCGGAAAAATATCCCAGTGTGATAGCCCCTGAGAAGAGGTTTCTAGGGAGTATATTTTCACTTTTTTTTTTCTAAATAACGCCACAAAATTTCACTCAGCTGAGCTAAGAATTACGAAATGATATACACGGGTATCCCCGTACGTCAAAGTAAAACACTGCGGCAACCGGGAAAAAATGAGACACAGCGACTGCTATCGAGGCGATTAAGAGTTCGTGCCGCACTCAGGCCTTGCGAGCGTTTAATATAAAGAGTGTGGGACGTTTCTTGCCTTTCATCTGCTTTTACGTTGGCGCCGAGAAACTTTGAAAATAAAAGAGTTAAGATGACTCCTATTTCCAGGCACAAGGAAACTCTCACACATGTACACACACACACACACACACACACACACACACACACACACACACACACACACACACACACACACACACATATATATATATATATATATATATATGCGTGTGTATACACACACATACACAAACATATATATATGTTTGGTGATGAATAATCCTGATATAATGTCTGGGGTTCATTGACCGTTGGAAATATTCATCATGGGCAGATGTTCAATTAAAGAGGATTCTACCATATTCCTTCTGAACCCACACCCAGATTTATAAATAAGATCGGATTTTTTCCAGTACATCCGGTGATTTAATTTGTATACGTGTTGTAACACGGCTGAACTTTCTTGACCATACTTGATGAATCTTTTATATATATATATATATATATATATATATATATATGTATATAATATGTATGTATGTATACATAACACGACTAAACTTTCTTGGCCATACTTGATGGACTTTATATATATATATATATATATATATATATATATATATATATATCTATATATATATATATATAGACGCAGTTACCAAAGAACGAAGCGCAGGTCCTACTCATCACAAAGCACAAATGCGATAAGATAATCGCATTGTAAGAATCCAATACCAGCGTGGCATCGAGCCAAGGTGGCACCAGCCGCCCTGCCGAGGTGCCAGAGACAGCGCCGATCCACAATCCACACCACGGCTGACTCTCTCTCCACCTCCTTCCACCTCAGACTCTTCCTGAATCAAAGGCTCCTCGGAAGGTGTCGACTGGAGTAGTTTAGTGATGGCGTGATGCGGTGATGTGGTTATCGAGGAACAAGCCTTTGGTTGAAAGGGTTGAGGCTGTCAGTTAGCATGCATGCATACAGATGCTCACACACACACACACACACACACACACACACACACACACACACACACACACACACACACACACGCAAGCACGCAGAACGCACGCGGATGCGTTTGCCAGCGGTTTCTATCGGCCTAAATTTACATTGAAATTGATTGCATGTTCGTGTGCGCGCCCACGCGCGCGCGTGTGTGTGTTCGTATATGTGTATGCATATATATATATATGTATGTATTATATATCTATATATATATATATATATATATATATATATATATATATATATATATATATATATATATACGTCTTTCCACATGAGATGCCTCAGAAAGATTTTCCCCGACGTGCCTTAGGGGAGCAGAAACGGTTACCATTTACTTCTTGCTGACGCTTTCTCAATTCAGGTGTTCTAGCCAATGTGTGTCGCATGCCCGATGAGCGCTTGCCGAAGACGTTCAATTTGAAAGCAGGAAAGCGCTCCCACGGTGGTTTAACGAAAGCGCTTCAAGGACACATTGAAGTCTTGCCTAAAGCGCTGAAACATCAGCGTCGAGTCCTGGGAGGAAGCTACGACGCACCTCAGTGACCACCACGGTGTCGGGCTACGAAACGAGGCGTGTGGACGAAGAACAGCAGAAACGAAAGCGGAGGAAAAACAGTCAGTACCTCCTCTTCTACCTCCCAGACTGATTGTTAAACCACGCAGTCACCTGCCCACAATGCAATTGACTATTCAAGGCGATGATCGGATTTGTCAGTCATCTTCCCCACACAATACCTAGTGGTGATTCGTGTACATAAATATCAGTACATTTTTGTTTTACCAAAAGTCGTGGTCGTTTATGCTTGCAAAGGACAAACAACATATATATATATATATATATATATATATATAATATATATATATAAATATATGTATACATGTATGTATGTATACATGTATGTATATATGTATGTATATATATGTATGTATATACATATATGTATGCATATATATGTATATATATAATATGTGTATATACATATATATATATATATATATGTATATATATAATATATATGTAATATATATATAATATATCTGCACTGAAGATGTAATTATACGAAAGCGCTCTGCTTCGTTAGTTTACTTTTCCTAGTGGTTACTTACGCATCTTAGAACACACGCTCTTAGTGTTTTTATTGCATATATATATTTATATATATATATATATATATGTGTGTGTGTGTGTGTGTGTGTGTGTGTGTGTGTGTGTGTGTGTGTGTGTGTGTGTGTGTATGTGTGTGTGTGTGTGTGTACGGTATATTTATTGAAGAATTGCGCCTATTTATAAGAAATCTCAGTTACATTCCTCAATCAATTAATTAATTCATCAATCTATTGCCCCGGATTCCCCCTGCAGAGGACACACGATTTCCAGATAATCAGCAACATCCACCGGCTTGGCCCATGAGTCCTTCAAGGAAGAAAATTTGTATCTTTGTCCGAGCGTGGCTAGATTGGGTCAGTTTAAGATATTTCTGTGTCTTTAGTATGATGGTTACGTCTGGCGAAGTTTTTTCTTTTTCTTTTCTGTGCTGGACGGTGACCTGAATGTAGTGAGGCTAAAGTGATTTATGATTTTGCTCCGTGGGGATAATGTCTGAATTGAGCATTATAATCATGGCGTTTTTGTAATGGTTATCTTCCCCAGATATAATTACTAAACCAATTGCTACGACATAAGTAAATATAATCAACCTGTTCCGTCACATATATATATATATATATATATATATATATATATATATTTATATATATACATATATATATTTATTTATATATATATATATATTTATATAAATATATATATTTTTATATATATATATATATAATATATATATATATATATATATATATATACATATATATACATATTACATGAACTTCTTAAATTGTCTCTTTTCGCAAAAGGTACTTGGCATCCTACATTGTCTCCGTTCGTGAGGTCTAGACGTTAAAGCAGCCACCGTTGCCAAGATTTTTTTTGTTTTTTCTGATGTCAGTTGTATGACAATGTTTGAGTTTAGGGTCCCTGGAGCCAACGCGGCCAGACTACCAGAACGGAGGAACGCGTAGTCGTTTCTGTATCGACTTTCATCCAAGACGGTTAGAAGCCCCAGAAATCGACGCGAACAAATTTGAATCCTTTCGTGTACAGGAATGTTATTTCCTCATTGGGATCGTAAAAATATTAAACGGGTCATTGTTGATTAATTCTTTCGTTAAGTCCATTCTTCCAGAGCCGTTCGTGACCTAACGCATTTCCTTTGACTGTCGACACATAAGCTTATTCGACAGAGGAAGACTAGAACTACACAGCAGAGGTGTTAAAGAGAATGTAGCCTCCCAACCACGCCACCGAGCCCAACCTCCAATTACAACACCTTCTGGTTGTCTGATTAAGTAAATGACGAGTGAGTTCACAAATGGAAACAAAAGGACGAATACCAACACACTGGGGAAGGAAATGGGACGGGTATAAGTATACGTCAACCCGTATTGAAAATGGGATGTCGTTCGTCATCGTGGAGGCTGCAACAAAATGTTTCGTTCATTCACGGAAAGGTTAATCAAGATATGAGGCGACCGCTTCCTTAATTATCTCACGATGAAATAGAAAGTGGACAAAAGATATGGAAAGTTGATGTTAATAGATACGAAATGAATCAAATTACGAAAGCAAACTTTCCACCTATAAACCAGCGCAACCAAAGAATCGTCACCACGGAAACACTTAACGACTCTCTGACTTTTCATTATAAGAACGTCTTTGCTGGTTTTAGTCTTTGGCCACGATGAGTTTCTCGAACCATTAAGTATCAATTTTATCTCGAGGAATTATCTCGCTGCTATGGCAGTTTTATAGATTTTGTTGTAGGACCTTGTGCCCAAGGGATTAAGCAAAATTCGGAACACTCTTCTCTGTCATCTCACTAACGAACACTGAAATCGAAATCTGTGTTAGAGGAGAAACTATGAACCGTGATACACACACACGCGCACACACACACACACACACACACACACACACACACACACACACACACACACACACACAGTAGTAGAGTTCCCGACCGCCACGGCAGCGGTCCGAGTTCGAAACCCGCCCATGACTGAAATAATTTCAGTATCGCTACGCTGCGAGTCGTGGGCGAGGAGTTGTGTGTGTGTGTGTGTGTGTGTGTGTGTGTGTGTGTGTGTGTGTGTGTGTGTGTGTGTGTGTGTGTGTGTGTGTGTGTGTGTGTGTAAGGTCACAGCATTACCCATAGATATTCATATATGAACTCTGAGCTCTCTTCCGGGAGTGTAGTAACTGTCGATCACGAGTCTGACACGTGATCCAAGCCCATGGTTAATCACACACACACACAGAGGTCCCGGGATTGAGTCGCATTTCCCGCTTCAATATTTTTCACTGATACCACGAGCCGTTACTAATCCTCTTGAACTAGATGTGCGTGTGTGATTCATCATGGTCTTTGGATCACGTGTTGGACTCGTGATCGACAGCTATTTCTCTCCCGGAAGAGAGCTCAGAGCTCGTATGACCGATCTATGGGTAATGCTGTGACCTTACACGCACACACACACACACAACTCCCCGCCCACGAGAGTTGTAGTAACGACTCGAAGCGCAGCGGTACTGAAATGATTTCAGCCCTGGGCAAGATTCGAAACCGGACCGCCGTAGTGACGTGTGTGTGTGTGTGTGTGTGTGTGTGTGTGTGTGTGTGTGTGTGTGTGTGTGTGTGTGTGTGTGTGTGTGTGTGTGTGATTCGTCACCACCACCATGGTCTTTGGATCACGTGTTGGACTCGTGATCGACAGTTATTTCCCTCCCGGAGGAGAGCTCAGAGCTCATATATGACCGATCTATGGATAATGCTGTGACCTTACACGCACACACACACACCCAACTCCCCGCCCACGAGAGTTGGAGTAACGACCCACAGCGCAGCGATACTGAAATTATTTCACCCCTGGGCGGGATTCGAACCCGGACCTCCGTAGTGGCAGTCGGGAATTTACTAACTGCCACACGAGAGTGTGTGTGTGTGTGTGTGTGTGTGTGTGTGTGTGTGTGTGTGTGTGTGTGTGTGTGTGTGTGTGTGTGTGTGTGTTCTTTAGTTTGCTATATCACGCAATCCTTAAGCTCTGAGCTCTTATCCAGAAGGTTAACATCTGTTAATCACGAGTCCAGCCCGAGATCCACAAGCCTATGCACCAGTCTTTCTACTTTACTGCAAAGTGGCTTATTTATTTATTTATCTATTTATTTATTTATTTTATGTATTTATTGTATTTATTATCTATTTATTATTTATTTATTTATCTATTTATTTATGTATTTATTCATTTATTTTTATATATTTATTTTATCAATTTATTATATAATTATTTACTTATTATTTATTTGTTTATCTTTATTTATTTATTTATTTATCTATTTATTTACTTATTTATTTCTGATAGAAATGGTAGGAGGTAATTTCATGTTCTTGTGTGGCTAATTTTGACTCCTCATCTGCATGAAATAGCCTGTCAACCAAAACAAAATTCCAAAAGGACCTCACCAGTTTGAACGTTTCCCCCAAGCATTGTCACTCCTCTCAAAGGGGACGTTGTGCCAAGAACGAGAGCCGTTGAATTTCAGGAGCCAAGTGCTGTGACAACACTTATTAGGGCGACTGTGCATATATGCAATAACGATTCCGTTTATTCTCCGCCTTTCTGGGGCTTAAAGACCACATTACCTTAGCGCGTGCCTCCTTTGTCTTCCACATTTCGTGTCCTCCCTTTTCCTCTTCTTCCCTTCTCCCTCTCTTCCCTTCTTCCTCTCTTCTCCCTCCCCACTCCCCTCCCCTCTCCCCTCCCCTCTTCTCCCCTCCCCTCTTCTCCCCTCCCCTCTTCTCCCCTCCCCTCTCCCCTCCCCTCTTCTTCCCCCCTCCCCTCTTCTTCCCTCCTCCCCTCTTCCTTCCCCTCTTCTTGACTAATTGTCGCCATCACGTTGGTAATGGTGGCCCAAAAGGCCTGGGCTTCAAAACCAAATGCCTAATTATCGCCTCCGAACTCCAGCGGCTGACTTATGAGGCTCTATTCCTTCCTCCAACAGTTCTCCAACAGTTTCTGCATATTCGTCACTTGAGGGCGAATTTGGCGCGCTGGGGGACGGATTCACAAACAAATCCAAACCGTAAAATTGATAACAAAGTGCTCAAGTCCCCGTCTTCTCGATTCCGTTCAGAAGCCAACTGTGCTTTCATGGTAAGATTATTTCTATACTTCCTCGAAAGGATTTTGTTGTGTATCTTTGCCATGTCCAAGACGTAAACTCGAGAAGATCAATCCAATGGACTTTATAGAAGATGGATTATGAAAGATAAACTCTAATTCTAGTTCGGATTTGTTTGTGAGTTTAGACTCGAGTTAAGTAACCTCAGATCCAGACTGTTTTTCTCAACCTCCGCCATGTTTGTGTCAGGTTTTCTTGAGGTTCTATGTCTTGAGGAAAAAAAAAAGACATTAACCCTTCCCTCTCCCCTTCCCTCCCCTTCCCTCCCTTCCCCCACCAAAGCCGTCATTTGTGCTTTATGTGCTTGTGTACCCCGGGCAAATGACATTTACCGATAGTTGTTAGAAGTTGACCTGGAATTAAAAAGATACTCATGTATATAAAAGATCATATCAAGATATGATTGGTTGCAGACAGAACCACTACGTTTGCCCAACGAGCCAGGTGGCGGTCGTTTGGAATCGATCCAAGGATTTTGTGTTCATAAGACGAGTTTAAGACAAAATAAACGAATCCCTGTATGAAGAACATCATTCAGTGGTATGTGTATTAGAGAATGTGTGTGTGTGTGTATTCACCTTGGTCTTTTGGATCACGTGTTGGACTCGTGATCGACAGCTATTTCTCTCTCGGAAGAGAGCTCAGAGCTCTTATGACCGATCTATGGGTAATGCTATGACCTTATACACACACACACACACACAACTCCCCGCCCACGAGAGTCGGAGTAACGACCCGAAGCGCAGCGATACCGAAATAATTTCGGCCCTGGGCAGGATTCGTACCAGGTACCGCCTTCACCCCCGTGCTGACAGTCTGAGACTCTACCAACCGCGCCACCAAGTGTGTGTGTTTGTGTGTGTGTGCGCGCGTGTGTGTGTGATACGTGTGTGTGTGTGATGCGTGTGTTTCCATGTGGGGATGCGTAGGTAGTAAAAAAAGAAAACGTTCCACTTTGCATACCATTAGCATCGTCTTAAATGGAGAGGTGGAACGAGGAGTGGAAGGGAGAGAGGGAGGAGGAGGGAGGGAGGGAGGGAGGGAAGGGTGAACGAAGGATGAGTCAGTGAAGATGAAGAAAGGGAAGAGACGATAAGACCTTGCGATAAGGAGGAAACTGACAAAACAGGTATACAAATGGATTCAAAAGGATTAAAAGCTGTTGTTGACCAATTGAAACTAAACGAGAAATAACGAGAGGGGAGTAGTTTGCTCACAGCGTGATATGAGACAGTAGACCATCGTATCAGGACACACGAAAGTATTTGTAAACAATCGCATCAGATGTAAACACAGAAGCAGGAGGAGGATCTCGACTGGCGGGTAAGGTTGGCGCTCAGGATGTAAACAAAAGAGGCGAGTACATGGGGGAGGAGGAGGAAGAGATTAACCACATTTTCAGTCAGTTCACGACGCGCTTACGTTGATGGTATCTGCATTTAAGGAAAACGTATCAGATCAAGGGGCCTCTTTTTATCATTATGCGTATCCATGATTCGTGTGTTTTATCTTATTTTTTTTGTGGTTGTAAGAAGCTTTTTCTTCTGGCAAGTGCATCACGATTGCCTTCGATTTAAGTCTAAGCCGTGAGTTAAACATATTTAACATTATCTATTCATTTATATAAATTTATCTTTATTTATTTGTTCATTGATCTGTTTAGCTGTTTATCCTTATACATAACGATGAATTCTCCAACTCTGGTGTGTCGAAATGGACTGAGGTGATTTATGCTACGTTGATTCATCCTTTCGAAACGACGCTAACATTCGTGTTTACTAACGGCGTGGCATCAACCACAACAAAACCCATAAACAGATTCACCGCGTCAAACGAGACACTATGCACCTCTGCTTTCCAAAGTTTATTCACTGTTGCGATGTGTTCACCTCCTAATGGATGATGCTACACAGGATTCAATTCAATATTTTCTTATTTCAATATGATTATAATCATCGGAAATCATTTTTGATAAATATAGTCACAATATAGAGATCATAGGTTCATATGATGAAGGAGAGGGGAGAATTCTAAGTTGTCGTCGAACTTTGGAATCTAGATTTACACTTAATTGGATGGATTAGGGTATAGTTTGCACACAATCTTAATATACAGGAAGCAATTAAACACATTTATCATCATCTATATATTTATTTCAGTTTAGCTACTTGTTTGTTCATTTATCTGTTTATTCATCTATTTATCTGTATATTTATCTATTTATCCATTTGCTTACCTATTCATTTGTTTTATTCATCTATTTGTTGATATATTTATTCATTTGTTAATTTCTTTGTTTACACGTCTATTAATTTATTACGATGGGGCAAGATAGTTTGTACAGCGAAAAATCAAAATGTTTAAGAATATTAAATAGGGTTAGACTATAAGAACACAGTTGTTGTTAGATAATGAAAATTTAATTAATCAACATTAGAATGTGTCACCACCTCAGAAAAATGTGGACGAAATAGGCAGAGCCTCGGTTAGCATAAGCAGAACGCGGGAGGGGAGCAAAGAAAACGACGTCGCGTACGCTCGAGAGAAGAGCCTCGTGAAAAATGACGTCACTTGGGACGAAGACAAACAGGACAGCTGAAGAGCGAATGATGAAGTGAGCAAAGAGAAAGAGGGACCGATGCTAATGCGAGAATAAGGGACCCGAATTCACGGCGCTGTTTTTGCGAAAACCTTCTCAGAGGCGAAGGCAGAAGAGAGGGGAAAAGGACTGAAAGGGAGGGAGGAAAAAATCAGCAACGAAATGGTGGAGCCATGTTCGTATGGAGAAACCTCGGAAGCAAATGCAGAAGAAGGAGAAGACTCGTTAAAGGAAGATTGAAAGAAAAACAAAGCAGAAACGGAACGGCACAGACAATTATCGGCAAATGCATGAAAAGGAAAAGATGATTTCTTTTAAGAAATACATAAAGAAAAAGACTGCAGTGGCCTAAAATGGGTAGAAAGTTTTGTTAGCTTCGCCCAAGTCCAAACTGTTTGATACAACTGAAGAGAGACTCAGAACCACAAATGTATGTCATAACGTCACAGCTTAGGAGTTTATAAACATTGGAAATATCTACATTCTACCATCGTGAGTTGCTACAGTGTTGAACACCATATCCTCCCTCCGTATAACCTTACTCCTTGTGTACATCCAAACCCCAGTTGGACCATAATCGTCTATACTAAGCCGACTCAGAACCGCCACAAGCCTTTGGATAGGTCCTGAGATCGTTTAGGGAGATGAGAAAGGGGATGTTTTATGCTCTGGGCTATTCGGCGAGAGGAAATATCTATTAAAGTTGCCTCAGAAGTTTGATAGAAACTATGGAAGCGTGGGAGATTTGGAGAATAGAGATGGAAGTAGAGGAGTAAAAGGGGGCTCGGCTACTGGATGGAGGTCGGGGTGTCGATGCGGGAACTAGAAAATAGAAAGGAATAGATGAGGTGGAGGGCTTAAGGGATGAAAGCACTTCCAGGATAAAGGAAGAGGGAACTGGCGAAGATAGTCATGAAGGAAGGAATTCGTTGAGAACGGAACGTGCGAGATGAATATCGGGAAAATAGTGAGGAAAAATACATAACGTTGTTGATCAAGACGTTGACGTGTGACCGCCTGCCCAACGACACTAACAAAGACGTGCTTAAGACGTGGGGAGGTACCACAGAATTGAATCAAATAACCCGACGGCAGGCACATTAAAAGGGAAAGTACCACCAGATATGGGAGGTTTTCATTAATAGATTCCACCCTCTTCAATAAGTCAAAATCTCGAGGGCAGCAACAGCTGCCTGATGCACGATGATTCGATGATGAATCACAATACTCGCATTATAAAATATAAAGTTACAGCTTTATTGCTCGTTCTCTTCCACTCTGAATGTTAATAACTACAGAAAATATGATCAAGCCAGTTCACAAGATATGAGGATCACTCAGCTACAGCTACAAAATAAATGTAATCAAGACGCCAACTTTGGGATCATTCTCATATACCCACTCGCACTTGATGACGCCTTCGTAGGCGTTATCGTATCCAAGTGGTCGAGGAAAAACCGTAACTCTATCAATGCCAAGTGGATGACAAGACGTTCAATTAGATGTCTTGGAGCGGCCAGATGAAGAGCAAAAATACCACCCGTAAGGAGGGAATTCGAGGGAACTGAACATCTTAACTCCGTTTAATAGTGTGATACTTCTTATAAAAGTATCTTCTTGGCACGTTATCATGCCAAAGGGGCTAATGACAAAAAGAACACAGTTCATCTCACTGAGTTTCCCCAGCTGGATGGAATTCATCGTCAGGAGAGAAAAAAAAAAATCATAACCCATACCATCGGATTCTAAGACATCAACGAAAAAGTTTTGACGCTTTTGTTTCTGGAACTACACCATAACTGATTAAAGTCACCAGGTATTTGGAGATAGACAGGAATTTGATCGTTTAGGAAAGGAAGACTTCAAGGAAAGCGACCCTCTACAGACGCGTAATAAAAGGCGAAGAAGATCAAAGCGGAAAGGGAATAATCACCTGTGGAACTGAAGATTAAGATCTGAAGACGGGTCGACAGTAAAACATAAGAACGGTTGGAGCGCGTCCGTAGTAGATGAGTTAGCAGAAACAGTCGTCAAAGCAATTTCAATCAAATAATTCATTTTGTTTCTTATATTTCTGTTTATTTGTGTGTTTGATCTTCTCGTCAGCCTCTACTGTTCCACTCCATTATAACAAGAGTAGATTTAATGGAAGACAAATATATGTTGGGAAGTGTTATAGTGCGTGTGTGTGTGTGTGTGTGTGTGTGTGTGTGTGTGTGTGTGTGTGTGTGTGTGTGTGTGTGTGTGTGTGTGTGTGTGTGTGTGTGTGTGTGTGTGTGTGTGTGTGTGTGTGTGATTCACCTTGGTCTTTGAATCACGTCTTGGACTCGTGATCGACAGCTATTTCCCTCCCGGAAGAGAGCTCAGAGCTCGTATAACCGATCTATGGGTAATGCTATGACCTTACACGTACCCACACCCCCAACTCCCCGCCCACGAGAGTTGGAGTAACGACTCGAAGCGCAGCGATACTGAAATAATTTCAGCCCTGAGTAGTATTTGAATCAGGTACCGCCGGTAACGCCGTACTGACACTCTGGGACTCTACCAACCGCGCCACCGAATGTGTGAGTGTGTGTGTGTGTGTGTGTGTGTGTGTGTGTGTGTGTGTGTGTGTGTGTGTGTGTGTGTGTGTGTGTGTGTGTGTGTGTGTGTGTGTGTGTGTGTGTGTGAAGAGAAGGAATCTTATATACAAACGTATGAGAATAAGAAAAAGAGAGATGGAGAGTAGAGAAATAATTCGTAAAACGTGTCTGTTCTTTTAAAAAAAGTGAACTTGCTAATGAACACAGACTTTTATTTTTGCCATCAGGAATGGAGGCATAGAAATGAGACGCGTAGGAGGAGAAGCAGGAGGAGGAGGAGGAGGAGGAGGTGGAGGAGGTGGATAAGGAGGAAAGGTTGTCTTGACAAAATCGATTTCTGAACGATCTAGACGCTACCCTGAAGGCCGTAAAAGTTTGGGAAAAAATACTTTTCATTTTTATTTTCATCGTCATTGAAGAGTTCGAAAAGAAGACGTTGGTTGGATGAATTATATAAGAGAATAACTTAGGATTTTTTTAAACTTCAGAACAAGAAATATAAAAGAAGCAAGAAAATTGTTTCAGTAAAATATAAAAGACAACGTTGGTTGGATGAATTATATAAGAGAATAACTGACACAGGATCTTTGAAAACTTCAGAACAAGAAATTTGAAAGAAGAAGCAAAAAAAATTATTTCAATAAAATATACAAGACAAATTTGCAAAATGGCGGAGTACAATATTTGAATGAGATCATTTCTTGCAATCCCTAATGTGATTTTATAAAAAAAAAAACTAAAAACTAACCATGACCCAAGCCAAGTAAAAATCTTGTATATGCAGACAAAATACCAAGTGAATCAAATATTTCCTTTAAGAAATTAAACAAAGATGAAAAATAACATTAACATCTGTTGATACAAATTTTGTAAAAAAAAAAAAAAAAAAAAAAAAAAAAAAAATTATAATCAGTGATAATTCAGCTGTTGCTGTGGAAATGGTGAGCAACAGAGAAACAGAGAGAAGTAAGACTGAAGACCCAAGTTTAAGAAAACCAGGAAAGTTGCCACCCAAGGAGACCATTGCACTATTTCAAGATTATCCCACATATCAGAAAAGAGGCTTAGATATAAGGAGAGCAAAGAAGAAATATAATGCTTGGTGTTACTCCTGTAGTTGATAAAGAAACTGCCAAAAATATCATAAAACAGTGGCTATTCTTATATATAGTATTTATATGTATATATATATATATATATATATATATATGTATATATATATATATATGTATATATATATATATGTATATATATATATATATATATATATATATATATATATATATATATATGCAGACAAACCACTGGGAAAATGAAAGAGATGAGACCGAGCGCTTTCGTCTATTCAGACATTTTCAAGGTATAGATACATAAAAGAGACAAGTATATATAGTCAGAAGGTTAAGGTGGATCTCTCCCAGTGCCATATTGGCTCAAGTGTCCGGACATTTGGTTTACAATTTTTGTTATAATAAATTCATCCAATTTGTATAATCCTTGACTTAAATTTAAATTATTAACAAATGTATTCTTGATCAGACTGGATTCTATGATGTTTCTATTCAAATAAGAATTACTTTTGACAATTACTTTAGCTTCATTCCAATTGATACAATGGTTAAAATCCCTAAGATGGACAAATAACGCGTTGGACGTTTGACCACTTCTAACGCTATATTTGTGTTGCTTTATTCTAACATTTAATTCCTTTCCAGTCTGACCAATATAGCATTTGTTGCAATCTTTACATGGAATTTTATATACACAGCCTTCCTTATTTTCAGGGGAATTTTTAATCAAAAGACTTTTGACTGTGTTGGAGTTCCTAAAAATGGTTTGGATGTTGAAATTCTTAAGAATATGCGGCAATTTAATGAAGTTGTCATGATACGGAAGAACGAGAAGATTTTTAGAATTAAATTTTTTCTTTAGTTTTGTCATCAAAATAAGACTTTCTAGCCATTTTTTGAGAAATTTCAATTAGATGATTTGGATACTTTAATTTTAAAGCTATGTCATTTATTCTTGAGAATTCATCATCCAAAAACTCCTGACTACAAACCCGATAAGCACGAAGGTACATTGAAGATAACACAGATGCTTTGGTCCTGTAATGATGAGAAGAATAAAAATGAACATATGAAAGAACATTAGTAGGTTTCCTATAAACATCAAATTTGAAAGACCTTTCGTTTCTGTATATCAATACATCAAGGAAAGGTAATTGGTTATTTTGTAAAATTGATTGAAGGGACTAAGGCGTTAAGTTGTGACAAGAAAGTTGACGGGTCAGCATTAACAGGCCAAATGCACAAAATATCATCAATGTACCTAAACCAAGTAACATTTTGGGGGAGAATATTGGGTAACAACTTTGTTTCAAAAAATTCCATATAAAGACTGCTAAGAATTGGAGAAATCGGATTACCCATTGCCATACCGAAATTCTGTAAATAATAGTTACCGTTAAACACAAAATGAGATTCCAAAACACACAATTTAATTAAATCAATAATGGTGGCAGTAGGCAGTGGTAAATCAAATTTCTCCAATTCTTCTTCAAGATACACTAATAAATCAAAAACTGGAACACAGGTGAATAACGAAGTGACATCATAACTAATAAGAGAAAAATCATAGTTAACATTAAGGTTATTAAGTTTGTTAACTAACTCTACATTGTTGTGTATGTGGCTGTGGGAAATTGTCCCTACTAGAGGGCTCAAAACGGACACAAGACACGTTTTCTCATGGCTTACGACAAATTGAAAAAGGATGATGAATTACATGTGACTAAAGCTGATAAAAGTAATAGTGTTGTCATTATGAACAAAAAGGATTATATTGACAAAATGGATGACCTCTTAGATGACAAAAATACGTACACTAAATTAAAGAAAAACCCTTTAGATGTTGTCAATAAGAATTTCAACACTAAGTTAAAAAGCATTTTAAAAGGACATGACATTTTGATCAAGCAGCTCTCCTCGAAATCACCATCACTTCCATACATGTATGGGTTGATTAAAACTCACAAACCGAACAACCCTGTGAGACCCATTACATGTTCCCGAGGATCTGCTGGGTACAATTTGTCCAAGTGGCTTGTGTCCGTTTTGAGCCCTCTAGTAGGGACAATTTCCCACAGCCACATACACAACAATGTAGAGTTAGTTAACAAACTTAATAACCTTAATGTTAACTATGATTTTTCTCTTATTAGTTATGATATCACTTCGTTATTCACCCGTGTTCCGGTTTTTGATTTATTAGTGTATCTTGAAGAAGAATTGGAGAAATTTGATTTACCACTGCCTACTGCCACCATTATTGATTTAATTAAATTGTGTGTTTTGGAATCTCATTTTGTGTTTAACGGTAACTATTATTTACAGAATTTCGGTATGGCAATGGGTAATCCGAATTCTCCAATTCTAAGCAATCTTTATATGGATTTTTTGAAACTAAGTTGTAAC
>NC_134792.1:48404700-48439700 GCF_046742065.1 Oratosquilla oratoria | reverse complement strand
CACACACACACACATACACACACACACACACACACACACACACACACACACACACACATACGCACGCACACACACTCACACGCTGACAGCTTCATCAATATGGTAATACACCCTACAGACTTTGCTCCGTCAAAAGAATTGTGATTTTATGCAGCGGGGGGGGGGGGGGGGGGGGGGGGGGGGGGGGGTGTCAGATTTTTTTTTTTTTTTTACCAAAAATGAGATCTTCACCGATCGACTGAAGACTCGTTGGTCTTAAAGACTGAGTCTCGGCTTCTGCATGAAATCGACTCTCCTTTGTCAAAACCGAATCTGTAATGCGTGAAGGTTAGGACACGTTTTCGTAACATTCTGTTGCCAGGGACTAAAGCATCGAACGCATCGCATTCGTGGATATGTTGCAAAGGAAAATGAATTTGTTCTCCTGTGTTCATGCGGTGTTCTGTTGATGAATATCAGTGCATGCGTATGTACACGTTCATGGCTTACCGAGATGTTTTGCATATCCGTGAACCACTTCAACCTGTGCGTACTTATTCTTGTGTGTTTGTGTTCTCTTGCAAAGGGATGATGATGATCGGCGTAGTGGTCCTGTGGCAGGTCAAATTATTCCTCGAATTTCGAGTCCTCCTCTTCGACATTGGCATGGACGATTGTGGAAATGCGAGAGGGAGAAAGGAAATGACCTTCCCCAAATGGCAAAGGACAATGTTTCCACTTACAGGTGTGTGTTTGTTGGTCTGTAAGTGTGTGTGTGTATTTACCTAGTTGTATCATACGGGAAAGGGATCTACGCTCGTGGTGTTCCGTCTCTGTATCTCGACGTGTCTAATTTGTTCTTAAATTCGTGTATGGTTTTTACACACACTATTATTTCGTCGTGTGTGTGTTTGTGTGTGTGTTTGTGTGTGTGTGTGTGTGTGTGTGTGTGTGTGTGTGTGTGTGTGTGTGTGTGTGTGTGAGAGAGAGAGAGAGAGAGAGAGAGAGAGAGAGAGAGAGAGAGAGAGAGAGAGAGAGAGAGAGAGAGAGAGAGAGAGAGAGAGAGAGAGAGAGATTCACCATGGTCTTTGAATCACGTGTTGGACTCGTGATCGACAGCTATTTCCCTCCCGGAAGAGACCTCAGAGTTCGTATACGTGTGTGTGTGCGTGCGTGTATGTTTGTGTTTATGTATGTATTTGTGTATGTGTACCAGTCTAAGCCTCTAAAGTGCCTGAGATCAGTGTATTTATCCTCTTTTGCCAGGTTCTGCAAAACACCGGATTTAGCTCATCTGGGGGTAGATCTCGCATTGCTGAAAGGCCTGAATTGTTTTATCTGACGATTTGTTAGGATAACGCCTGTATGTCTATTTCTATCTTTATCTATTTTCTATTTCTATTTTTTTGTTTGTTTATTTGTTCATCTGTCTATTATCTTTTAGTTTATTATTATTGTTATTGTTATTGTTATTAATGTTATTACTATTATTATTGTTATTATTATTATTATTATCATTATTGTTGTTGTCATTATTGTTGTTGTCATTATTGTTGTTGTCATTATTGTTGTTGTCATTATTGTTGTTGTCATTATTGTTGTTGTCATTATTGTTGTTGTCATTATTGTTGTTGTCATTATTGTTGTTGTCATTATTGTTGTTGTCATTATTGTTGTTGTCATTATTGTTGTTGTCATTATTGTTGTTGTCATTATTGTTATTATTATTATTATTATTGTCATTATTATTATTATTATTATTGTCATTATTATTATTATTATTATTGTCATTATTATTATTATTATTATTGTCATTATTATTATTATTATTATTATTATTATTATTATTATTATTATTGCCATTATTATTATTATTATTATTATTGTCATTATTATTATTATTATTATTGTTATTGCCATTATTATTATTATTATTATTATTATTATTATTATTATCATTATTGTTATTGTCATTATTATTATTATTATTATTATTGTCATTATTATTATTATTATTATTATTGTCATTATTATTATTATTATTATTATTATTGTCATTATTATTATTATTATTATTATTATTATTATTGTCATTATTATTATTATTATTATTGTCATTATTATTATTATTATTATTATTATCGTCATTATTATTATTATTATTATTATCGTCATTATTATTATTATTATTATTATCGTCATTATTATTATTATTATTATTATTATCGTCATTATTATTATTATTATTCATTATTATTATTATTATTATTGTCATTATTATTATTATTATTATTGTCATTATTATTATTATTATTATTATCATTGTCAATCTTCTTTTTTTGTCTTATTGTCATTATTATTGTCATTATTATTATTATCATTGTCATTATTATTATTAGTCATTATTATTATTATTATTATTATTGTCATTATTATTATTATTATTATTGTCATTATTATTATTAATTATTATTATTGTCATTATTATTATTATTATCATTATCATTATCATTATCATTATCATGATTGTCATTATTATTATCATTATTATTATTATTATTGTCATTATTATTATTATTATTACTATTATTATCATTAACATTATTATTATTATTAATATTGTCATTATTATTATTATTATTATTATTATCATTATCATTACTATTATTATCATCATTACTATTATTATTATTATTATTATTATTATTGTCATTATTATTATTATTATTGTCATTATTATTATTATTATTGTTATTATTATTATCATTGTTATTACTATTATTATTATTGTTATTATTATTGTTATTGTCGTTATTATTGTCATTATTATTATTATTATTATTATTATTATTGTCATTATTATTGTCATTATTATTGTCATTATTATTATTATTATTATTGTCATTATTATTATTATTATTATTGTCATTATTATTATTATTATTATTGTCATTATTATTATTATTATTATTATTGTCATTATTATTATTAGTCATTATTATTATTATTATTATTGTCATTATTATTATTATTATTATTGTCATTATTATTATTATTATTATTGTCATTATTATTATTATTATTATTGTCATTATTATTATTATTGTCATTATTATTATTATTAGTCATTATTATTATTATTGTCATTATTGTCGTTGTTGTCGTTGTTTCATTTGTTTATTCTATTTATCTTTTTTTTTTTTTTTTTTGTGCAAGACCCCGTGCTGTAGATGCTCAAGCCTTACCCTTCTGTAGTGGAAGGAGAGAGAGAGAGAGAGAGAGAAGGCGCCATCGTGTCTAATCTAACTCGACCCAAACGAGCGCATAATGATGAGATTCGGAGCTACCTCCCGGGCCACGATGTGCCAACGAAGGCGTTCCCCAGTTCCCAAGCTTATCGACGCCATTGTAGTGATTCTTGTCGCCAGTAGATGGCATTCGTTGTCACTTTTTCCACAGGATTCGGGCGAAAAATGGTGAGGAGATTCTTACCGTGGTATTCTTAAAAAAGAAAATATTTTCTTGTATAAATCTTATATAAATCCTTGGAAGGGAAAGATTTATATATGGAATTTTTTTTTTTTTATGAATATCACCGTAAGAATTTTACGGTAGTATTCTTAAAAAATAAGATTATTTCCTTACATAAATCTTGTATAAATTGTTGGAAGGGAAGATTTATATAAGGAAAGATTTTTTTTTAAGAAAACCACCGGTGGTATTTTAAAAAAAGATATTTCCTTATATAAATCTTTCCGTTCCAAGGATTTATATAAGATTAAAATAAGGATTTTTTTCTAAAGAATAACACAGTGCCTAGATGGGGATGACAGGTGGTAATGGACATGGAACTGCCTAGTGTAGGCCTTATGGTCTCTTGCAGTCTCCTTCATTCTTGTGTTCTTATGTAGGGCAGAATGCAGTCGTGAAATGTTGCCTTAGAATCGAGCTCTGTAAACTTGATCATTAATCCTCAGGTTCAGCTTTGGTGATATTTCAGTTGACCAAAAACCACCTGTGGAAGGCTTTAAGGCTTTGAGGGATTCTTTTAGCGGATTTAAATTTCACGGCGGCGACCTGAACGAAATATAAATCTCGTAAACCAGAGAAAAAGCACTGATATGAGACAAAGTCGAATCCTTTGACCATCAAAGTTTGTTCCCTTCCTTCGGGCCATAAAATCTCTGTAGTGACGCGAAAATAAAACTCGTCAAATCGTAAAATCAGGAAAGATGGTAAGACAATTAAGAAACACCCACACTCCGAGACAGGAGCATACGCAATGATTTGCGATATACTGAAATAGTGTAAAAATAAAATCTTTTGACCTGAGGTCATATTTTACTCTGTAAAATTTTACGACGTGCTTACACGTCATAGTGTGTTAATGCCCTGAATGATTCATCCTTCTCGTTCAGTTTTTTAACCAAACACATTTTCATGGATGAGCTGCTAAGATTTACTAAATAATATAGTTAGCTTGTAAATCAACCGCTGACGGTATAAGCTGCAGAAAGTGAGTTCGAGTAATGACAGAAGTTAAAGGGAAACATTAATATAGCAGGAGAAGATATATAAGCACACACCAAGAGACGCTTATATGCGTCCAAACTCGCCACCACTTCGTACAAAGCCAATCCACCAATAGGATCAAAGTTTGCTTCAGGAGCGATCATCAAAAACGTGGTTTTATAATCGTCCTTAATCCACCTGCTTCACTACGTCGGTTTCTATTTAGCTTTGAAATTTTGGAACTGCCTAGTGTAGGCCTTATGGTCTCTTGCAGTGTCCTTCATTCTTATGTTCCTATGTTCTTAAGGTTTATTCTTATGTTCTTAAGGTTTGACCAAAACGAGTTTTTGAATGGACGAGCCTCCGACAGCTCGGCTAAATAAATGGTGCGTTGTTGCCTAAATCCCTACAGAGAGAATCCACGAGTTCAATCTCTCTTCCTGACAGGATGATGCTTCAAAACCTGCCATAACACCTCGGCAAGATAAACATTTATCTCCAAAACAACCTCTCCCTAAAGGCCAATGCAGACAGCTCCGTCATTAAGTACACTATAACAGCGGCACCAGCAGATGTGAACGATGTTCTCTGAGCCTTAAACGTGCTTTAAACACTCTTCGCTCACTCCAACAAAGCGGACTGGAATCGCAAGACATTACAAGTTTTCCGTCCTCCAGAAACTGTTTCATCCTCTCGTAGTGCACGGAGTTTCCGTCGAATGAATTAAATTATCTTACGACATTTATAGATAACGTACAAGATCCGTTAGAGAGATCGTAGCGACAACGAGAAAAAATGGAAGGTTCAGAGACCCTCTCTGCAGAAGCTCGCTCATCCAATTCTCATCAGTTGTTTTATTATCTCAAAAAACAGAATCCGAGGAACGAATTATAACTTAACGCTGCAATAAACTCCTTGGCCAGCATTTACTGTAATCACGAATTGATTCAGCCCAGTCTCCCCAGCTCTATCCCTTCGACTTCACATGATACACATACACACACACACACACACACACACACACACACACACACACACACACACACACACACACACACACACACACACACACACACACACAAAAATATATATATATGTATATATATATACACACACACACACACACATATATATATATATATATATATGTATATATATATATATAAATATATATATATATATATATATGTATATACGATGCTGAGAGATACAAAGACGTATCACTACGAACATAGCTCCCCTTCCCGTATAATACAGCTAGGTACAACACACACACACACACACACACACACACACACACACACACACACACACACACACACACACACACACACACACACACACACACACACACACACACACACACACACACACACACACACACACTAGATGCTGAGAGATACAAAGACGGGTCACTACGAGCATAGCTCCCCTTCCCGTATAATACAACTGGGTGCAACTAGGCAAATACACACACACACACACACACACACACACACACACACACACACACACACACACACACACACACACACACACAGACACACACAGACACACACACACAGACACACACAGACACACACACACACACACACACACACACACACACACACACACACACACACACACACACACACACACACACACACACACACACAACTCAAGACGAATCGAGCTGAACTCAGCAGCCACGGTTGAGGCGGAGCCGGCATATACAACCGTGTCATCAGCCACTGACACTTTATAAACACATAAGTCTGAGAGATTACGAGAATGCTCCGGTCGTAAGGTCCCGGTGTGAACTGCCGCCGCGAAGTCGAGGGTGGGGCTTCTTCACCCTCCGGAAAAGGGCGTTTACGTCTAACGTGACGATTGCGTCATTCCCCGTCCCCGGTGATTAAGAATCCCCCGAATGGACGAGCCAGACACATTATCGCCGGTCTTGGCCGGGAACCCCGTGATTCCCCGGAGGAACGAATAACAATCAAAAACTTCTCTTGACGTCCCACCCCACCCCTCCTCCTCCTCCTCCTCCCCCCTCCTCCTCCTCCCCCCTCCTCCTCCTCCCCCCTCCTCCTCCTCCCTCCTCCTCCTCCCCCCTCCTCCTCCCCATCCTCCTCCTCCCCCTCTCCATCCTCCTCGTCCTCCCCCTATCCATCCTCCTCGTCCTCCTCCTCCACCCCCACCTCTTTCTCCCCCTCCCCATCCCCCTCGTCCTCCTCCTCCTCGTCCTCCCCCTCCCCATCCTCCTCGTCCTCCTCCTCCCCCGCCCCCTCCTCCTCCTCCTCCTCCTCCTCCTCCTCTTCCTCCATCCCCTCCTCCTCCTCCCTCTCCTCCTCATTCTCCGTTTTCTTCTCCTTCGTTTGTCTAGATGCTCGCTGGGCGAGCGGCTTAGAGCGTCGATACTTGCGGCGGAGGTCATGGTGGCGACACTTCGAAATCTTCCACCAGCGAGTTGGACTAAGGGTATGGTTCATTAAATTCCACGCTACAAAGTACTCTGTAAGGGACACCGACCTAACCTCCTAATAGATGTTTAACCTCTTTGCTTCACAAGTGTATTACATAGACTTTTGTTGTGGCCAGCATCAGGCAGATCTATTCTGTTTGTGTGAGAAAGGGATGAATCATCAAAACATTGTATTGTCTTTTTTTTTTTTTTTTTTTTTTTTTCTTTAGTCCACATGAAACTCTGCCAATATTCGGACCAAAGATTGTAAAGTACAACAGGGCATGAATTGAAAATTTCCTTGTATGTGTACCACGCAAAAGAATACAGCCTCTCAGCCACAGCCAGAATAAAAAAAAAAAAACTGGCACCCGGTACAGAAGAAGTTACTCGAAATGTGTCGTAAACCTTTCGCCATGAATAGAGAGAGCGAACGGAAGAGCCTTGTGACAGATAGAACAAAAGGAAGAGTCCACTGGAATCAGTACAGAGGAGAAGGACCAAAAGGATACATGGGCTCAGAAATTTAACCTTACGAAAAGAGGCTTAGGCACCTTAACTTACACTCTCTGGAAAGCCACAGAGTGCGGGGTGATCTAATAGAGGTGTTCAAGTGGATCAAAGACTTTAACAAGGGTGACGCAAACAAGGTCATTATATTATGACAACAGGGCAGGACTCGCAGTAATGGGTTTAAACTGGACAAATTTAGATTTAAGAAGGGAATAGGAAAGAATTGGTTTACTAATAGGGTGGTCGACGAATGGAATAGACTTAGTAGCCATGTAATAGTGAGCGCTGAAACTATCAGTTGTTTTAAGAAACGGCTAGACAACTTTATGGATTGGGATGACAGGTGGTCATGGACATAGAACTTCTTAGTGTAGGCCTTATGGTCTCTTGCAGTCTCCTTCATTTTTATGTACCCGGCTTGGAATGGGTTATGAAGTTGGCGCCATTATTGTCTGACCACGGCGAGAAAGGGCCGAGCACCCCACGAGGCCGAAGTTATGAAACAGAAACCCCCGCCGCGACTTCGACGGCCCAAAGACGAAACCGTTCTAATTAAAGGAAACCAATATAAACTGCTGTTCGTTGAGTATTTGGGTTTTCTTCCCACCGCTAATCCACTTGCTACTCCTACCTATTTTCTATTTTTTTCTATTTCGTCTTCTCTAACTCCGTCTCACAGTTCTCTTCTTACTTTCCTCTTCCCTTTCTTCTTTTCTCCCTTTCCTTATCTTGATTCTGCTCCTGTCCCTGATTCTGCTCCTGTCCCTGATTCTGCTCATGTCCCTGATTCTGCTCCTGTCCCTGATTGTGCTCCTGTCCCTGATTGTGCTCCTGTCCCTGATTCTGCTCCTGTCCCTGATTCTGCTCCTATCCCTGATTCTGCTCCTGTCCCTGATTCTGCTCCTGTCCCTGATTCTGCTCCTGTCCCTGATTCTGCTCCTGTCCCTGATTCTGTTCATATGCCTTCTCCTTCTCGTCCTCTCACTTCTCTTCTTCCTCTTTCACCTTCTCCTCTTACTCCATTTTTTCGTCGACCTCCTATTTCTACCATTCCTTCTTCTACTGCTGCCACTCCTCTCCGACTTTCTTTGCCTCTCCTTCATCTTCCTCCACTTCCCTTTTCTGTCTTTTCCTCTTTCTCTTCTCCATCTTCTTTCTCCTTCTCCCCCTCCTTCTCTTTTGTCCTCCTCCACTTCTCCTTTGTCCTCCTCCACTTCTCCTTTTCTCTCTTTCCTCTTTCTCTCTTTCCTCTTTCTCTTCTCCAGTTTCGTCTCTCTTCTTCTCCCTCTCCTTCTCTTTTCTCCTCCTCCACCTCTTCTACCTTTTCTCTCTTTTCCTCTTTCTCTTCTCCATTTTCTTCTCTCTCCTTCTCCCCCTCCTTCTCTTTTCTCCTCCTCCACCTCATCTACCTCTTCTCCTTTACCTTCTCCTCCTTCATTCACTCCTCGTTCCTCTTTCCCTTCCTTCTTCTTCTCCCCTTTTTGCCCTCCCCCAATCTTCACATCACCCAGAAACACTAACCCCCTGGCCTCCTAATTTTATGGCTTCTCTCGATTTCGTAGCAGCGACGAGTCTCTGTTATGGTCCTCTTTGTCCCGTGTGATTGGCCACGGGAGCATTCAAGTCGTCACTGAGTTGCGACGAGCCGAATGAACTCAGCTCCTCTCTTAGACTGAGCCCCTTTGAACCCGTCAGTATACCGGTCATGGAAGAGATTACAAAGAGTTACAAAGGCGGAGCATGCCGACAGAAGACCTTTTGGTCCATATCTAGGTCGGATGCGAAAATAAAAATCATAATAATAAATGAATAAATAAAAACTATAATAATGTAAATAACAAATAGAATACATAAATAAATGCATAGGTATAGTTAGATAACAAACAGATGAATAGTAAATAATAATAAATTGATTTATAGCTAATAATAAATGAGTAACAAACAGACAAATGATAACAAAACAAAAACAAATAATATAAAATAAATTATAATCATTACAGCATCTTGCTTAGGTGTTTATCTAAATGATTCTTAAAGCTTCGAACTGAACTACATTGCACTGCCTCTGCAGGAAGTTTATTCCATTCATTAACTACACGGTTGGCGAAGTTGTTTCTACCCACTTCCAAATTAGACGTGAGACCATCTTTCCCTAAACCCGACTCTACACCACAGATGATAAGAATCGTCTGGTAATAGTTGGCACAACATTTTAGAATTACGCTGAACAGGATCGATGCAAGGATTACTCAGCGTGAATTGAAAGCTGCGTTTTACGACCGATGCCTATAACCTTGTTACCTCCGGGCAGTCTTCTTCGGCTGAGGAAGACCTCATTCTCAGCAAAAATTACCATCAAATAGTAGGTTTCATGTCTCGAGAGACACAATAATAAATAGGTGAGACACGGCCAAACTTGAAGAAAATTTGGACTCATAAATGTGACTATTCTGCATTAATTCGGCGTAGATCTAAAAAAAAAAAAAAAAAAAAAAAAAAGTACAGATACATGGCACTAGCATTGTGTGCTAACTTGCCTCGATATTTCAGACTTAGAAAGTCTGTTGAGATAGCAGAGTAACTAAAGAAAAAAGTTTGGGAAAAGGCGCAAATGCAGCAAAAACATTACTCATTCTGCTATTATGACGTACTCAGCAGTTTCCCTATGGCTAGAATATCACATGATTCTATTCTCATGAAGAAACGAAGCAGCAAAGAGTTCAAGAATAAGTAGCAGTCCATGGGTTGGGAGGATTTGAACAAAATCAAATAAATATTGAAATTCAAACAAGATCCACGAAATCCGCCACAGATTAGGATATCTATGGCATAACTAAATATTTTTTTAACATTTAACCTCTCAAAGGCTTTTACCTAATTAACTATAATACAATAATATAATATAGTAATATAACAAATATAATAAACGAAATGATAAAACGTAAACACACTCTGGGAGAAAAATAAACTGAGATACAGAGTAAACCGTATATTTCGACCAGTAACTGTGATCCTCTTCAGCAAATACATACATGAAGAGGACCATTGTTAGTGGTCAATATATACGGTTTACTCTGTATCTCGGTTTATTTTTCTCCGAGAGTGGTTATAAGTTTTATCTTACTCATGTACCACTACATATCTTTATTTAAATGAAACAATGATAATGAAAAACATAACGAAACTCAGAAGATATAACAAAACTCACGACGTATGCTGGGCAGAAGGAACTAATTGAGATCAGTTGCCAGTTCATGATTTGAAGAGAGCCCCTGGGTCACTTGGTTGATCCTTGTGGAGGAAGGAGCATCATAGAAAACACCAAAAGAATTCTTCTGCTCTGAATTCGACGAGATATTTGTTTCGTTTGCCCTCAGTTTTGTTTGGCCACTGTCAGAACTTTGGATTCCTGACGGGACGCATTCGACCACGAAAGCAGAGATTTTTTATGGACTTCTTCTTCGGCGTTTTGTAGCGGTTTTTTATTATTTTTATTCTTTAATCTAGAATCAAAAGTAAGCGTACTAGTGTGAGCTCCTGGGTTAGAAAACTAAATAGAATTATTCAGATAAGCCTAGGAAACTAGATATAGAGTTATTCAGATAAACGTAACAATCAAATCTATAGACCTGTTTATTTAGATATCCATGATTTTCTGAATAAATATGAGCTATGCCAGGCGTTAGAAATAAGAATCCGACAAACGGAAATTAAAAAAATAAACATATTTTAACAGCTAGACCATTAAAGTTGTTTTAAAATTTCGGGAATTAGAATATTTCATGTGGACTGAAATCTCGACAAAGCGAAGCGTGGGTTTCCTGCAACTATCGTAACAGTAATATAAACTAAAAGATGTATTATAACTTGCTTACGATATTTAATTACTCTAACAAAAAGAGACAATATTTTTCTTTCATTTTTTTTAATATAAATTACGTATATCTCTTTGATGCATTTTGGAATAGACTTAGTAACCATGTAGTTACGACAAGTGGTCATGGACATGGAACTTCCTAGTGTAGGCCTTATGGTCTCTTGCAGTCTCCTTCATTCTTATGTTCTTATGTTCATCATTCTAGCTGTTGCTTAACCAGGTAATTTTATTCAGTTAAGGATCTTAGTTTGGTTAATATTTTGCAGCATATATGTTTTTATACGTTAATACTTTTTGTTGTTATGACGATATGACGTAATGACGTCCTGATTAGTTTTGTATCACTCTACTATGACCCAAATCTCATTTAAATTCAGTTAGATATAAAATAAGTTATAATTATCCTTTACACTCGTTTAGCAAATTTTTTCTCGTTGATTGCACTTAAATTGTTGGTTTATGATTCTCAGATTTCATTAAATGAAAACATTATGTTCTATTTGTACTTTTATATTAGTGAGCATTTTATCACTAGAAAAGGCTACTCTCTTACTCCAAGCGAATGTTCTAATTACTGCGTATTTTATCACTAGAAAAGCGAATGTTCTAATTACTCAAACATCTAAACGGATTTTCTCACTTAAAGAGAGGAAAAAAGTCGTCAATTTACTGGACGTCGTGTTCTTGAATCCAGAGTCAAATTCCTATTCTCTCTGCAAGCCGAGCTTCCAGCCAGAGTTCTGCTTCCAGAGAGAGCACATTTCACGCGTTCCAGTTATTTCTTCCGCTTTCATTTCCGTGGAATTATTTCAGATTTTCTACTCAAAATGTTGCGTATATCTTCTTTAACATGCTGCTTTGGACATGGTGGGATATAGTTTTTTGCTAATACTCTATTTGTCCCCTCTCCCTCGCCTCTCCTCACCCATCTCCCTTTCGACCTTGTAAGACTAATTCCAGCTATTTTTGGATCAGCAACAGCATGTGATGTGAAGAATTTTGGAGCTTGAAGAAGAAATAAAGAATGAAAGTCTAGATCTAGAACTACAGACGTAATATAAATTTAGATAAAAAATAACCATTCCAGCTTAGATTTGAACCTTGGGGTGCTGTTGATTCATAAATCTAGGACGGTGTGATTTTGCCATCAAGTGCAGTAAAGTGGTATCATCTTTGCCACGTCCTAGCCTGGGGTTCGAATCCTAGAAGACATAATCATATATGCAGTGTCGAAAATTAATCCATATAGAACAGGGGTAGCCAACCAGTGGATCACGATCGACTGGTCGATCACGATCCTGTTTCAAGCCGATCACACTACTGTACCCGTTAACAATTCGTCCTTCAGAAGTTGTTATGCAAATAGCTACAATAGTATATCCAAGTACTCATGATACTTGGATTATATTTCTGTTTTATTTCTGGGAATAATTTATATTTATATTTATAATGATGGACATGTCTGAACAACATTCAATTATTTATAAAGACAGACTAATCTTGTGTTAGGCTGGTAGATCGCATCAGGGTAACTAGAAATAATACATCATATCTCACAAAAGGTTGGCCACCTCTGATATAGAATTATAGACATAACGACGTAAATACAATGACGAACAAGTATAGAAGTTTACAATTATAAAATAGTCATTACACTGAGACATAAAAAAAAATAATTTGACTTAAAAAAATCATGGTTACGTTTTCTAATGGTTTTGTTATATCGATCATATAGCAACACTTATAGTTAACTGGATCAGAGCTCGAGTTAAACAGAAAGACATCCTACCCATACACTTTAGTAGAGTAATACTTTGTAATTCCTTTGCAAAAATAAAATCGTCCTGTGTTATCCAAGATAAAGTCTGTGGAACAGAACACTGGACTGAAAAGGATTGAGAGTTTTGTTTACGAATTCAGAACACTCACCTTGAGTCCCCAATCTCCTTTCATCCGTTCATGCCTATAGATCGCATCAGACAGAGCCGTAAAACTCACCTGGAAAAAGATAAACAAATATATAAATATATTTGACTTGTTATGGCCCGATTATACAGTTTTATCTCCTTGCTTGTCCCTAGATGGAAAATATGCATATCTGTATCGAAGCCTATGAATTTTCTAACCAGTAGTATGCGATATATGATTCTTTTTAGCATGCGGTTTGGCAGGTATATATGCACGGTGTGTATACAAATGTGTGTGTGTGTGTGTGTGTGTGTGTGTGTGTGTGTGTGTGTGTGTGTGTGTGTGTGTGTGTGTGTGTGTGTGTGTGTGTGTGTGTGTGTGTGTGTGTGTGTGTGTGTGTGTGTGTGTGTGTGACTGCACGTGTGTGTGCATTTGCGTGTGCTTGTTTTGCCTATGGGCTCCCGCTATATATCAAATTCAGTTCTATAAATCTTATATAGATTAAATAATTCTAAATGAATATTCATAGTAATGCATAGAGCCCAGCAATGTTCCTCACCACTCTTTAGAACAAGAAAAGTTATTCACAAATCACAAACAACCACTAACACGCTGCACACAAATCTCATTATTTGCTTATAAAAAATATATATAATCTATTTCAATCTCGCAAAAGAAAAGAAAAATTATCGTACGGTACACCATCCGTGTTTGATAGAAATTCTCTTATTTCTACTTTTTACAACCTACTCTCAAAACGAAATATTTCCTTCCAGTATATATTTACAACAAAACCGTAGCAATACGGCCACAAAATGGCTGCTTGAAATGTATTAAAGCAAGAATATGCATATGTACAAATTTCCATTACTCGTATGTAAAATCTGGATGTATGTATTTTGCATCTGGATATGAATTTATCTAACTGATGCCATACGTAGTTACTTAACTTCCATGAAGAACCTAAACTAACCAGCATCCACACCTCATCCCGGTTACCGGCGCTCATCGCATTCATTTAACCCTGTTTAGCTTGACCTGTTGACCTTTGACAGTTAAGTCTAATTCCGACCACTGTCTAACCCGGCTCCGTTGTCATGTGTTAAACTTAACCCGAATAACATGTTGACTGAGATGTGGTTTTATATGACTTGTTATGGCTGGCGCCGAGGTACGTCTCCGAGGACTAGTTCCACATATTCGCATGTGGCTGACGCCGAAGACTAGTTCCTCATATTCGCATGTGGTTGGCGCCGAGGAGTAGCTCCACATATTCGTTATGTGGTTGGCGCCGAGATACGTCTCTGAGAACTAGCTCCACATATTCACACCTGGCTGTCGCCGAGATACGTCTCTGAGGACTAGTTCCACATATTCACATCTGGCTGGCGTCGAGATACGTCTCTGAGGACTAGTTCCACATATTCACACCTGGCTGTCCCCGAGAACTAGTTCCACATATTTGCATGTGGCTGGCGCCGAGATACGCCTTTAAGGACTAGTTCCGCATCTCCATAGAACCCCGTTTTCCGACACATGTTTATCTTAGAAACCGTCATTAATTACCCGGCGAGTATCGAGACAGTTTTATCAAGGTTTCGGTTCAGATCTTCTTCATTGGAGAAGGTGATCTGATTCCTTAGTGTTTATATTTGTTAAGAAATACATATCTGATCCTAACTGAGTAGAATCACTAGTGACGGTGTAGTCAATCAAATAATTCCGACTGTCGTCCCAGGATTCGAACCAAGGCTCGCGTGATTACGATGCTGACGCTATGCCCACAGACAACCGATAGCCTAGTGGTCATAGTGTCAGCATCGTAACACCGCGAGCCTTGGTTCGAATCCTGGGACGACAGTCGGAATTATTTGATCTGATCCTAAGTTTCCAAGGCCATGTGTAATCATCTCGAATTCTTCATACTACTGTGTAATGAAGGGGTTTGTTATTGTAAAATATGATGTACCTTCTTTTTAACTCTGTCTCTTCGTTTTACTGTTTTGGTCACAAGTTTATCTGCCACCAGCTGACTTAATCAAGATAAACAGAATCGTTTCCACTGTAAAAGGGTTCGGCAGTATTTTGAGCATTGTTTTATGAATTCTTTAGCT
This sequence comes from Oratosquilla oratoria, assembly GCF_046742065.1. Classification (NCBI taxonomy): domain Eukaryota; kingdom Metazoa; phylum Arthropoda; class Malacostraca; order Stomatopoda; family Squillidae; genus Oratosquilla; species Oratosquilla oratoria. The sequence goes on along the minus strand of NC_134792.1, from coordinate 48,424,348 downwards.
ATCTTTTGCTATTTATTTTTTCAATTATTCTATCTCGCTTTTTTATTCAGTTACTAAGAATACCTATTTATGCGAAATCATGTGATATCTGTAACAATTTGGCTTCGCCCATATATCTTGTGAAATAGGCCAGATACAAGTCCGTACCAGTCATCCACGGAATCATAATGTTTCGTACGAATTTCATATAGATATGGTCCTCTACAAAATGTATGGTTCAGTTTTGCTATGATTAACCCTGTCTGGGATTATGAATTTATCAAAACGTCAGCCGTCGTAGCGTAAATACGTCCTACTAAGTTTAGCTTCCTTTATATTACGATAATGTAATTACGAGTCCTCAGCGGCTAAGCAGAGAGAAGTACCTCACATTCTCGTCAGTTGAATGCCAGAATAAATAGAATGTTTGTTATCCATTAAAATTATTTTACGATGGTATGTAATGACGCAGTCATGTGTGCACTATTTTATATAAATAGGTATTGGTTTCCGAATCCTATGATATGTTTATCATAACGCAGTTTTAAAATCCCATTTTTAACCCCGATTTGACGAATAGCAGCGAGTGAACCATTTCGAACTAATAAACAACAACAAAAATCCACTTAGCGAATTAACATTTTACCCGTACCAACAAGAGAAAAATCGCATTATAGTTAAAAGAACGAAATAAGCAAATGACCTTACTACATGGCGATTGATTTACGAATTTGGACGACATGACAGACGCCTACGATAAGAACCAATGGTATTCGAGCTTTGACACAATGAAGCGTTTTCATTCGTTAGAACGTCAGTCTCCTCAAACCTCTTCCGTTTCCGTTTCGTTATTCAGAAATTCAGCTCCAAGCATGGACTAGAAGAACAAATATACAAAGGATTAGAATACTTGTGGAGTATTTTTTTTAATTGGACTTCAATCACTGATTAATCTATTCTTTCGTTTATTTACTAATTAGTGTGTGTGATTTTGCACATTAAGGCAAAGAACTCTGCAAAACGGTTCGTACAACTCAAGTAAGACAAACCACTATGATTTGGCAGCAACATTTCCAAGATCACAAACCTGCTTTCAAATAACCTGCCCACATTGACACAGCAAATTTCAATAAAGGAGGCACTTCACACACTATATATATATATATATATATATATATATATATATATATAATATGTATATATATATGTTGGTAGTATTACATTCTCAGTATCTCCATAACTGATATATTAGACATAACATCGTCAGTCTCATTACGTAAGCATATTGGCATTACGTGTATGCTGCTAGTATGTATATATCATATATATTTTATATCATCAAATTAATCCCATTACCCTTAGTGTAATAAACGACACTTACTCTAAGACACATCTCACAATAACGGGAATTTCTTTGTTGGCATAAAAACCTTATTCCTAGTATTGTTGGGTATACATAGGCATACACGTGATCTACAGACACAAGCACAAACACATGCACACACGGCTTGCTGGGGCGGTGGATAGCGTCGTGACTACCAACGGGTGAAGTCCTAAGCTCAAGCCCCATTCATGACATGAAAAACTTTCGTTGATATTAGATGCCGTAACAGTTCTCTTTAAGCAAGAGGATGGCGCGCGCGCGCGCGCGTGTGTGTTTGTGTGTGTGTGTGTGTGTGTGTGTGTGTGTGTGTGTGTGTGTGTGTGTGTGTGTGTGTGTGTGTGTGTGTGTGTGTGTGTGTTTGTGTGTATCTATGTATGTATATGTATATGTGTGTATGTATTTGTGTGTGTGTGTGTGTGTGTGTGTGCGTGCGTGTGTATGTATGCGTGTGTGAATATGTGTGTTCTGTGTGTGCTTTGTGTGTGTGTGTGTGTGTGTGTGTGTGTGTGTGTGTGTGTGTGTGTGTGTGTGTGTGTGTATGTGCGTGTGTGTATGAATGTGTGTGTGTATGAATGTGTGTGTGTGTGTGTGTGTGTGTGTGTGTGTGTGTGTGTGTGTGTGTGTGTGTGTGTGTGTGTGTGTGTGTGTGTGTGTGTGTGTGTAATGCCCCATCAATCAATTATTGCTTCGAGTATCGCTAACTAGAAGCCCGCAGCCTTGAAGCAGTTTGCAATGGTCCACGGACCCTCCCAAAGGTCTCCCTGGAGAGAGAGAGAGAGAGAGAGAGAGAGAGAGAGAGAGAGAGAGAGAGAGAGAGAAACTTGCAACGATATTTGTGTATTATTGTGTGAGATTGTTTCTATGTCACGAATGAAAGTCGTTAGAGGCAAGCAGTCACCGTTTGTCAGGTCTAATTGTGTCTAAAAGTGAAGGAAATATAGACGAGAATGATAAAGATGTATCTCGGGGTTCATTCCGAGGACCGAGTGTCAGCCTATCGAGTTGGAACGTCGAAATGGAAGTAAAGAAGTTGATGGAGTTTGGTGATGAGTGGCAGGGAGACGACTCTATATGACGTCCCTCTCGCAGGACATTTTCGTGACCCCAGATTGAAGAACACAAACTAAGAACTCTCATCCGGGCGGGTGACGATCACGAGTCCAGGCCGTGATCTAAAACCATGGTGAATCATATTCACATACACACACTCGAGAAATCATTCAAATCAATGTTTCAGTAGTGAACAGAATTATCTGTCGTACTTCATAATAATTCATATGACCTTGAGGTACTTGCCCAAAGTATTCATTTACTGAATGATAATAGATTTTGATTTAGACATAAAAGATGACTCAACTACGATATAAAATATGATTACACATGCTATTCTAACAATAGCAAAAGAATATTTGCAGGTGGCCGTAGAGAACATACCTGCAAATCATGCATACATATGTGTATCACAGAGCATCCATGTACATTTGCAGAACACACGCACAAACTTGTACACACACACACACACACACACACACACACACACACACACACACACACACACACACACACACCTCATACACATGCATGGCCGGAAACGACGGTTAGATAGTTCATTCACACACAATCACGAACTGAGCGAGCTTGATATTCAGTGCGGAGACCCAAAATCCAGGATTCATCCTGCGTGGGGGGTGGGGGTGGGGGCGGGGTGCTCCGGGAAAATTCTGAGCGTAAACCGAAGACTTATGAAGGTGTGTGGAAGAGGTGAAGAGGTGAGAGGTTGGGGGGTGGAAGGTGTTGGAGAGGCGATACAAGGCCTTACAAAGTAAACACGGCAGGCGCCCCCAAGTGTGTCGATGCAAAACAGGCCTCTGTTTCCTGTATTCGAGCTCAGGCTTGAAGAGTTTCGGCCGACGCTTTGGAATACCGGATGCTGGATGCTGGGGGGAGGGTATTGCAGGTACACGATGTGGAGGATATTGACAACGAAGAACTGAGGGAGGTTAGAGAAGAAATATATTTGCAACTTTCATTGCGAAAAGAAAGGAGATATTTCTGTGCGAGAGAGGTGTGACGTTTTCTTTCTGAATTCGTCATGAAATAATCGAAAATTTTACCACGTGACAATGCGTTTTCTTTTGTTTTGTTTGTCATTTATCCAGTCATTGACTAGTTTATTTGTTTTTGTGTTTACCACACTTATTTATCTATTTGTTTATTTATCTATTTATACTTTCATTTATTCATAAGATCATTTGTCGTTTTTAGCGTTGAAGTAAATAGAGTTTGAGATATCATATTTTTTTTTAAATGTTGTGTAGGATGTTTCTTTTTTCTACGAAATGGATATTTTAATGTTTGATATCATCTCATAAACTGCCTCCTGCTTGATCCTAAACTCGTAGAATCAATTACAAAATGTGAATGAGTGCGTGAAAATAACTATTTTTATAATACGTCACCTATAATATACGTTTGCGTCAATCATGGCATAATAATGATTTCGAAAATGATAGGTCCATCACTTGTCGGGTTGGTAAGGATTTCATTCTTTTTCTATAGCATGTCATTAGATAGGTGGCGCGACTTCCAAGATATTAAATTCGCTGACAGTCCTATGGAGAAATGTGCCCTTGAGACGACGTGGCCATGAATATGTGAATTCTCGCATTAAATCCTCAACGAAGCGAGAAAATAAAGAGACGTTAATGTCTCTGTTTATACTGCAGACACTAAAGCGGAGGGACACAAATGCTCGAATGTGGTTTTGCACATTAAGGTCCCTCAAGAAGAGGGAGACGAAAGATAGAGCTCAAAATGAATAAAAAAAAAAAAAAAGACTTATAACCAGAAGCTCTCCTTTGAAATTCTTCTGTAAGACTTAAACACCCAAAGAGAGGTAAGGGCCTGACTCCTAGATATCTTAGTTAAGATATTTTGCTGAGTCCGGAGACCGAGTGCCTGCCCACGGGGCTGTACCTCAGGCGGGAGTTTCCGGTTCTCGTAGAGGAGTGGTATTACTTACATGTAGCACCTTACCTTTGATATCTCGATGAGGCGTTCGTGGTATGAGAAGCCGCTAAATTTCAACCGAGTTCATAACCCGCGTGATTCTCAACACATGGTTTTATCTGGTTCAATCCAGATAGAACCAGCCATTACCGCAAAGCGGGAGAGGCTAGACACGAGAGAAGAACATCCTCACAGATCCCTTTCATTCTTTCCAGAACAATCGATGTGAAGGTTGCATACCATCCACTTCTCCGGTAATACGTTTGGCTCGTCCTACTCTGCGCCCATCTCAGGGAATGGGTAGTGCCGTTAGTCTACACACTCTTGGCTTTCACTCACACACATTTCCTCTTGTCTGACGTCCGGGCAACGAGCCCTCACAGCTCCATTCACTAACCTTTCCCCTGATTTACTGATGGTTCTCGTCGACTCATGCATCCCGTGAGGGCGTCCAGTTCCATAATACCACCATACCAACATTCCATCTCTACCTCGGTTCCCAACGCAAGTCCTGTCATTCCTTTTTCTGTCACACAGTGAAACGTACCCTAACCTAACCTATTCCATCTCTACCTCGGTCCCTTAGCAAGTCCTGTCATTCCTTTTTCTATCACACTGTGGAACGTACCCTAACCTAACCTAACCTAACCTAACCTAACCTAACCTAACCTAACCTATTCCATCTCTACCTCGGTCCCTTTGCAAATCCAATCATTCCTTTTTCTGTCACAATGTGGAACGTACCCTACCCTAACCTAACCTAACCTAACCTAACCTAACCTATTCCATCTCTACCTCGGTCCCTTAGCAAATCCTATCATTCCTTTTTCTGTCACAATGTGGAACGTACCCTAACCTAACCTAACCTAACCTAACCTAACCTAACCTAACCTAACCTAACCTAACCTATTCCATCTCTACCTCGGTCCCTTCCCAACTCCTATCATTCCTTTTTCTGTCACACAGTGGAACGTACCCAACCTAACCTAACCTAACCTAACCTAACCTATTCCACCTCTACCTCGATCCCTTCGCAACTCCTATCATTCCTTTTTCTGTCACAATGTGGAACGTACCCTAACCTAACCTAACCTAACCTATTCCATCTCTACCTCGGTCCCTTCCCAACTCCTATCATTCCTTTTTCTGTCACACAGTGGAACGTACCCTAACCTAACCTAACCTAACCTAACCTAACCTAACCTAACCTATTCCATCTCTACCTCGGTCCCTTCGCAAGTCCTATCATTCCTTTTTCTGTCACAATGTGGAACGTACCCTAACCTAACCTAACCTAACCTAACCTAACCTAACGTACCTTCTCACGAGTAATTTCTCTTACATTCATCATTCTAGTCTTATTCCCATACATTACAGTCGGTACAACTCGTATTTCCACATACATCCCGTTCACCGCTTCCGCTGTCTTAATTCCACCTCCCCAAGTCACCTCGTCCCTTATCTCCCAGCCTGTATGGGCTATTCCCCTTCTCCAGTCTTCCGCTTTCTTGTATATCCGTTCTTCAGGTACCTAAACCTATCTACCTGGCCCGTTTTCTCCCAAAACGATTGTATAATACAGAAATTATGTATACATACATACATATACCAAAGGCTTTTTTTCCCCTTACACGGGGGGTAGCCAAAAAGAAAAAGACATAAAAATCACTCCCACCCATTTCATTTCCCATATATTCCACTCCCCTCCACCCTCCTCCCTCCCTCCTATCTTGGCACCTCCTGGATGACGGGTCATCCCTGCCTCCTGTCCACTGCCCTGGGTCAGAAGCAGTGTCGCAAGACACAGCACATCCACAGCAAGGCCGCTTCATAGATTCGGCGACCCCCACCCCCTCTCCGTCCCCTCATGCAGGAAAGGAGAAGACGGGGAGAAATCCCTTCAGGCTGCGTCAAATTTTTTCTCATACATACTTCCTCACCCCCCATCCCCCACCCACTCCCCCTCATGCATCACAGCCTCATTTATACACAAGAAATTATGTATAGATTAGAGAATAAGATACTTCTTTTCGTTCTACCCGTGCGTGTAGTATTTGACTGTGGGATGTTGAACGTACTACTTAGTATCAGATAAAGCCCTGGATGACTAAGTCGGATTGGAGCGAGAACGAGCCTCCGTAAAGACTGAAATAGGCGTGTCTGTAATGTTTGACCGCCAAAATATGGAGTCAACAACCACGAATGTATTAAATGGGAAACTTGTTCCCGACCACCCGTGTATGAATAGAGAAATGCATATTCAGTCGCATTGCGTCAACAGAGAAATTGTTCCCCCCAGTGCACTTCGTTAGCAAAATGTTTTCGACAGCCGACGGGAAGAAACCTTGCGGTTAGGCATTAACACATTCGGCCACGGACACGCTAGTGTAGAGTCGTTATAACGTGTTATAACTTATCCCTATGGGGGTAATTCATGTGCTGTGTGATCTATGTTGAGCTGTAGCTTGCCCAGAATGTATGTTTATTTGCGGTGCATCAGCGTTTAGGTATCATAACAAATATTCTGAAATGTATCACTAGACACTGAAACATTAGTTACGTGTTTAGTATCAACAGTAAAGTAAAATTAATGTCAGAGTTATATCGCAGAAAGTTAAAATTTTCAAAGTTAATGCCTCTAACCCGTCGGCATACCTCGTAGATAATGTTCTAATTAACTCAGAGTACAGAGTTTTGTTGTTGTTTGTTTTATATCCAGGACCGACTTCAAGCTAACTTGAAACGCCATCTCTCTGATTAAAATTCCATACACGATTTTCAAGTCATCTTTCTTGATACTTGATACTCCCAAGAACTCATTTCAGAACCCTCAGTCGTAACTTCAAGAACACTTGTCTGAAGATTTTCATCAAGAGAAGCCTGACCTCCTCAACAGAAACGATGATTACGACAGTGATTACATTCACCGTGAAATAGACGAGGCACTGTAGATTCCCGACAGTGAAACGTCCACACGATGGCGCTACAGTGCAGTGCAGTGCTCTGCAGTGCAGTGCAGTGTGTGGACACAGAAACCGGTTCTGTTACGAAACACAAGAGCAGTGAAATGCGCACGTTTGATACAAATCCTTCCCCCTTCTCTGTTGCGCTTCGCGTCCCAACGGGGTAGGAAATTGGAAATGCGAGTGTGTTTGTGTTGTTTTTGCATGAATTGTAAATGCACGAGCTTCTGATTTTTGTTGTTTGAAAGAGAAATTTGGGTGCCTGATTGTTGTCTCTTGGATAAGGAGTGCGTGTGTGTGTGTGTGTGTGTGTGTGTGTGTGTGTGTGTGTGTGTGTGTGTGTGTGTGTGTGTGTGTGTGTGTGTGTGTGTGTGTGTGTGTGTATGCGTGCACGATGGGGGGGGGAGTGGTGGGTAGGTGTCCTTTGCCCTCGAAGGAGATAGATTGACGACGCTCGATTGTTGTTCCGGCCAACTAAAAGAAAAGTGAGAAAGATATTTCTGTCCTTTACGTGGAAGGACGAGGTCGAACTAACATTGAGGTCTAGCATAAACCTACGCACTCAAGTCCTCCTCAACTCAAGAGTGACCTTCTCACCATCTATTCTCCTCGCTTACAACAGACGATTTTATTCAACTCTAGTAAAGGATTTCGCCGTAGCCAAAGGGTTTAAGACAGTCTTAATTAACCTGTTTGCTGTGGCGAGGTAATCTACGTGAACGTCTAAGGAGACTTCACCATTTCGAGCCTCGATGATGAAGTGTGTTTAGTGTTTACCTCAACTGAATAAAATCTCCTGACGACGGTCAAAATAGACTTAGGAAGATGCACCTCTGACCTACTGACTCTCTCTCGAAGCAGCGGGTCTCGTTAGCTGAATGAAAGTGTGTGGTGAGTGAAATGCTAAGAAAAAAACACTAATTAATCCTTTCACTCTTTAAACTAAAACCTTCGAACTAATAAAAGCATCTGACGTCTTTCAGAACAAAGTGTATAAGGTTAGTCATAGTATGTAGTGTATCAATACCCCCAACACGTTACTGTATTTCGTTGATCAAATTATTCGTTTTGTTTCATATTATTCCGTATGAATATGTTTTATATTGTTTCGTTGTTTTTATTTTACTCTAATTCGTTTTATTTCGTATAATTTGATTTTATGTAATTTGACTTAATTTCATTCCGTTTCATTTAATTTCGTTTTGTTTCATTTCGTATTATTTCGTTTTACTTTATACAATTTCATTCTAGTTCGTTTTCTTTTTCTTTTTCTTTCCTCCTTTCTTTCTGTGTGTATCTTGGCTTCCGCCTACTTTGTTCAATTGAATTGTGACCCTCAGAGAATTTGATTTTTTTTTTTTTTTCGATTTGTTGGGACCCTTCAAAATCCTGAAGAAAATGAGTCAGGGCAAAATGGATCAAATATTCCATTGTATTAAGTGTCTTTTGGGTAACCCTCTCGGATCTGGTCGTTTGCCCAAATAGAATAAACTCGTCTGTGCATATAAAAGTTAACTTGAAGAATTTCTAGCCCTTTGAGTTTTACCTGTTTGTCTAAATTCAATAAAATCATTTCACTGCAGCCAGGAGATTTTAGTGAAAGAATGAATTTATATACCACTGGTCAAAGGAAAACCATGTAGAAATGAATGCATGTATTTGTTTGATAACTCGTCTTTATAAGCAAAACATGTGATTGTTAGTAATACGTGGAACGAGCACTCCTGCATTACACGAGCTCGCGAATATATAAAACAAAAATCCCGTTTTTTGTGTGTCTGGATGCATTCAATATAGCATGAGAACATTGATCTGATATTATTTGATATGAACTGGTGGCCCTGTGCGTTGATATTCGGCATATGGGAAATGTTTATTATTTATTTGACGTGATTAGGGAGATGTGTCGTGTCGGTCTATCAGGCGAGTGAGGGTAATACTGTTTATTTGGTCGATGTCGTCGTTGTTTATTGTTAGGAATTGGGTATTGTTTTAGGGATATGTTTTTGCTTCATGGGAGAGTATATATATATATAAATTCTGCTTTGTTTCATTAGCGTGTTTGTTTTGATCGAAAAGCAATTTGTTATCCGTTCCTCTGTGTACAGTACACATTGATGGCGGATGACATTCTTTATTGGAAATGCAAGATGTAAATATTTCACACAAACTGTAAATAACCAAAATGTTTTCTTCAGAGAAAGAATTTATCTCTGTCTTACTGTGGAATGAATCATCAGTTTTGTTGTTGTTATTGTCGTTATTATTGTCGTTGTTGTTGTTGTTGTTGTTGTTGTTGTTGTTGTTGTTGTTGTTGTTGTTGTCGTTATTGTTGTTTCGTTGTTGTTCCTGTTGTTGTTTTGTTGTTATTGCTGTTACTGACGTTTCTTAAATCACGGGTATTTATAACGATGAAAATAACCACAGCCTAATATTACTCCCAATATATTATCAAATATACATTCCAGGTTGTAGTGGAGTTCCAGTAAGGCCTAATAAAATTACTTGACAGATATATTAGACGACACCACTTGTGGACGTATCAATCAAGATTTCAATATTTTGTATATGTGTGTATACATATATATATATACATATATATATATATATATATATATATATATATATATATATATATATATATATATAAGGCATGCTTCTTCCAAACAGAGTATCCTCGTTAAATTTTAACCTTTTGGAGGATTTTCTCTCTTCTATTATCATTTCCTTCTGTCTAATAGAACCGCTTAGAGATAACCGACTGGGCTGAGTAAAATTCGGTTCATGTTGCTTATCTATTTTCGTTTGAAATATGTTGGCCAGAGATAGAATGATTTGTTTGTTGCCCCTGATAAAGAACTAACAGTTGTTTAAAGTTGTCTGAGTGTTATTTGGGATTTTATTCGTAGGTTATTATTTTCTAATGGTTTTGCCTAAAATGAAATATCCGTCGCAGAATTTTCTTTTTCTTTTTTCATGGCTCTCTGTGCTTTCACTTAAATATAATGACAAAAATCTTCCAAGCTTACTTTACGAGCCTTGCTATATGAAACAGTTTTTGGGGGCAACGATAGACTATGTTTAGATATTTGTATGTGTATGAATTGGGAAAACTATCTATTTCGTCTTTTGGTCATAATCAATAGAGATCTCACTTTGACATGAGTTTCGTTTCATCCAAACCCAACAAAGGATTAAAATCTTCAGACGATATTAAAAAAAATGTAAAATGTATGTCTCAGTACTGAGAATCTAGCTTACTGCATTATGCATAATATATACATATATCATACCCCATACGTATGTACGGTCACAATATATATATATATATATATATATATATATATATATATATAAACATCAAATCAAGTAACGTAGGTATCGTAACAAACGAATGAAATAAAACTTAAACCCACTGAAGAGGACCACAGTTAGTGGTCGAAATATACGGTTTACTCTGTATCTCAGCTTATCTTTCTCCGAGAGTGGGTTTAAGTTTATATATATATATATATATATATATATATATATATATATATATATATATCTATATAAAAGATATATATATATATACATGTATATATATACATGTATGTATGAATGAATGAATGAATGCAGGTATATGAATGTACGTATTCATGCATATATTATAGAACAACAAACACGTCAACATTTAATTTATCTGCCTTTGCTTGAGGCCATGAAAAATTATGTTTGCTCGATCACATCCAAGAGATCAGCATCGATTGAGTGAAACAGCTCAATTGAAGCGATCGCCTTTTATCGCCAACTGAACGAGAAATCCAGCCGGGCCGTTTTAGACGGACGCGAAAAATTTCTAATTCAGTCGGACCGGTTCTTGAACTGTTGCAACGTAGGCCAGGTATGAAAATAATGATATCAACGATCTGTTCCATTAGTAATGCTAGCTATGCTTCAATTATGACACAACGCGTTTGAGATATTATTTTGTTGGATCTTTTGATGAGTTTAGGTTTTCTGCAAATTAATTGAATTATCATGGACAAGCTAGAATCAGCTATACTGATGCATATATACATATATACTGTACATGCATACATACATACATTCATGCATACATACATGCGTGCATACATACATACATATACATGCACACATACATACATATATGCATACATATATACATACATATATACATACGCGTAAGTAACCACTAGGAAAAGTAAACTAACGAAGCAGAGCGCTTTCGTATAATTACATCTTCAGTGCAGATACAAAGAAGGAATTATAATAATTCCTTCTTTGTATCTGCACTGAAGATGTAATCTTTGTATCTGCACTGAAGATGTAATTATACGAAAGCGCTCTGCTTCGTTAATTTACTTTTCCTAGTGGTTACTTACGCATTTGTGAACACACGCTCCTAGTGTTTTTATTGCATATATACATACGTATATACATATATACAAACGTACATGCATACATATATGCATACATGCATACATAAATACCAACGACCTATTCCCTTTATAAGAGGGTCGTTAAGTCCTATTTCCTTCTGAACGCCTAAAGTATGAAGGGGCATCCCTGATTCCCGCCACACTGCTGGGATCGAAACCAATGCAGCAATGCATAGTTCACAGCAGTGGTTCTTATATTTTTTTTTTTTTTTTTTTTTTTTTTTTAGCCCCCATACTCCAGAGTTCAAACCCAAAGTCACCCTGATACCTCCTCCCAACTTACAACTTTTCATGTAAAAAAGAGAAAATATGACGGCTATGAAGAAATAGCCGAATTCCAAGAACACTTTTTATTTTCAGTAAATAAGCGAATAAAGTATAATTCTTACACAAAATATTTCCTCACTGTCAGATTGCTTTCCGCGTTATTGTGCACAAAATCATTTCCTCAGGAATCCTTTTTGGATACACATAAGACCCGGTTTCGATACCCACTGGAGCATTACCATAGGAACACGTGGTCTACAAGTATGTGGTCTACAAGTAGGCAGTGAAATTCATTATCCACCCTATTAATTTTTTATTTTCCCCTCAATTAAACTAATTGGTATTTGCCCGAAAACGATGCGATGAAGTTGGTTATATCGAAAATTTGGTTCAAATGTGTTTTCATTAAAGTGTATTTCCTCGTCATGTACTGTAACCATCTTCTATTGACAATCTCAAGATCGTTTGACATTTCGACATGTTGTACTCTGTTTTAAATCATCAACTATAAAATTATCTTTCCGTCATATATAGAAAAGCTAATTAATTAACTAAGAGGTTGTAAAGCTATACAAATGTTAGACATACTATTGAAATGTTCTTAGACACGTCTAGATTTCTGTAAATGAAGTCATAGTCCAGTTATTCAAACGAAGGTTGGAGGTAGGACGTCGAAGGAAAATTTTCCCAATGTGATAACCCCCTTTGCTCGAGACGCAATTTTGTCCGGATTTTGGTCTCCACCTAAATTAAGTCGTCCGTTATTAGACGGAATGAAATACTGTATATAAAGTACGTTACCATGACAACGAGATTAATATATCTCTTACATTTATACAGCTCGTGATATCTGATTTCACCTGTCAACATCGATATATTAAATGTTCAGATGCCATTAGGATCTTCTATATCAAGTGGTCTACCTTGTAGTCTAGCTGTCGTCAAAGGATTTCATTCATTGTCACGTGACCACTTTAATGACGAAAGAGGTTAAGCTTATCATGATTAAGAAACATAACTTCAGTCAATTTGAAATAAACAACCTATGTTGAGTTTTGGTATCCAAGTTGTACATATGGATGGATGCAGTTATATATATATATATATATATATATATACATATATATATATATATATATATACATATATATATATATATACTGTATATATATACATGTATATATATATATATATATATACATATATATATATATATATATATACATATATATATATATATACTGTATATATATATATATATACTGTATTTTTGTCGACATAAAACTCGAGATCTTATCCATGGCAAGTGTCGAGACCGTTTGCCCTTTTGCCATGTCTGACAGGTATCACGACAGGTGTCATATGTAAGCAAAGGGGTGTAAGGAAGCGATTGAGGGAGAGAGGGGGAGGAGTGAGAGAGGGAGAGTGAGACGCAGAGGAAGAGAGGAAGTAGATTGGGAAGAGGGGAAGAGTAGGGAGAAAGGAGAGAGGGGAAGGAGATAAGAGTAACTTCTACAGATACTAATAGTCAACCAAGTGATAGGTTCTTCAATAAGTGCCCCGGTTGCAGCGAATTCCGAGAAAAGGGATGAAAAGAAGAGATGTACGAGTACAGCTGAGTAGAAAGAAGAAGAAAAGGAAGGAGAGGGGGAATAGAGGAAGAAAAGAGAGGAGGTAAGTAGGAAGTGGAGGAGGACGGGGGAGGAACAGAATGACGAAAAGAGAGGAGAATAATGGAGAAAGAAGAGAGAAAGGAAGGAAGGAGAGAAGGGGAAGAGGGGGAGAAGAGGTGAAGAGAGTGGAGGAACAGAATGATGAAAAAAGAGAAAGAACGAGAAGAAAGAAGAGAGAGAGGAAGGAAGGAAGGAAAGAGGAAAGGAAGGGGAAGAGGGAGAGAAGAGGATGGGAAGGAAGAGGGGTGAGGAACAGAATGACGAAAAAAGAGAAGAAGGAGAAAGAAAAGAGAAAAGAAGGAAGGAAGGAAAGAAGGAAGGAATGGGAAGAGGGAGAGAAGAGGATGGGAAGGAAGAGGGAGGTGGGAAGGGATTAAATGGAGGAAGGGAGGTAAAGGGAGAAAGAAAGGGAAGATGGAGGAAGTGAAAGGGGCGTGAGCGAAAGAGGAAGGGAATTATGGTACAATGAACTCTTATCTGTTTTGAAGGATGAACGAAATTGTTCTGAAGTTATCGTCCCAAGATCGTTTTAGTAACTTCTTGAGTAACTCATACTTTTGCCTGGACAAGCAATCCACTTCATTCATGCCTTCGGCTCACCTGTTACCACAAAGTAAGACTATACTCCCTCTGATGCAAATCAAAACAAAGACACGTACGCGACTCTTTGATGAAATGTACTTTAACCACTTCAACTGGTGACGTCAGGTGTCTCTAGTTCAGGAGTGCGGTCCCGTCTAAATCGATGACCAACACACACACACACACACACACACACACACACACACACACACACACACACACACACACACACACACACACACACACACACACACACACACACACACACACACACACACACACACACACACACACACACACACACACACGTATATACAAAGGTAATAAAATACATTGTTTAGAGCATGGAAGGGTATCTTGAATACTTGTTGGCAAAGAAGAAAAGATGTTGGTATCTTATTTATTCATGTTTATCACGGGAGGGATCGAGTAGCAAATCATGTTTTCCCCACAATCGTACGGGACCGCACTTCTAAACCTTAATCAGAGTAATATGTGAACATTGCGACGAATGTGGATAGGAGGTAAAGGGAACACGTGCTGAGGGAAATACTTTTATTTCTGACTAGTTTCGCCTGAGTGGCTTCTTCAGTAAAAGTATTCCCCTCAGTCCGTGTTCCCTTTACCTCCTATCCACATAATCAGAGTGTAAGTTCTGTCGATGTGAACGCCGAGCAAGTCTATTTGACCTTCGGTCGGAACGATATCTTGAAAGATCAAGACCCCCATTTACTCTTAAAACAAACCTCACTTCTTTAAAGTCATCTGGTGTCTTTTGTAAAAGGATTTCACTGTATTGAGAGGTTAGATGACAAGTTCAGTGTAGGTACTCTTTTGTATGATACCATGCAACCTGAAAGAAGAGAAGGGTTGTCGATAAATGTAACTTTCTTTTTGCGATATTCGAATTTTAGCGAGTAGTTTTTATCGTCACACCCATAACAAGTGATGACAAGTTCAGTGTAGGTACTCTTTTGTATGATACCATGCAACCTGAAAGAAGAGAAGGGTTGTCGATAAATGTAACTTTCTTTTTGCGATATTCGAATTTTAGCGAGTAGTTTTTATCGTCACACCCATAACAAGTGGTCCAATATAGATGCAAAGATATATATATACATTGAAAAGTACACAGATGAAGGAAAAAATACTACAGCGATACATTCAACTTAAATGGAAAGCCCTGCAGTTTTGGCAAATATTTAGAAAACGAAGGATTATTTTCGTTTCTGGTGGGGAATTAAACTTTCTCTTTCCCCAAAACTGTTACAGCTCTCTCTCTCTCTCTCTCTCTCTCTCTCTCTCTCTCTCTCTCTCTCTCTCTCTCTCTCTCTCTCTCTCTCTCTCTCTCTCCCTCTCTCTCTCTCTCTCCCCTCTCTCTCTCCCCTCTCTCTCCCTCTCTCTCCCTCTCTCTCCCTCTCTCTCTCTCTCTCTCCCTCTCTCTCTCTCTCTCTCTCTCTCTCTCCCTCTCTCTCTCTCTCTCTCTCTCTCTCTCTCTCTCTCTCTCTCTCTCTCTCTCTCTCTCTCTCTCTCTCTCCCCGTCTCTCTCTCCCCGTCTCTCTCTCCCCGTCTCTCTCTCCCCGTCTCTCTCTCTCCCCTCTCTCTCCCCTCTCTCTCCTCTCTCTCTCCTCTCTCTCTCCTCTCTCTCCCCGTCTCTCCCTCCTCTCTCTCTCTCTCTCTCTCTCTCTCTCTCTCTCTCTCTCTCTCTCTCTCTCTCTCTCTCTCTCTCTCTCTCTCTCTCTCTCTCTCTCTCTCTCTCTCTTTCTCTCTTTGCTAAGGCGGGAAAGAGAGCCCTGACGCTATATGTGTGTTCGATCTATGGAAATGTTTACGTTGTGTCTGGAACAATCCTCGAGTTCTGGAACTGTATACAGAGACTTTCTCTTTAGTCTTTGGTGCGGCTTCGTATCGACGACTCTCGTGAACGACCGACCAGCCAGCCAGCCGGACTGGGCTTCGGTGGTCGATCAGGGCCTTAATGTTCGATGACGATGGAACTTTGGGGTAGGGATGTGTTTACTGCTGTCAGGATTTAACTTCGGTGATGTATATTTGATACACTGGAAAGTATGTAATGTATTTCTGATGGCACTAAACTCTACCTAGATGTCTTATGATTATTCTATGTTCAAATTGGCTTAGTTATATTTCTAATAGATTATTAAGTGATTAAAAGAATATCTAATTACACGTATATATATGATTGCATCTCGTACATTCATAACAGACTCGTAAATATGGTTTCCAACAAAGACTTTTTTATAGTTACTTATTCCAACAACGCTCATGAATATCTATTACTTAATATTATGTAACAATTATGTAAATTGAACTCGTTAGAATTTCGTTGTCCGGGTTCAACACCTGGTACTAATTGTGCGCATCTTCGCCTTCTCTTGTTTGAGAAATTCTTTACCAGTAACAGTTACAAAATGTGACATAAAGAAGTTCATCGTTCAGTGTTTGGGTTTACCAATTACGTCAAAATTGTCTAAATTACCATTCAACATATTCCTAATACTAAATACTTTTCTACTTGTAATTCTGTTTTCCTTTAAATAGCTATGCATAAATGGTATGTATATGTCCAAATACTCATATATCTAAGAATGAATGTTATCATGCATTTACTTACAAATATTCTATTAATTCCGACAAATATTTGTATATGCAAATGTAAACGTATTCGGTATTGATATAATTTGTATTAATATAATTCAATGCACACTCACATAAGTATAATTGTTGCTAATACATACGCGATCATATGTGTGTGTGTGTGTGTGTGTGTGTGTGTGTGTGTGTGTGTGTGTATGTGTGTGTGTGTGTGTGTGTGTGTGTGTGTGTGGGAATGGGTGGGAAGATTGATAAAATGGACAGTTAAGAAAAAATATAAAAAAAAAATCCAGTGTCCATTTTATCGTTCATTATCATTTCCCCTACAATTGCAACATATTGAATAATTTGTTTGTCATTGTACTATAGGAGGGAAATTTCCACTGGGAAAGGTGTACACACATATATATACGCCACTTCTTAGCCCTGTAACACTATTGTTTTGAAAAAGCTTGTGGCGAAACTATTCAAAAATAAAACTCGGATTAATACTCCAGTCTTTCATCTTCCTACCCACGTTGTCAGACTGTCGCAACATATATATATATATATATATATATATATATATATATATATGTGTGTGTGTATATGTATATATGATAAAGTTCGCTGTTCCATGGGAAGCTGATGGAAGGGCTGTAGAAAGCTCACGTTGAAAACAACTTAGCCCGAAGTTTGGGTTATATTGACGACATTCTGGGTAAAAGCAAACGATGCCGTTTTGCAGCCGAGGCGAAACGGCAGTGCCATACAGAGGTCGTAAACAGCCATGGCCCTTTTGTGCCTCCAGCAGTGAATAAAAGACAGAAACAAAAACATAAAAACAAACCATGGGGCGTTCGACTACAGTGAAGTTTTAATTCTAATCTGAGTATATACTCTAGGGCATATGGCCACTGCTACCCTCCCGGGCTATCTGAGCATATAGGTCAAAGGTGCCGAATTCGCTTCTGAATATTTCGAATAATTTTCTTTGATCACGCCGACCCTGGGCCTCCAATAGCTATTGGAAACCCGTCGTCGGTCGTGTCTGGCCGCTGACAGACTCTCAGATGTGCCAAATAGCTTTGTCCATCTGCGTGTTCACCAGCTGGCGGGGTCTGCTCGTGTTTGCCAGCTGCCAGTTGGCAGACGATGAGTCTCGGACGAGATCAAAACTTAATTGCAGTGTCAAGTGGTCTCCTCGGCGGCGGAATCGCATTTTGCTTGTTTGATTCTACCTGACGTCTATTAACCCATTCAACTCCCGATGACAAGATGTCTTGTCATTTGGTCAAATAAACAAAAAAATCATAAAACACCAAAATCTTTGATCAAACACCAGAAAAAACTGACGTCAGTCCTGGATTCGCTGCGCGCGAAGCGAGGACCGTCGTCATATTTTTCTGGTGTTTGATCAAACATTTTGGTGTTTGTTTATGATTTTTTGTTTTATTTGACCAAATGACAAGACATCTTGTCATCGGAGTTGAATGGGTTAACCGGAACTTGATCAAGTCAACCTCCGTTGTAAAGTCCTCTGCATCCGTTCATAACCATGATACATTGTATAAACCTTGTTCGATTCTACCTGACTTCTATTAACCGCAACTTGATCAAGTGAACCTCGCTTGTAAAGTCCTCTGCATCCTTTCATAACCACGATGCGTTGTATAAACCTTGATATAACAACCGACAGATGGTTATTATTCCACTTTTCTTGCAAAAAAAAAAATTAACTCTTGAATTCTAAGATGAGCTCTGCCTGGAGTTTACAAAAATACTCAAAGAAAACACAAGTTCGGTTGGATGAGTTTTAAAAAGCCCTTGGGAGAATTCTTTCAGCTGAATAAAATCGTCTGAAGACAACCAGAAGAAGCGATCTGCAAAAGGGGAACCGTTTTGAGAGGGATATATATTTTTTCCAATTATTTTATTTTCTTCTTTTCTTTGACTCTAGAACGTCACTTTGTCTTGTTTTTATTTCTAGCTTTCTCACAACTCGTCTTGTCCCCGTTTTCCTCTTCCTCTTCCTCTTATTTTTTTCTCTTCCTCCCCATCTTTTTTCCCTCTTCCTCTACCTCTCCTTTTCTTGTTCCTCTTAATTTTTATCCTCACCTCTCTCCTCTTCTTCCTCGTCCTCTTCCTCCTCCTCTTCTTTTTTCTTTTCCTCCTCTTTTTTCTCTTCTCATTCCTCTTCTTTTCTTGTTCCTCTTCATATTTACCATTCTAGTCTTCATTCAAATCCTCACTTCCATCCTCTTCTTCCTCGTCCTCTTCCTCTTCCTCCTCTTCTTCCTCGTCCTCTTCCTCCTCCTCTTCTTTTTTCTCTTCTCCCTCCTCTTCCTCCGCTGTCACCTACTCTCTTTCTCTTCTTGTTCCTCTTTTCTTATTCTTACTCTTCCTCACCCTCTTCCTCTTTCTCCTCTCTTCCGTTCTTTCTCTTTTTTCTTTTCCACTTTTTCCTCTTCTTTCCCCTCTTCCTACCCCTTTATCCTTTTCCTTATTTTCGTTCTCTTCCTCCTTTTCCTCTTTTTTCTTCTTCTTTTTCCTTATTTTTGTTCTCTTCCTCCTCTTCTTCCTTTCCCTCTTCCTACCCCTTTATCCTTCTCCTTAATTTCCTTCTCTTCCTCCTCTTCCTCCTTTTCCTCTTCCTACCCCTTTATCCTTTTCCTTATTTTCGTTCTCTTCCTCCTTTTCCTCTTTTTTCTTCTTCTTTTTCCTCTTCTCTATTCCTTCTTCTTCTTCTTCCTC
>NC_134792.1:48397200-48402200 GCF_046742065.1 Oratosquilla oratoria | reverse complement strand
TCTCTCTCTCTCTCTCTCTCTCTCTCTCTCTCTCTCTCTCTCTCTCTCTCTCTCTCTCTCTCTCTCTCTCTCTCTCTCTATTTATCTATCTATCTTTATGTCTCTCCCTCTCTCTCTCTCTCTCTCTCTCTCTCTCTCTCTCTCTCTCTCTCTCTCTCTCTCTCTCTCTCTCTATCTATCTATCTATCTATCTATCTCTATTTATCTATCTATCTTTATCTCTCTTTCCCTCCCTCTCCCTCTTTCTCTCTCTCTCTCTCTCTCTCTCTCTCTCTCTCTCTCTCTCTCTCTCTCTCTCTCTCTCTCTCTTTCTCTCTGCATACATTTGTATCCTATCTTGTTCTCTTCCACCGACAGTTCATGCAAAGCTTAATTGTTTTATGTTCTTATTTCACGTTTCCATTTGGTTGGTTCTGAATCAGCATTGCAAATCAGCTTCCATACAGGTCATTTTTCCAATAATATCTTGCGAACAGCTTCCGTTGTATTTTACCCAATTTTGGACCTTAAACGTATCTCTTCCCTTCTTGTGACAAATTATTATCAGCCCGGGTCAGCATTTCTTCTTCTTCGCGTTCTTCTTCTTCTTCGCGTTCTTCTTCGCGTTCTTCTTCTTCTTCGCGTTCTTCTTCTTTGCGTTCTTCTTCTTCGCGTTCTTCTTCTTCGCGTTCTTTTTCTTCGCGTTCTTCCTCTTCTTCTCCTTCTCCTTCTCCTTCTCCCTCTCTTTCTCCCTCTCCCTCTCCCTCTCCCTCTCATTCTCTTTCTCGTCCTCCTCCTCCTCCTCCTTCTTCTTCTTCTTCTTCGTTTGCTTTTCTCCCTTTCGGAATATACTCGAGAACCTCTGACAGAATTTCTGTCTCATATCACCTAACGCCCGGCTATCTTCGGGTGACATCTCGCCTTTTCCAAAAGGAACTTTTCCTTCGTCTCAAAAGGGTCTCCCTCTTTTCTCTTTGGTCTCAAAAAGATTCGACGTCTGCACTGAGGCAGAGATCCCGCTTCCACTCTCTCTTCCACTCCTCCACTCCTCCACTCTTCCACTCTTCCACTCCTCCACTTTTCCGGAGCCACCGGGAGGGCCTACCGGCAGCTCCTTACATAAATGCAAGACCTACTCGCCCTTACCTGATGCGGCACGAACCGTGGGACTTACGACGTATTTTCGAGATTTGCGGACTCGGTATGTGGTTGTTTGCGCGTTATTTGGGTGGGAGGGAACCTTTCTCGTCAGTCTCGAATAATTTCATGGGTGGAGATTCCCATCTCAATATTTGCTTTCGATTTTCCAATAGATATAGAAATACACACGCACACACACACACACGCGCGCGCGCGCGCGCTCACACATACACACACACACACACACACACACACACACACACACACACACACACACACACACACACACACACACACACACACACACACACACACGACTCGATGGCGCAGTTGGTAGAGTTCCCGGCTACCACTACGGAGATCCGGGTTCGAATCCCACCCAGAGCTTAAATAATTTCAGTATCGCTGCGCTGCGAGTCGATACTCCAACTCTCGTGGGCGGGGAGTTGGGTGTGTGAGTGCGTGTAAGGTCACAGCATTACCCATAGATCGGTCATATACGAGCTCTGAGCTCTCTTCCGGGAGGGTAATAGCTGTCGATCGCGAGTCTCACACGTGATCCAAGACCATGGTGAATCACACACAAACATGAATTCCCGTCCTTTGAAACATTCTCATCGTTATTGTGACATGTACTTTTGTGTCTGTGTTTGTGTCTGTTTTTGTGTCTGATTCTGTGTCTGCGTGAGTCTCGTTCTGGTTTGGTGTCTCTACAAAAGAATCCGTCAGAGCTGGGCGCGTTATTGCCGGACAGGTAGTGCGTTACCGAAAAATCCCTATATATATGTATACATATACGCATTGTATATAATCATATAATCCGCATTGACGGAAATGCACCCCCAGATTGTCCAGTAACGCACTTTCTCTCCGACGGTAACGCACTATATCTGCAGTGGTAGCGCACTACCTGTCCTGCAGTAACGCACTTTCTCTCAGGCGGTAAAGCACTATCCCTCCGGCGGTAACGCACTATCTCTCCGGTGGTAACGCACCATCTCTCCGGCGGTAACGCACTACCTGTCCTGCAGTAACGCACTTTCTCTCAGGCAGTAAAGCACTATCCCTCCGACGGTAACGCACTATCTCTCCGGCGGTAACGCACTATCTCTCCGGCGGTAACGCACTTTCTCTCCGGTGGTAACACACTATCCATCCGGCGGTAACGCACTATCCCTCCGGTGGTAACGCACTATCCCTCCGATGGTAACGCACTATCCCTCCGGCGGTAACGCACTATCTCTCCGGCGGTAACGCACTACTTCTCCGGCGGTAACGCGCCCAGCTCAAGAATTCGACGTTGTTCCCGTCAGGTTTTCTCTCGTTTCTCATTTGCGAACACGACAAGATCTCTTCTCCATCCTCCTTCCTCCAAATCCAGGAAGGATTTCAAAACTCGAACTGGGAATCAAGCGAGATTCGCAAACGTGCATTGGAATACTTTTTGTGGGTAAGGAATCAATCTGGACGGATTCTCTCGGGCTCATGTGACTGTGTTATGGTATTCCAAACGCCATCCAACTCTCTCTCTCTTTCTCTCTTTCTCTCTCTCTCTCTCTCTCTCTCTCTCTCTCTCTCTCTCTCTCTCTCTCTCTCTCTCTCTCTCTCTCTCTCTCTCTCTCTCTCTCTCACACACACACACACACACACACACACACACACACACACACACACACACACACACACACACACACACACACACACACACACACACACACACACACACACACACACACACACACACACACACACACACACACACACACACACAGACACACACACACACACACAGACCAGCCATTTCTCTTCCCCTTGAACAAGAGAATGGTTGTGTGGTGTGTGTAAGACCACACTATTACCTATTTTTCGAACTATATTAGCTCCGACTTCTTATTTAGGAAGGTATTATCAATCGATCAAAAGTCCAGGATGTAATCCAAAGTTGTGGTGAATTGAAAAGAAAGAGAGAGAGAGAGAGAGAGAGAGAGAGAGAGAGAGAGAGAGAGAGAGAGAGAGAGAGAGACTATGAAAGCAGATGAGATTAAACAACGTTGTGAATAAGTAGGAATGTGTTACTAAGAGCACTATTTGGTGTATGAGTGACCAATAAACACTTAATGTGCTGTGCAGTAGGAGTATAAAGCAGTGAAGAAAATCACCGATTGAGCCTTTTCATACTTCTCATCCTCACTTCTCCCAAAGATTTCATTCAGCTGAGGGTAGCCTTCTCTAAAGCAAAATGGCGAGAATATGAATGTAACAAAGATGTCCAGTCTCTGATGAGATAATATGGATGAGAATAGATAATGCATAACGACGCAAAAGGACGAACTACAACAAGGTGGATGGAAGGAGAGGGATAGGACGACCGAAGACTTAAAGACGAGATAGAACAGCAAAGTATGAGCGATGAATAAGAAGTCAGTAGAAAAAATGGTCTGGAAATGTGATTCATAACAACGAAAAGGACAAAATATAACAAGGTGGATGGAAGGAGAAGGATAGGACGACCGAAGACTTGAAGGCGAGATAGAGCACCAAAGCATGAACGATAAACAAGAAGCTGGTAGAAACAACGGTCTGGAAATGTGATGCATAGCAACGCAAAAGGATGAACTATAAAACCAAGGTGGATGGAAGGAGAAGGATAGGACGACCGAAGACTTGAAGGCAAGATAGAGTAACAAAGCGTGAACGATAAACAAGAAGTTGGTAGAAACAATGGTCTGGAAATGTAAAAGAACAGTGGCGGAATAGATATATGAGACAGCGTAGAGAACAGGACTTTGGGGGGGGGGTGAATCTAGGAAGCAAATAAAATCTAGCTTGATCAATGAGAGTAAGGGCTAGAACATAATAATTGTTTTTTATGTAAATTACGTTAAACGTTTCTAAATTCGTGGTCTTTTGCGGAGCGAGATATTAAAGTTACTAAGGTTAAGTGTGTGTGTGTGTGTGTGTGTGTGTGTGTGTGTGTGTGTGTGTGTGTGTGTGTGTGTGTGTGTGTGTGTGTGTGTGCACGCGCGCGCGCTTACAGTATGTAATCTTAGTCTGCCACCTTTTATTTTGTCAACAGCTTCAGCTCACCAATCACCTGTTGCATGGCCCGACCTGTTTAATTTTCTCGTATAAATTCCCGTCACTTTCTTCTTTTTTTTATCGTCCTACCTGTTACTTTCCCAGCCGACCACCCCAAGTACCCGTCCCAGAAACTGCCTCCTTCTCTGTCTGCCCCGTCGGCCAACAGGACACGCTCCTGTCTCTTCCGTCGTTCTGTCTGGTGATCTTTAGCTTAGCGAGGTTCAAGTGAGATCTGGTCTTACTCTCGATGCCTCAACTGGCTAATAATTCATTGGCCTATCCCCCCCCCCACACTCCCCTATCCCCAGCCCATCTCCTCCTTCCTTCATACCCTCCCTTCCTCCTCCTCTCCTCCTTTTCCACTCTCTTCCTCTCCACTTCTCCTCTCCTCCTTTCATCCTCTCCTCCTTTCCTCCTCTCCTCCTCTCCTCTTCTCCTCCTCTCGGCTTCTCCTCTTCTCCTCTTTTCCTCTTTTCCTCCTCTTCTTTCCTCCTCTCCTCCCCAGCCTATCTCCTCAATCCTTCCTACCCTACTTTTCTCTTTCTCTCCTCTTCCACTCTCCTCCTCTCCTCTTCTTTTCTCCTCTCCGCTTATCCTCCTCTCCTTTCCTACTCTCTCCCTCTCCTCCTCTCCTCCTCGCCTCCTCTCTTCCCCTTCTCCTCTCCTCCTCTCCTCTTCTCCTCCTCTCTTCTTCTCCTCCTTTCCCCCTTTCCTCTTCTTCCCTCTTTCCTTCCTCCCACCTATCTACGGCCTCCTCTCTTCCCATCCTTTCCTCCTTCTCTCTTCTTTTCCTCCTCTTC
>NC_134792.1:48377200-48387200 GCF_046742065.1 Oratosquilla oratoria | reverse complement strand
GACCAAAAGGTCTCCTTTTGGCATGCTTCGCCTTTGTAATCCTTTGTAATATAGCAAGGACAGAGTAGAAAGAAACCTTAATGAATATATTTTGATGAGCACTAGGCAGGATTGCATTATAGAACTTTATCAAGCTTTATCTAAATGATATCATGAAGCAAATATCTATATCTTCCAGACTTGGAGTCTTGCACCTCTATCTATGTCCTAGCCCAGTGGTTCCTAGCCTTTTCTGGCTTGAGGCACCCTTGCCAAGTCTTTCAGAAGTCCCTGGCACCCTTATCAGAAAATCTAAATTCTAGTTCGTCAATATTTTGTTTCAACATCAGTGTAACAAAATTTTGTCCCTGGATAATATAAAAATACTCATCTTTACACTGATGCTGCTTTAATGAATAAAAATGGATGACAGAGAGCGAGTCGGCAATACGAAAATTATTTTTGACTTGAATTTTGGCGGGAACTTCAGTTGATCTGACGGCGCTCTTTGGCGCCGCGGCACACCGTTTGGGAACCACTGTCCTACACGGAGCGTCTGTCCAGTCGTGCCTCCTTCTCCTGTGTTGTCTTTTCCATCTTGTAACTATTTTCTTCTTTTTGCCTTGTTTTCCCTTCTTTTCCCCTCTTCTTTTTCTGTTTTTTCTTTTCTTTCTTATTTTTCATCTGTTGTTTCTTTAATCTTCTTCACTTCCTTCTTCCTCTTCATTTTTTCTTTTTCATGATCTTATTCCTTCTTTTTGATTCTATTCGTCTTTCTTATTCTTCTTCGTTTTCTCTTCCTCTTCCTCTTTCTCTTCCTCTTGTGTGTGTGTGTGTGTGTGTCTTCGTCTGCATCCTTGCTTGGACAACTTGATCAAGACCTTCGGAAGAGGAATGGCGAGGGACGTGGGAGACAGGACCTTCATCCTCCTACACACCACCCACCTTCCGCATATATGTTTATAGACGAAACACCAATTCCCATCTCTTTTCTGTTCTGTCTCTCTCCCGAAAACGTTCCGTTTGCATTTCCTCGTGTTCAACTGTCCCGACACTGTTTGTGTTCGTGCCTGCTCACGCTATGCGCGTTTGATCCCGCGGCCTGCGTGTGTTTGTTTGTGTTTGTTGGCTGTCCTGGCTTCAGGGTCGCAAGTTCTCCCTTTGATGTTTCCGACTCACCTGGATATTGCAGACTTGCCTTCGTTCAACACCAAAGCAACATCGCCCTATTCGTCAGCAACACGATGGAAGTGGCTGTCCACACCGTAGGTGATCACCATGCAGCTGGTTCAGTTTTCCCAAGCCATCTGGCACCGTCTGGCACACTATTCAGTACCAATACTTTGGCGTTGTACTCATGAAAGACGACAATATTATGTTAACACTAAAGCCATTTCAAGTCCCATTCCTTTGGCGCCAGTTCTAGACCCTTTCCTTTCTCACCAATTCTAGCCGCGTTCCTTTGTCGCCATTTCTAGCCACATTCCTTATTTACAAGTTCTTGTCCCATTTCTTTGGCGCCAATTCTTGTTCAATTCCTTTGTCGCCACTTCTTGTCCCACTCCTTTGTCGCCAGTTCTAGTCACGTTCCTTTGTCGCCATTTCTAGCCACTTTCCTTATTTACAAGTTCTTGTCCCATTTCTTTGGCGCCAATTCTTGTTCAATTCCTTTGTCGCCACTTCTTGTCCCATTTCTTTGTCGCCAATACTTGTCCCACTCCTTTGTCGCCAGTTCTAGACACATTCCTTTGTCGCCAGTTCTGGCCCCATTCCTTTGTCGCCACTTCTTGTCTCATTCCTTTGTCGCCAGTTCGAGACACATTCCTTTGTCGCCAGTTCTGGCCCCATTCCTTTGTCGCCACTTCTTGTCTCATTCCTTTGTCGCCAGTTCTAGACACATTCCTTTGTCGCCAGTTCTGGCCCCATTCCTTTGTCGCCACTTCTTGTCTCATTCCTTTGTCGCCAGTTCTAGTCACATTCCTTTGTCGCCAGTTTTTGTCCCATTCCTCTATCGCTAGTTCTAGCCACATTCCTCTGTCGCCAGTTCTTGCCCTATTCCTTTGTCGCCAGTTCTAGCTCCATTCCTTTGTCGCCAGTTCTTTCCCCATTCCTTTTTCGCCAATTCTTTGTCGCCAGTTCTAGTCCCATTCTTTTGTCGCGAATTCTTGTCGCATTCCTTTGTCGCCAATCGTTGTCCCATTCCTTTCTTTCCAATTCTTGTCCTATTCCTTTGTCGTAAATTATTGCCCCATTCCTTTTTAGCCAGTTCTTTGTCGCCAGTTCTAGTAACATTCCTTTGTCGCCAATACTTGTCGCATTCCTTTGTCGCCAATTGTTGTCACTTTCCTTTCTCGCCAATTGTTGTCGCATTCCTTTGTCGCCAATTCTTGGCCCATTCCTTTTTATCCAATTCTTTGTTGCCAGTTCTAGTCCCATTCCTTTGTCGCCAATACTTGTCGCATTCCTTTGTCGCCAATTGTTGTCACATTCCTTTCTCGCCAATTCTTGGCCCATTCCTTTGTCGTCAATTCTTGACCCATTCCTTTTTATCCAGTTCTTTGTCGCCAGTTGTAGTCCCATTCCTTTGTCGGCAACACTTGTCGCATTCCTTTGTCGCCAATTGTTATCCCCTTCCTTTCTCGCCAATTCTTGGCCCATTCCTTTGTCGCCAATTTTTGCCCCATTCCTTTTTAGCCATTCCTTTGTCGCCAGTTGTAGTCCCATTCCTTTGTCGCCAATTGTCGTCTCGTTCCTTTGTCGCCAATTGTTGTCCTAATCCTGTGTCGCCAACTGTTGTCCCATTGCTTTCTCGCTAATTCTACCTTGATTCCTTTGGCGCCAATTGTTGCTCTATTCCTGTGTCGCCAATTGTTGTCCCATGGCTTTCTCGCTAATTCTCCCCCCGATTCCTTTGGCGCCAGTTCCAGTCCCATTCCTTGGCGTTTTGACACCTATTGCCACCCAGATGAGACACACCACTCCATCTGCCAGCAAACTGTCAGCTACTAAGCTTGCGCAGAGTCGGCTGGCGTGTCAGGACCATGTGGACTGTCGAAGTTGCTAACAACGGCCTTTGCTGTCATCACCAGAACATCAAGCGTTGGAATAGCAGACGTCAGTGTTCCAGTAACGTTGATCACACGTCATGTCTCTTACATGGTGGTGGTGGTGGTAGTGGTAGTGGTGGTAAACTAGTGGTAGTAGTAGTAGTAGTAGTAGTAGTAGTAGTAGTAGTAGTAGTAGTAGTAGTACTAGTAGTAGTAGTAGTAGTAGAGTAATTGAAAAAATATATGAGTAGTTATAATAGTAGTAGTAGTAGAGTAATTAAAAAGATATATGAGTAGTTATAATAGTAGTAGTAGTAGTATCATCATTATTATCTTGATACTAATTAAAATATCATTGTTATGTTTAAAATTGTCCTTGAGGTAATAATCGTTACCAGTTACCAGTGGTAACCGTAACCAGCTACCTGTATTACTCCTGCGCGTAATGCTGCCAAGTAATTCCAGTCTTTAATACTTTCCCCATCGGACACATGCCCTCTGGAAAATTGTGGAACTCAGGCCCGAGCCTAAAGGGGGTATCGTTCTATTTCAGTACGAGGTTCTTCCCTTAAATTAATAATAAAATCGTCAGCTCTTAGATATGATAAAGTTTATCATTTTTTTTAATACTTTATCGCAACGCTGCAAATTACATTGACTCTATTTACGGTAATTGTTTAATTGTTACTTGAACCAGCCCCATGCACCGTCACCTCCTCCTCCACCTCTCCTTCCAC
This sequence comes from Oratosquilla oratoria, assembly GCF_046742065.1. Lineage (NCBI taxonomy): Eukaryota > Metazoa > Arthropoda > Malacostraca > Stomatopoda > Squillidae > Oratosquilla > Oratosquilla oratoria. The sequence continues at coordinate 48,383,437 of NC_134792.1, read as the reverse complement.
CACCTCCAGTATTGCCACTTAATCAGACACTACCTTTTCTCAAACTACTCATATTTTTTCCGAATACCCGCTTTGCTCTTAATACCAAAAAACAAACACCCCTCAGATATACCATCACTCACATTATCCCCATAAACAATTTAAACCTTGACCATGGTTACTAGATATAGTACCATTACCTTTCCTACCATCCCCTTTCTTGACAGTCCTTCCACGTCAGGAACATTCCACTCTAAAATCACCCGACGCGAAGTTTCCCACTGCTTCTGAGGACCGACAGGTTTTCCGTGCTGGTTTTTCCCTGTGCAAAATTCCCCGGGTGTTTATGCGGGTGATTGAGAAGTGAAGAGGTGTCTGTCTGATCCCCACTACCCAGCTACCGATCAGCGACATGACGGAAAGGCTTCCAATCATGGACGGACGCCGGACGTCGGGTTCCATCCATCAGGTGCGCAATCGTTTGATCGAAATTGACGGAGATGAGTTTGGCAACATCCTCGTCCGCACAAACGCCGTTTGACCCAAGTTGCTTTGCAAATTGCATCTCCCCAATGCGAGCATCAGAGTAAACGAATGGATAAGATTAGATGAAGATACGATAGATAGAGAAGGATCAGAGTAAACGAAAGGATAAGTAAGATTAGATGAAGATACGATAGATAAGTAAGCAAGTAAACAATGGTCACATGATTGAATCACGTACTCGTGGTCTAACTGGGTCACGTGAGATCGAGACCAGTTCAAAACAGGGTTCGACCCCTGAGCTGAATAACAAAATCATTTGTCATTTGCGGAGGTAAAATCTGTTCAGTGCTGTGCAATATTGGAAGGGTCCTCCCCTTTCCAGCTTACAAAACCATGTCAAAGAAGATTAATGAACGCTCTCGCTTTTGAGAAGACGTTTACAAAAAGTTTTTCCGCTTGCGTATGTTCACATACGTGAACAATTTTCAGTGATATTAAACCCTTAAAATGGTGTCTGGAAGTCGTAGAAATCATAATCTTTAAAGTTAACTAGAGTTCGTTCATCTAAATCTGGCGGAGGTTGATTGCAACAGAAATTTCATTTATCTCAAATTTGACTGCAAACAAGAATTACGTGAGCCTGAAATTTACTCTTGAACAAGACAGAAAATAGAACAAACACTGTATTAATCATTGATGGAATAATTCAGGCAAACATCAACGTGACTGAAAAATGGATAGAATGACGAGAAAAAAAAAAGAATTTAATGAGACGAGATTTGTGATCCAGATACTTAGCAACAGCAATGGGGAAATACCATGCATGCTGGGATGAAATAAGAGAAATATGATTCAATTTTCGAGAACATGCAGATCACTGAGTTAGTACACACATACACGCACACATACACGCACACACACACACACACACACACACACACACACACACACACACACACACACACACACACACACACACACACACACACACACACACACACACACACACACACACACACACACACACACCACCACCACCACCACCACCCACACACTACATACACATTTCTCGCAGTCCGAGTTCTATTCTTGCCCGCTCAAATCCTGACGGGAAAAATATCACAGCGCCTTCCTCGAATGTCAATTGGTTCCGTGCGCAGACGCTGGGGCGCACTTCGCTTCCAGATTCACGGAGCGTCTTTAAAATCCCTCCTTACTAATACGTCTCCGATGTTCGGACCTTCCAGTCGGCCTGGAACAGGCTTCCCTTCCAGTTTATCTGGAACCGTAATTGCGCCCCATCCAGAGCTGATTTTGCCAATCAGTTTCGGACACAGCCCGAAGGGATTTCTCCCCGTCTTCTCCTTTCCTGCATGAGGGGACGGAGAGGGGGGGTCGCCGAATTTATGAAGCGGCCTTGCTGTGGATGTGCTGTGTCTTGCGACACTGCTTCTGACCCAGGGCAGTGGACAGGTGGTGCCAAGATGGGTGGGTGGGAGGAGGGTGGAGGGGAGTGGAATATATGGGAAATGAAATGGGTGGGAGTGATTTCTATGCCTTTTTCTTTTTGGCTACCCCCCGTGTAAGGGGGAAAAAGCCTTTGGTATATGTATATGTATGTGTATGTTTCGGACGAGTGGCTGAATGTTCTCTTTGCCCTTTGCTTCGCGTCTGAAATTCTGGAAAAAAAGAGTGAAAAGAGAGCTCAAGCTACAGACACTTGTCTGCTCTCTGTTGTGGCACATCTAGTGCATGTAGGAATAAGGGAGTCTTGGCCTATGAGAAGTGAAATAAACCAAAATAGATAAAGACATGTTATGGAACATAAGAGAGGAAGAGAGGAGGAGTTTGAATGTGTTTGAGATGAGGTGTCTGAGAAGTATGATGGGAGTTACTAGGCTAGATAGAGTGAGAAATGAGGAGGTGAGGAGGAGAACAGGGGTGGAAAGGGAGTTGGGAGATAGGGTTGATGAAAGAGTATTAGGATGGTTTGGACACATGAAAAGAATGAGTAAAGAAAGACTAGTAAAAGAGGTGTGGAAGGCAGATGTGGAGGGAGTGAACATGAGGGGACGTCCTAGGATGAGGTGGATGGATGGGGTGAAGGGGGCTTTGGGGAAGGACGGGAGAGGACAGAAGACAGGGGTGAATGGAGAATGGTTGTATATGGATGATGTTGTGATGCATGAGGTGGAATGGGTGAGGGGATGGGTTGTGAGGTAGTGTGTGAGAAAAATTTGACGCAGCCCGTGGGGACGGAGAGGGGTGAGGGTCGTCGATTTAATGAAGCGGCCTTGCTGTGGATGTGCTGTGCCTTGCGACACTGCTTCTGACCCAAGGCAGTGGACAAGGTGCAGGGATGACCCGTCATCCAGGAGGTGTTAAGATAAGAGGGAGGGTGGAGGAGAGTGGAGTGTGTGTCAGGGATGGAATGGGTGGGAATGAATTTATGCCTTTTTCTTTTTGGTTACCTCCCTTGTAAGGGGGGAAAAAGCCTTGGTATATGTATGTATGTATGTATGTATGTATGTATGTATGTATGTTAGGAGGCGCCCATTAGTGACCACGACCGTAATGTTTACTTTGTATACTGGAGCACCCCGGGCAAGTGGTGGTGATCAGGATCGTTTGGAAATTGAACCTACCCAAGTGTGCGATCTTACGAGGCTAACTAGCCTCTCACGGCGCCGCAAACAAGTCAAGAAATAACTCGTAAACTGCCGGGACGCAAATTCACAATCTTGTTCTCTTGATCTCCTTTATTGCGCTTCTTGGACCTAAATGAGCCAGTTTGCATCTCGAGGGTTAATGAAAACAAGAGGTAATTGCTCACTGGACCTTGTATCAGCGCATTATTGGCAACCACTCTTGTAGACCGCCAAGTTTTCTTCATTTGATGTGTAACCATCTTCGTGTTATACCAACCTGCGCTGTCTTCATCACTGCCAACGTCTCTGCCAACTGGGCGTCACTCAGAGATGTTGGAACTCTGGTAGAGATTACCAACAGTAAAGCTTACCGACAGTAGACCTTGTGGTATATAAAGAGGCCGGACACAGATTAGTAAATACACACGCAAACAAATACGCATATTAGAAACGAGAAGATGAATGATCAAAGACACTCGAAAGCGAATTAACTGACAGATATTACGCTTTCTTGTTTATGTAATCACTCAAGTGAATCTTTCAAATTGTGTCGACATTACACGTAATTAATATCACGGTAAAGGGGTCGTTAATCTGTTTCTAGATTTAAACTACGTCCTGATAATTTGATGTCATTTTTTCTTATCCGGCTTGTATTCCATCATCGTGACACTGTAGTCGAGAGTGGTGAAACCGGTGACATTATTTCCCTCTGCGTCAGTGACATTTGCTCCCACATCACTAAATAGTGACAAAGATAGCCAGCATTACCACCTCACCCCATACTATACAACACATTATGGAAGACTGCGTTGTACGCAATCATTCACGTCAACAGCACAACATAACCTATAAGGGATTTACGGGAAAACCCGGTTCCAGCCATGGCGTTCCTCAGCGAGACGAGACTGTTCGGCCAGACAGCTTGGGGAACGATAACAACGTCAACGCTTACCTCACAAGTCCACATGTTGTGCAGTTACCAACACCACTACGTTCTTTATCTACCACCATCTTTACCAACACCACAGTTGACGGTAATAATTACAGACATTGCCAACAACACGCCTCACCTTTCAACATTGCCAACTAACTACATCTCCCTCAATCAAGTATTGACAACAGTATTCCCGTAACATTACCCTTTGAGACTTCAGCAGTCGCTGTATCACCATCACTATTGCCACCACTGTTCCACCATCACCGTTTGCACCATCGTCATGGCAGGAAATGGTGCAATAGGCAGAGCAAAGCTGTCCGTCCTTCGTATTTGCTCTGCGAATCAAATGATTCCAAGTTTAACAGTTTCAAAAAAATGTGTATTTCAACGCGCTCACGTCCGCGCTTTCCTACATGCACATGATTTCTGGCGCGCATAGTTGCTCGAACATTTACACGAAATGGGGAAATGAATGTGTAGAATTATATACGAAAAGCAGACTATAACGTGGGAGTATGTGGCAGGATGCATATACATGCAAATACCCATATATGCATATAGATGAATATGTATACGACTGTCAAGCTGTGTTAGTAAGAAAGTGAGAACCATGGACACGAAAACACACACACACACACACACACACACACACACACACACACACACACACACACACACACACACACACACACACACACACACACACACACACACGGACGTCAGACAAACAAACCAATGCATTCGCACTCGCAAACCCACTCACACACATGCGTATAAAATACATTGAAGGACCTTGAAACATCGATCTGTTTCACTGGGTCGTCTTCCCGAGAAGTGCTTTTTATTTGCAAGACCCACGAATGGCAAAGTCGTTTCTTCATTCCGCGAAGTAAAACCTGTGGATTGGTAATTCATCTTCCTCGTCACATTAGTTCTCTTTGTAGATTTTATTAACGCCAATGCTAGGCGGTATCCTGTGTTGTTCGTTGTGTTTTGTATTATTTTGGGTAAGTTCTTTTTTTGTGGTTTTTAGATATGAATGTTAAAGATTTTTTTTTTTTTTATGATTTATCGACGACTTCCGAAGAGTCTGCCAACGCCTTCTGGCCTGACGAAGCACAGAGTGAGCCTCAGCACTCTTGAGTTAAGGAAACTTATCGTCCAATTTTTCTTCAACAGCAAATCTCGCCTTTCCTTAAGTCCAAGAATATAACCAAGTCTATTACCAACTCCCTCGTTCCTCTTTCGCCAAAAGCCGAGACACTTACTGGAGATAATTCCGTTTATTTATTTCTCCAAGTTGAACAAACCTTTAGAGGAGATCGGCGCTTCATGAAACGGGTTCGAAACGGAAGCTTCTGAGGTTCGTCATCGTTTCAAACCTCAAGAGGTTTCTGCGAGCGAAAGATATTTGAGGAATTGCAAGACGCTCCAGCAACTCGCTGGCTGTCTTAGGCGATAAGCTGGGATCCCTGAAATGGGGATTTTAGAGGACAATGTCTAAGATGCCAGGTCTCCCATTCTCTCTCTACATTCTCTCTCTCTCTCTCTCTCTCTCTCTCTCTCTCTCTCTCTCTCTCTCTCTCTCTCTCTCTCTCTCTCTCTCTCTCTCTCTCTCTCTCTACTTTCTACTCTCTACTCTCTTTCTCTACTATTTCTCTCTACTTTTTCTCTCTACTCTCTTTCTCTTTACTCTCTTTCTCTTTACTCTCTCTTTCTCCTCTCTTTCTCTCTACTCTCTCTCTCTCTCTCTCTCTCTCTCTCTCTCTCTCTCTCTCTCTCTCTCTCTCTCTCTCTCTCTCTCGCTCTCTACTCTTTCCCTCTCTACTCTTTCTCTCTTTACTCTCTCTTTACTCTCTACTCTTTCTCCCTTTACTCTCTCTCTGCTCTCTCTCCACTCTTTCTCTCTTTACTCTCTCTCTACTCTTTTTCTCTCTCCCTCTCTCTCTCTACTCTCTTTTTCTCTACTCTCTTTTCTCTATTCTTTTTCTCTACTCTTTCTCTCTACTCTCTCTCTCTCTCTCTCTCTCTCTCTCTCTCTCTCTCTCTCTCTCTCTCTCTCTCTCTCTCTTTCTCCCTCTCCTTCTCCCTCTACTCTCTCTCTCTCTCTCTCTCTCTCTCTCTCTCTCTCTCTCTCTCTCTCTCTCTCTCCCCCTCCCTCCCTCCCTCTCCCTCTACTCTCTC
>NC_134792.1:48357200-48372200 GCF_046742065.1 Oratosquilla oratoria | reverse complement strand
GTTTCATCTAAATCGAAAACTATTTCTTGACTTTTTTTAGACTTTTTTCAAATAGTTTCTTTGATCACGTGACTTTTTCCTCTCCTCTTAGACAGATCCTCTCTGTCAGTTTCATCTATTCCCTTTAACGAACTAAACACTACTAAAATGTCACCTCTCTCTCTTCTTTCTTTCAATGATGGCAGAATCTGCTTTTAATCTCTCCCTAAATGCTTTATCTATAAGGAAAATTAATTAGTGCTCTTTGTTTTGACTTTGCAGTTCTAAAAACGAATTAATGATCTATCCGCAAAGATGTTCTTTTCATTAGAATGTTTAACATATCAACCCTTTATAGTTCTTTTGCGCAATTTAGTTATTACGCTGGTCAATGATGTTATTCTATACTTTATTGTTTTTTTTTTATTTACTTCTTCGGTTATGAATTGGTGTGTGTGTGTGTGTGTGTGTGTGTGTGTGCGTGCGTGCGTGCGTGTGTGTGTGTGTGTGTGTGTGTGTGTGTGTGTGTGTGTGTGTGTGTGTGTGTGTAGCGCGCGCGTGTATGTGTGTATATGTGTGTAGAGTGTGTATGTATGTGTATGTATGTGTGCATGTTTACTTGCGTGTATTAATACACATGATATGTGTATGTGCACTGCTGTAATTTATAGGCAGACATAGTGGTCATTATCATCGTTTCCCGTTGTTGACTGGCCTCTGCTCGTTAACAAAATGCCACCCTCGCAACCAGCGCTGGTGTGGCCCATTCCTCTGTTGACTGTAGTGCCATTTGCCCAAAATATGTTGGTCCTGCTATGGCGAGCGACAGCTGGTCTCCCCCTGGCTTAACCTCCGATTTCCCACTCCTCTCTTGGTCCCCTTTGCTTAGCACCTCTTGTCCTAGGTGCTACAGTCCTCTCTTAGTTCGACTGTCGACTATCGATTCCATTCGGTTTCGTGGCTTCCTCTCGGGGTACAATCTATCTATTAACCCATTCCGTGTCTATTTACTTTCTTCTTCTTCCCTTTTTTTTTTTTTTTTTTTGTCTATCGTCAAGCAGCTTTGTATGTCAGTCTTTACATTATCGAAAGTTCCAAATGTCTCGCCTAATCCATTCACTTACATGTTCTATTGACATAAAGGCATAAAAATGCTGTATTATACAACATATAATTTAATACAGGGTATCTGCAATATAAAACCACAAAAAATTATTAAGATAAAATGCTAAGAGCCCTTCACACCGAGAGCAATCCATCAGTTGAATAGACCTGTTCAAAGCACTGAAGGACCAAACATCAGATATATATTTTATATTCAAGAGTTGTACAATTATATGAATAATGTATTCTTAATATTTAGATGAAATTATATTAATAGAATTTACGACTAGGTTTATGTATAGATTATGCATTGCAAAACTAAAACACACCTGATTTTTTTTTTTTTTTTTTTTTTTAGTATCCAATAAATTAGAAATGCTTTTGCAGGTGAAATGGAACTAGATACACAAGTAGGTGGCCGTAAAATACGGAATGTTATTCATATTTTATATGCTAATCCCGATGTATCGCTGGGTTTAAATTATTCAAGTGAATTACTACTATGTACGTGTTCATCACGCATAATGATTCGTTTTTGTTTTTATTTTTGTTTTTGTTGTTTTTTCTCCACAGTATGGTATTCGTAGGAGAAAATATATTGTTCTTTGTTAGATTTTATTATGTTTTGTCTTGTCCAGTATGTACTGTGTCGTATCATTTTCTGTTTTGTTTGACGTGAATTCTGTTCCGTTCCAATAATCTTATTTTGTTTTGTCTTGTTCAGTTTCAGTTCAGTTCTCTTTAGTTTAACTCTATTTTAGTTGTGTTTAGTTTAGGCTAATTTACGCATTCTTATTTCATTCTATTCTATATCTTTATATCATTATGTTTCTCTAATTTATACTGTTCTGTTTAATTTACATAATGATTAGTATGTCTCGTACCGTTCCTATTTATTCCTACACAACAGAGTCAATAACATCATAATGACATTCAAAGTATTGTAAACATATAATCGTATGTCAGGTCTCATTATCATTAATGATATGCCACATTTATATATAATATAATTTCAAACAAGCCCAATTCCCTGCCATTGCTTTGCTGCATAAATGATTATAGTTTAATGCTAATTGTACTCGGCCATTATTGCTGTAGCGGCTGTGCATTCAAAGGACGAAAATGTTACCTACGATGGATCTTTCTTGTGAACGAAAGTAGTGTATGTTCTCATTTTACTTAAGACATCTCCATCACAGTTATACACTTGATAAGGTTTGTTAATAGTTATCGACAAGCTGTTTTGTTACACAAAATGTTATCTACGATGGATCTTTCTTGTGAACGAAAGTAGTGTATGTTCTCTTTTTACTTAGAACACCTCCGTCACAGTTATACACTTGATAAGGTTTGTTAATAGTTATCGACAAACTGTTTTGTTACTCAAAATGTTATCTACGATGCATCTTTCTTGTGAACTAAAGTAGTGTATGTCCTCATTTTACTTAAGACACCTCCATTACAGCTATGCCCTTGATAAGATTTGTTAATAGTTATCGACAAATTGTTTTATTACTCAAATGTTTTGGGAGGTTTCCAAACCGAACGGTGTCTTTGATCAAAGGAGCACCGCCTACGTGACTGCTTTCCTCATAGCTACATAGATCTCACCAGTGAGTTGAACAATATCTATCTTGCCCAGTCGCTCGCCAACTGCCACAACAAATCACACTTACCTCTCTCGCCTTCCTAACATTCACGAATGCTGGACAACCCGATGAATTCTGCAAGATATGCAAGATTCAAGGCACACCAAGATCAACATATTGTCTTTATCATTTATAGCGTGTTTATTCATGAACACACGGATAAAAGTTGTCTAAAAAAAGTAGTAACCTTTATTCAGTGACCATGAAAGTGTGTCACTGTTTATTGTTAAACCAATAAAAGTCCCAGTACTGTTTAGGCCTACCTTTGACACCATCCGACAATTGCGCATCTGACAATAGCCGAAACAAAAGCTATACAGTGCTATATTCATATAGAGTGGTTACAAAACATACGTCCTACGACAAACAGCAACCCATAGGAAAAGGGGCCTCTGTCCTGCAGAACCATAGGCTATTAAGTGAGACTGGTTTGTAAAATGCACGCGCAAACAGCTCCCTTTGTGAAATCCTCGTGTACTTTCAGTGTCCGGTGAACACAATAGGCGCCGGGAACTTTTGTCCAAACAGGTACACAGGTGCACAAGATCTACTGGGCTTTACCCAAATGTTTATGTACACGTGAGTTTCTGAAAGAAAAAACAGTAATCCATAAGGCTATAACGAACATTTCGAAAACAGAACTGTGCAATAACTTTTGAAACTTACAGGCATTCATCAAATTATCTATGCATCTATAATTACATACGTATACATACACGAACATAAATATATATGCACATTCATTCATACTTACAAATATGCATATGTACAAATAGACACGCATGTTTATGTGTGCGTGTGTGTATGTGTGTGTGTGTGTGTGTGTGTGTGTGTGTGTGTGTGTGTGTGTGTGCGTGTGTGTATGTACGCATGTGTGTATGCGTCTGTAGGTATGTGTATGTGTGTGCATGCATGTATAAATTCACGCATTCATATACATTGAAATGAGGAGTAGTTGATGGTGAAAAATAAAACAATATTTATTTGTGTTTTCACTGAAATTCAATCTCCACATATAAAAGGATATACTACTTTTGGCCGCGGGTGTTTCGAAATTCCCTATAATAAAAAGTGAATACAAAATATATGGTCATAAATCTGATATGGCAAAATACATGTATATACATCTATACATTATATATATATATATACATATATGTGTGTGTGTGTGTGTGTGTGTGTGTGTGTACACTCGCTTTTTATTAGGTTCAAAATAGTGAATTTGTTATACAGGGTTGAAGTAATGATGACGTGATAATAATCAAATTGTATGTTTGTTATATTGCAACTTTCTTTAATCACTATTCAAATTGATTTTGCGATTGTCGTGAACGACTTATCACTGATTTGATCGTGATCATTGATTTTCTTTTGTTTTTTAAACCACTTTTTAATCAACCTCAGCAGGCGAGTAAAACGCGTTGCAATATTTGAGATTCGAACCAGGACCGCTTGCATGCTAGTCAGTGACACTAGCCTCTAATTAGTCAATTTAACGTGATTTTGTACCAGCTTAATTTGAGGTTGAATTTTTAATTTGGGTAGTCCATATAAGGCAGACAGACAAGCAGGCAGTCATGCAGACAGACAGACAGACAGAACGACAGATATACAGACAGACAGACACACACACATAGAGAAAAACAGATAGACAGATATACAGGCAGAAACACAGACAGAAGACAGACAGACATGCAGACACTTGCCTATTGTTACAGTACATTAAATTCATGACACATTTTCTTTCTCTTTCTTACTCCCTTGATAATAATCAGTGTGCATAATTATTTTTCAATTCATTTGGCTATAGTGACTACTTTATTGCTTTCTTGGATTTGTATTATTCTCTTAATCACTTTAATAACTGTTATCTCTCCACTAATTGGATTCTTGCTCTAAATTGTATGTGTGCATTCTTGTGTACATTATTAACTGCATAACCGAGGCAGACAATTCCCCTTCTTCTTATTGCTGAATGATGATTATTCTTCATGTGTCGTTCACACGGCACGTAGTCGTCGCATTGAATGTAAACAAACTTCAAGGTGACTGGGCTGGTCGCTTCTGTTAGAAAACGTTTATCTTCCTGTCTTGTATCATTACTAAGATTACTGTCGTTAATCGTTTTGTTTCCTGGCTGTCCACACAATCATGTTTCTTCTTTTATACTGTTACAATTTCAGATACATTTTTGTCAGAAGCTAAAACGTGTATGAACTTTTCCAACTTTACTTCATCTATTGTGACTGTGTTTGTAGACTTTCGCCATCTTGTTTTCTCAATCTATAAAAATATTTTCCCTTTACATGAATTATTTTCTCTTGTCGTTTGTTCTATATTTCAACGGTAGCACTTATTCGTATCTGTAAAGGTAAATTGTCTTGATTCAATCAAATTTGAATCGTTACATTTATTCTTTCAACAAACAACTATTCCCTCTCTTATATAAAAATTGTTCTGTTCTTTTCATCAATGATCCTTGGAAGTAGGAAGTAGGTAGACCTTACGATTGCATGAAAAGGCAATAAGCCTTTTCATGCAATCGTAAGGTCTACCTACTTCCTGAGCGTGTTTCTACGATTAAAGATACTATATCTGTATTATTTTCCTATCTCCGTCCCTCGTCGCTGGTTCCACAAAAAGATCATTGTATATGTAATATAAGACTCGATGCAACTAAGAGATTTGTTCCAACATTTCTTTTACGTACGAATTATGACTACTGTCTTCGTAAGTTGTTAAATCGATGGAGGCTCAATCCTCATATACACATACACATATACATATACATATGCATATACATATATATTTACAAATACATATGCATATACATATACATTTACAAATACATATGCATATACAAATACATTTACAAATACATGTGCATATGAAATATTACATGTACATGTACATATACATATATATATATATACATATACTGCACATGTGCATATACATATATAGAAGTACATATACATATGCATATATCATTGACGAAAAATGTAGTAGTACATTTGTTGATCACAAAGAACATCATAGTAGGAACAGAAGAAAAAGTCTAGACACGAGAATTTTATATAATTTGATTCATAACTGCAGTTCTCTTTAATAGTATAAAGTCGGTGGGGGAAATGTTATCTTTGTATAATTCCCTCTTACAGAAAAAAAAAGCGAGAAACATAGAAAGAAGCTGCTTTTTACTCGACAATGACCTGGGTTGTTATTCCATGTTGGGTCAGAAGGAAGATGTTTGTTAATGAGATTGTTGATTCCGAGGAAGGAGGTAACGTCAGGAGACCATTTCCCATTGGAAATGTTCAAATTGGGGTAATATTCAATCATATAGATATACTTCCGAGTGGTAGGGTGGTGAGATAAACATCGAGAATCGTTGGTGTTTTTATTCACTGACGTTTCGCTCTTATCAGAACTCCTTCAGATTGTGATATGTATATACGTATATATATATATATATATATATATATATATATATATATATATAAGATTCAACAGGGTCTTGATCACAAAGCTAACAACTTAAACGTATATAAGTATATGTTTGTGTGTGTGTGTGTGTGTGTGTGTGTGTGTGTGTGTGTGTGTGTGTGTGTGTGTGTGCGTGTGTGTGTGTGTGTGTGTGTGATATATGAGTTTATTTGTGTACCTAAGCAGGAATTTTTGTAATACATGTTTTCATATATTAACAGCTAATAACGACATTTAATGTTTTTTTTTTTTTTTTTTTTTTTTTTTTTGTCCCATATACTTCAAATCAACATCCTCTGGTGATCAGGTATAGAGCGAAGTTCTCTGAAATTCACCATAGAAGAAAACCTGTGTTCATCACCACGTTTCTTAGTGTGAAATTTCATAACAAATTTAGATTTACGCAAATGTAAATACAAACGCAATGGTATTGAGGATAGATCGCAGTGATACAATTCTAACAGAAATATCAAGTAAGATTTGTCTTAATGTAGTTGAGAGAAATGACATTTTGGAAAGTCTGATGATAATCGAGACGACGACATGTGGTGGTGGTTGGGAGGGAGAGAGGGGACGTGGGCAACGATCTTGCGCAGCGTAGCATCAAGGTCGTCTGTTTGCTAGCTGATTATGGTGTGTTGCTTCCTTTTTTGTAAAGAGCTTCGAGAATTTGTATGAAAATTATAAAGAAAAATGCCACAGGACATACTAGGTGAAAACAAAGCCTTTATCTTAAGTACGACATTTCGTTCGTTGGAGGTTTAAGTACGTAGACGTTAACAAACTCTGAGTATAATAAAGTCACCCCTGGAATGCCGGGTATTGGAACACTTGTACATACAAAGTGGACTGAAGACATTTTTACGGTCTGTGGCGGAGTAAGAAGATAAAAAGGAAAAATAACAACTAAATGAGAGACTTTTCAAGAATAAGTACCAATACATTTGGAATTAAATTTCCCAAAAAATTTCATAAAACAGTGCAAGAAACTGGTAACCAGGATATTGGAAGATGTTGCCATATGTGATTCATAAAATAAACAGAGACCGCTAAACTGGCTAAGATCGATGCCAGAATCACAACAAAGCCCAATGCAACCAAACTAAAGTGATTCTATAAGTCACATCTTTCAACTGCAAATAAACTCGACAATTGAATCATGAAAGGCATAATAAGAAGGAGTCTATCCCCAGTAGACGAGAGGGAAAATATCCAATGCAGCATCAATATCAATATAAATACTAGTATTGATAATGATAACTATATTGATATCGATATCAATATTTTTATCAATATTAATATCAACATCAATATAAGTAAATATCTATATTAAAACCGATAATATCATTGATATGAATATATAATTAACATTAATACTCTCATAGTATTAACATTTAAAGTTGGATCTTGTATATCTACAAAACAAAAAGTCTTCCCATTTTTAATTACGAAATAACACCTCTTCAAAGCTGACAACGCTTCAAAGAAACTTTGTCATATACCAAATTCGATTCCTGAAAGAAAACTGTTCGCGTCTCTACTTATGATAGCATGACATCGACAAATCGGACACGCTGTTTCTCATGTCATCTTCAGACAGTATATCCTTATAGTATTTGTACTCATACATTATCTTATCATGTATTTAATACCATACCATCAACACTAGTGGCTAACATACCTTTTAATCAAAATAGCTCCTCCATCCTCAGCAAGGCATTATCTGAAACAAATTATAAAAATATGGTTTCTTAAAATGTCACTAGCTCTTCAAATATATATATGTTATTTTTTATAATACAGAAATAAATTTAAATATTGGATATCACGTAAAGGAAGAGTGAGTTTCTGATGCTAGACGAGATAAGTTGTAAAGATAAATGAAAAATAAACGATATTTATGAAAGTGTGTGTGTGTGTGAGAGAGAAAGAAGAGGGGGGCAGGTGTTTGTGTTTGTGCTCGTGTTTGTCTTCGTGTTTACCGAAATGTAATTTGTAGGAAAAGAGATAGGGTCATCGAGTCAAAACACACACTCACATCATAAACAAACAAAACATATTCAACCACCTATTCCATTTCAACCCCTCGGGAGTAAAGAGTCAACTGTCCGTCACTACATTTCTCGGGCCGAAAGCAATGTAGAAAGGCACAGCTCTTCCACAGCAGGGTACAACAGCCGCAGTAGGTTAACCCCCACTGATTCACTTCACGGCAACCTCCCTCCCACCTCACCCACTAGAAATGAATTGTGAGGATGAGAAGAACACTCCTTTAGTCCGCGTCATTCCTTGTCCATTCACAATCTCCATCCATCCATTTCTATCTTTTGCACCCTCCTCCTTGTTCGGAATACCGTATGTGTGTTTCCAAACCCACCGCCATCTCATCTTACATTTCGTTCCTGGTCTTCCTACCAACCTCACTCCACCCACTTCCGTTTTCTATATTCTTTTTGTTAGGTTTACCTTACTCATTCTTTTCATATTTTCAAACTACTTTAAGACTATTCCACTTATTGCAACAGTTCTTTTCCTACCCCCATTCTCTATCGTGCCTTCATATTTCGAACTATCCGTTCTTGCAATATCATATTTCTCAAGTACATCTCAAAAGCATTCAGTCACTCTCTTTCTCTACTTCCATTATAGCCCAAGTCCCCTCTCCAATACAGTGTCGGTAGATCACTCTTTTATATAAACTGCTGGACATTCCACAAGATATTCATCCAGTTCAAATGCACGTCTATCTTCCATTTCATCATTTCTTTTCACGTTATTTGTGACTTCTCTTTCATAATAGTCTCGTCATTCTCCTCGACCGCCATAGTTATTCCCTTTATGTATCCTACGACCACAATCAAAGGCTCTTTATCCTTCTCTACGTTCAACAACTGGAAATACTCCACCCATCTCCCTCTCGCAGACTCCTCTTTAATCAACAGCCTCCCATCTGCTCCCCTTATCTTCTCTTCGCTCGATTTCGTTGATGGTGCTTAGCAAGCTGGCATAGAACTCTAAAGCTGGTACATAGGAAATAACATTTAGTGTCCATTCGACAGTCTGTCCTCAAATATTGTCTCAGTCCACCGATGCCTCGAAAGCCCTGGCAGAATCATTTCGTTGTGAAAAAGCGTTTCTGGCCTTAATACATTAACTTTTGTACTGGTTGTCGTCATCTAAATAAAATTGTTCTGCGGCAGCAAAAAAAAAAAATCATTAAAAAGCAGAATTAGAATATAGAATCTTATCTGTTTTTCTAACTGAGCTTATATGGCTTATTGGCTGATCTATAAAATCTAACTATAATTTCCAAAAATATAGCCAATGAATTTGGTCAATTCTCAATAGATGTAGGGAATGTGGCCAGATTCATTGGCCATACGTACGGAAATTAGATTTTACAGATAAGTTTAGCTATAAAAGTGGATAAAATCTTTCATTCTAATATTAGACAGTGTTCGACAGAACTGGTGGAAGACTTAGAATTACGACCATAAGTCTTTCATTATTATCTTTGTCCATCGCTAGATGATTACATTGAGCTGCGGACAGGACCAAGTTCACCCGATAACGTAATGAGCCTGCATTGGCCAAACCCTTCATAGGGAGGAAGGTCACCATGTTAATGAATCGGTGGGGGTATACCAGCCTCTGCTGTCGGGCCCTGTTGTGGATGTGCTCTGCCTTGCTGCATTGCTTTTAACCCGGGCAGTGAGCGGGGAACTGGGGTGACCTTTAGTCCATAAAAAGCTTAGATAATAAGGGGAAACGAAAGAGTATTGGATGGGTTGAGGGTTGTTTAATATATCTAGACTTTGCAAAAGCTTTTGATACCGTCCCACACGAAAGACTACTTACTAAATTAGCTTTGCATGGAATAAGTGGTAGCCTATTAGGTTGGACTAGTAATTGGTTGAATGGTCGAAAACAGAGAGTTGTTTTAAATGGAAAAACTTCTGGATGGAAAAGTGTTGCAAGTGGAGTTCCTCAGGGTTCCGTTCTTGGGCCACTTCTATTCATAGTATATATAAATGATATAGACCATGGACTAAAATCTACTGTTTCCAAATTTACTGATGATACAAAACTGTGCGGAGTGGCAAATGATCACTCAAACCAATTAGATATTCAAGAAGATTTAGATAGATTACAGCAATGGTCTGAAAAGTGGCTAATGAAATTTAACACAAGTAAATGCAAGGTAATACACATAGGTAAAAATAACAGTAAGTACGATTACAAGTTATTTGGAAATTCGTTAACAAAAGTGGATAGTGAAAAAGATCTCGGCGTAATTATCAGTAACGACCTCAAATCATCCAAGCAGTGTATTTCAGCCTCTGAGAAAGCAAATAAGATTCTAGGACTGATTGCGCGATCTTTTGATTTCAAAAGTCCATCACTCATTAACAAGCTATATAAATCGTTAGTTCGTCCACATTTGGAATATGCTGTTTCCGTATGGTCACCGAATCTCATTAAAGACATTGACAGATTGGAAAGAGTACAACGGCGAGCCACAAAACTGATTCCAAATATCAAAAATAAATCATACGAAAATCGACTAAAACATATGAATCTGTTTTCCCTAAAAAAGCGTAGACTCAGAGGTGACTTGATACAGGTCTTTAAAATTCTAAAGGGAATTGACAACATCAAAAGTGACCAAATTTTTACATTGAATGAGAATCAGACAAGAAACAATGGTCTTAAACTCTCCGGAAATAGATTCAATTTGGAAGTAGGTAGAAACAACTTTGCCAACCGTGTAGTTAATGAATGGAATAAACTTCCTGCACAGGTAGTGCAATGTAGTTCAGTTCAAAGCTTTAAGAATCATTTAGATAAATACCTAAGTAAGATGCTGTAATGATTATAATTTATCTTATATTATTTGTTTTTGTTTTGTTATCATTTGTCTGTCTGATTTTTATTTATTATTAGTTATATGTCAATTAATTATTATTTACTATTTACCTGTTTGTTTATTATTTAACTATACCTATGCATTTATTTATGTATTTTATTTGTTATTTACATTATCATAGTTTTTATTCATTATTTTAATATTAATATGATTTTTTTTTTCGCATCCGACCTAGATATGGATCAAAAGGTCTCCTGTCGGCATGCTCCGCCTTTGTAATCCTTTGAGTCCTTTTATGCCAAGTACCACCACGGGGCAAAGCTCTCAAAGACTGAATATAATCTCATGACGGCAGCAAGAACAAACGCGTGAGTCGAAAATGAAAATCCCAGAATTAAAAAAGAATATTTCGTACCTGAGGTTACCATCATATTCTTCCAGTAATTGAACGCTGTTCTAAAAAAAAACCCACTCCGTTTAGCCACTGTCAGATACAGAATTATATTTTTATTTTCCCGTGATATGAATATCGCTACTCCATTACCTATGATTAAAGTGATCTTTATCTTTGGTTTTAGTTCCTGTGTGGAATGATAGTCACATAATGTGGAAAGAGACCTTTTTTTACGTGTAGCTTCAATCAATCAATCACTGTATAACTGGACTTCGTTTAGCGCTGAATAGATGTCGCTTGCTTGACGTTTGCCGTCTACGATAAAATCGTTAAATCGTAACATTAGATCATTTGAGATTCTCAGACTATCCTGAGCCCATTCATTATCAAAGTTGTCCATCAGTTGAATAAAATCGTCTGTAATGAGATAGAATAATTGAAAAGTTGAATAAAATAGAAAAATCCAACACGAGCACAAATGGTTTGGTAGAGGTGGTCTTAAAACCCTCGTGTCCAGTTCCCTTTCGGCTCTATAGAATTGTCTAGCGTTAGATGGAATAAAACCCCAGAATTACATCAGAGGCAGGAATGAGTTAACTTACTCCCAAGCCTTGATCAGCATTCATCTGGCTGGCAGGCTTCCGTTCCAAATGTTGTACAGTTTTCGACTGTGCCCTTCGCTATTGCACGGACTTGGTCCAAACTCAATTAAGCTATTCGCCAGTTGGAGTGATTTTGAACCACGTGAACGTTGTTCCTTTCTACCTCCTTTGTCAGACAGACCCGCCACTTCCGTTACCGATTTTTAATCTTCCGTTTTCTTCCACTTATTGTTTTTGGTCTTCCGTTTTCTTCCATTTATTTCCAGATTCCAGACCGGTCCACGAACTAGCCTTACCTCCTCCTTGTCTTAATCTTTCTTAAAGAAAAATGAATAATAAACCTTTACTCTCAAAGGAAGGTCTTCTTCATCAACGCTCCTTGAAAACTCTAAGAAGGATCTTTGCCTTTGAAACTAATATAAACATGAACTTGATATCGAAAAAAGAAAATGTTAGCTTTGGAACATTTGATTAGGAAGCATCTCGATTCAGAAATCTCTTTTATCTATACGCAGGTAAACACATGTACGCACTTATACTTATCCATGTCTTTATATCTATACTAAAAAATTGTATTAGTGTTTGAATGAATTTGTGCGTGCGTGTTCATGTGGGTTTACTTTTTATCTGTGTAAGTTTACGCGTTTATGTGCACTCTAGGTCTATGCGAGCGTTTGTATTCAATAAACAGTTTGGTCTGTAGAGATATCTTGTTTTCGTAGTGCCCCCTGTGTGTGTGTGTGTGTGTGTGTGTGTGTGTGTGTGTGTGTGTGTGTGTGTGTGATTCACCTCGATCTTTGGATCACGTGTTGGACTCGTGATCGACAGCTATTTCCCTCCCGGAAGAGAGCTCATGGCTCGTATGACCGATCTATGGGTAATGCTATGACCTTACACGCACACATACACACCCAACTCCCCGCCCACGAGAGTTGGAGTAACGACTCGAAGCGCAGCGATACTGAAATTATTTCAGTCCTGGGCAGGATTCGAACCAGGTACTGCCGGTACCGCCATACTGACAATCTGGGAGTCTACCAACCGCGCCACCGAGTCGTGTGTGTGTGTGTGTGTGTGTGTGTGTGTGTGTGTGTGTGTGTACGCACGCACACCATAAACATGACTATACATCCAAGCAGGTCACCGATATTCTAAATGATAATGGTGGACGAGAATTTTGATCCAATAAGAAAGACTTTCTATTCAGAATCTTCGTTCCTATTGGCTAAGAAGAAGAAGAAGAGTCACCAAGGCCGTCACCGAGACCCTAGTAATCTCTTGTACTATCGGGAATCGGAGAGGAGTGCGGGATTCGAACCCACAATGAAGCAAATGATAAACCAGCACGCTTACGTGGGGTTGTGTAGGAAGACGAGAATAACAGCGAAGGTGACTTGGACAAGGCCCGCGGGCACGCCTACAGGGATGTCACAGTCTTGTCAACTTTTTTATTCTTTTCTCGTATTCCTTTTGAAGAAACCTTTCCTGGAGGACATAAGGAACGAGAAATATATTTCCAACCCTCCCACCTGTGTTTACCGCTGTCATAAGCAGCGCCGGACTTCAGGAGGAAAGCTTGATATGACATGACGCTAACTTATACCAGATATTTTCATGGCGCAGCAGAAAAAATAACTTGCAGCTTGTTAGACTTGTTAACCTCGTACTACAATTATAGAATAGGTCAGTTGCTACATCGTAATGCCTCGTCTTCAGTCCTTCATTAAAACATAAAAACATGGAATGATAAAGACTGCTAGAGACCATAAGGCCTACACTAGGCAGTGTCTTGTCCCTTGTTCTACAGTTATTGAATAAGTTAGTTGCCACATCGTAATTTCTGGACTTCAATCCTTCTTCATTAGAACATAAGAATATAGAATGATAAAGACTGCTAGAGACCATAAGGCCTACACTGGGCAGTTTAATGTCCCTTACCATCTTTTATATCTATCCATAAAGTTATCTAGTGTAGGCCTTATGGTCTCTTGCAGTCTCCTTTATTCTTATGTTCTTATGTTCTTATTCTCTTAAGACAACCATTTGTTTCAGAACCCATTAAATTGTTACTAACTCTATTCCAATCGTTAACCACTGTCGGTAAACCAGTTTTAACCCATTTTATTCTTAAACCAAAATTTGTCCATTATCACGAGTCCAGCCCTGTTGTCTTAATATGATGACCTTGCTTGCATCACCCTTGTTGAAGCCCTTGACAGTTTTTGTTGACAGATTTTTAGGGCTGTGGTTGATGTTTTCCTCCTTAGTAGATATTTTTCTACATACCGAGGTTGAAATAATAGTGACTCAAAAATAGGGAATAGTATAATAGTGACTCAAGAATAGGGAATAGTATAATAGTGACTCTAAAATAGGGAATAGTATACGAGGGATTTTTCTGCACATCATGAAGAGAATAAGAGATAGAAAGAGACACAAACAAACAAATAAAATTGTAAGGAAAGGATGTAAAGATGACCAGAATACCTTTCTACTGTGTGTGCATGTGTTTGTGTGAGTGTATGTGCGTGCGTATGGGTGCGTGCGTGTATGTATATGTGTGTGTGTGCGTACGTGTACGTATGTGTGTGTGTGTGTGTGTGTGTGTGTGTGTGTGTGTGTGTGTGTGTGTGTGTGTGTGTGTGTGTGTGTCTGTCTGTCTGTCTGTCTGTCTGTCTGTCTGACTATCAATATTGTGTTTGTAATCAAAATTTGATATTTTCGATACTGAAGCTTATATGTCCGCAATTTCATCGGGATGATGGTGAAGATTGCAATGCGTTTTATTGAGAGGGCATGTTTTCTGAATTCTTTTCACACAATGAGATAATTACATGAAAACATATTGTTTACTTCCTAGCAGAGCTGCAATGGGAAATATACTAAAATGAATTGTGTTGTTTGTGAAACATTTTTGAT
>NC_134792.1:48347200-48352200 GCF_046742065.1 Oratosquilla oratoria | reverse complement strand
CTGCTGTATCAGCTTATACCTATAAAAATACAATTGAGACGCTTACATCATGAGACGATGAGCTGCAGCTAAAGTCACCACCTTTGCCTTATAGACTAGGATAGCATGGACGAGTGGCAGCCAGTAGTGTTGATTGTATTCGAGCTCAATCTTGGGTCGTGTGAAGCGAGTTCCAAACCAATCCTCCACAACGTCACACGAATACATTAACCCAAATATATGAAACATAATAATTTGTCTGAGAAATTTTTAATCCTCGTGTAAATAAAAGTGCTAATTGTCATTTATGATTTTTCTGAATTTGGGCACCAACGTAAGTGTATTTTTATTTCTTCTTATGAAGACTTAATCATCTATATAACGTTCGTATAATAACTAATTTAATAAGTTTTTGTTTAAGATCAGTATAGATACGTGTTTTCTAGTACTGTCGTGTATTACACGTGTCATGTCATTGGTGCTATTTCACACTTAATAATACAAAAGATATGTTTGTGATTCTTACTTTCCACAAATAATATCACGGGCTAAGTCCCCCCCCCCCCAAACAGAACCGTCTAGGAATAAATGAACAAAACGCGATTAAACACAATTGGAAACAGCAATAGAGCTCAACTTGGTCAATAACTACGATGGCTGGCATATGTAACGACGTGTCTTTTAACTAAAGAAATTAAACTAGAAGAAGAGACGTCTGAAGCTGTAAAGGAATAAGTTTGGTGTTGAGGCACTTGATCGGAGGTGAGCAAAGAAGATTTAAATAAGTATTCATCTGAACGACAGACTCTAAAGGTCAAGGATAACCTTTTCACTGTTGTGTCACGAAAGGTCTATTGTAACCTATGCACATGTACAGATACAAAAATATATCATACAATGCATACACATGCACGCTTGCAAGCACACACACACACACACACACACACACACACACACACACACACACACACACACACACACACACACACACACACATACACATATAAGTTTTATGGGGCCATTCTCAATTTTAGATGTGATTTGCCTTTGTAATGATCAATTTTATTACTATGTGTGTATAGTCCTTTCATTCCTTCATGTCATTCCTCAAGTTTTGTTTCGGCTAACGTCAGCAAGTTTCTGTGTGAGTTGGGGTTGTGAAAGGGGGAGGGAGAGGTCGTTATATACTCACTGAAAACATCATTCAGATCAGCACTTCACAGTGTAAATTTGGTCCCGGACGATCTCAGATGATTCGATTCAGAGGAAGTGACTGGGTTGCGTCTAGAACTCTTCGTGTTGGTCGTCGGAGTTCTGAACTCGTCTCCGGGTTTCCAGACTTCTTCAGTTTTTTTTTGTTTTTTGATTTTTTTCTTAGATCATTCTCCGTTACGACGTGAACCCCATGTCCCCTACAGGTGTGGTTACGAGCAAATTTATTCCCAATCAACTTCGGGGTTACAATTCAACTCTATCTATGCCTCAAAAAATATTCAACTAGAGGTGGGACCCTACACAGAGGAAACTAAGCTGTTTTTTCTCTCTCTCTCTTCCCCTTTGTTATTACGATACTACAGGCTGATATTTGACCACATTCATCAAAACATGTCACTCATGTCTGTTACCTGCTCGAAAGTGGCTTTAAACTATAGATTGTAATTTAATCAGAATGCCGTTGGCCAATTAAACTTCCTGTTTCTAAATAGGATTTAAATATACATCGATTAACTCGTTCAGGGTTATATTGTCTTACGTATGTTATCTATTTGGCTGACGTCAGGTGATTTTATTCAGTTGAGAAAGAACACCCCGCCCCCCCAGACCCACCCAGACCCCCGGAGCCATTACCCAAATAAGAGCATAAGAATGAAGGAGACTGCAGGAGACCATAAGGCCTACACTAGGCAGTTCCATGTCCATGACCACCTGTCATCCCCATCCATAAAGTTGTCTAACCATTTCTTAAAACAACCGATAGTTTCAGCGTTCACTACATAGTTACTAAGTCTATTCCATTCGTTGACCACTATATTAGTAAATCAATTCTTACCCATTTCCTTCTTAAATGGTCTTTCTCGTTTTATGTAAAGCGTCTGTCACTTCGATCACTGTTCTAGCCAAATGGAGGTCACAGATTAGCCCATCCATTATCTACTGGTATTTCGTATTTCAACCTTTCGTTGAGTTTAGAGTGTTAAGGGGCATTTAGACGGTCAAACGGTTTGACAAACCCGGTTTGTCAAACAAGTGTTTGAAGTGATGTTTGACCTTGTGAATAGGGTATGTGGTTGTCAAACACGTTCGACAAACGTGTTTGACGACCAAATACCCCTATTCACATGGTCAAACATCACTTCAAACACTTGTCTAACAAACCGGGTTTGTCAAACTGTTTGACCGTGTAAAGGGCCTTTTACCTTGGGCAAATAAATCACCTGGGTATTTCCAGGACAAGTACACAAATATATATCAAAGGATAAGTACAGAGGAGGTGGAGCATGCAGACAGGAGACCTTTTGGTCCATAACTAGGTTGCATTTGACCCTTTCCTTCCGTAGGCGGTCTCTCCTTGCTGAATAAAGTCGTGAATGGCAGAGGAAAAAAGTTGATAGTTTCAGGTCCTTCTCTAGTTCTTTATTTCTTTCCTTCCACTTTCTGGTTCCCGACTCCCTCTGTGTCTCTTCTCTCGTCTTCTTAGACTCGTTTACTTAGGATCAGGATCTTTTATTTCACGTGAATACTTCTGAGTTTTTCTTTTTCATTTTTGTCTTCCATTGCCCCATTTTCATTTACGGAGTTTCTTGACGTTTCTCCTCCTCTTATTCTTTGTGAATTCTTTTCTTCTTTCCATTTATGAGCAGGGAATCTTGTGATAAATCCTCCCTTTTCATTCAGTGACTAGCATTGTTTAGAAAAGAATATTAAACTAATTTAGAACGTCAAGGATATAGGATCGTATTTTCAAACATATCTTTAGCATTGAAGGACACTTTCTAAGAACAATTTCTACCATTAGAAAGCAAAATTTTAGTTTGTTTGTTTTTTGTGTGAAATTTATCTAGGTTACTGGCTTATTCATGAAAAAATACTGATGATTTACATAAGGTTAGTAAAGTTAGTAAAACGGTTTTTTGATAGTAGGAAGCATTCGATAAAAGTTTTAAAAGTACAACCCTTCGACAACAGGGCAGGACTCGCAGTAATGGATTTAAACTAGACAAATTTAGATTTGAGAAGGGAATAGGCAAGAATTGGTTTACTAATAGAGTGATCAACGAATGGAACAGACTTAGTAACCATGTAGTGAACACTGAAAGTATTAATTGTTTTAAGAAACGGTTAGACAACTTTTTGGATGGGGATGACAGGTGGTCATGGACATGGAACTATCTAGTGTAGGCCTCATGGTCTCTTAGAGTCTCCTTCATTCTTATGTTCTTAACTCCTCGCTATGACAGTGATGAGTAGTTCATTTCAGCGAAGATGGCTTTCACACCTTTGCGATGGCAAAGTTTCTCAAGTCGACCTAGATCCCGCGACATTAGGAAAAATGAAAGCTGTGAAGTGCATCTCCTCAGGGTCAAAGCCATTGCAACGCTATATACGACTCTATTTCAGGAACTAAAAAGGGTCATATTGCACTATCCGAGTTCCTCCGTTTCAGTCACAAATGGCAACAGCCTGTTTGTCCGTGGGAGTTGCTTTCTCTGAAATGAATAAAATATGCCGGTGGGTAGAAACAACTTTGCCAACCGTGTAGTTAATGAATGGAATAAACTTCCTGCACAGGTAGTGAAATGTAGTTCAGTTCGAAGCTTTAAGAATCATTTAGATAAATACCTAAGTAAGATTCTATAATGATTATAATTTATCTTATATTATTTGTTTTTGTTTTGTTATCATTTGTCTGTCTGATTGTCATTTATTATTAGTTATATGTCAATTTATTATTATTTACTATTTACCTGTTTGTTTATTATTTAACTATACCTATGCATTTATTTATGTATTTTATTTGTTATTTACATTATTATAGTTTTTATTTATTATTTTATTATTGATATGATTTTTTTTTCGCATCCGACCTAGATATGGATCAAAAGGTCTCCTGTCGGCATGCTCCGCCTTTGTAATCCTTAAAGGGCACATAAGGATTACCAAAACAATACATCAATCAGTTTTCTCTCTTAAGTTTCTTCCCTCTAATGAATGAAATCGTCTGGAATAATATAGACACTTTGGACTAGTAGCTCTCAACCTGGCTCCGTTGACCCCCTTGTTGGCCACAGGGGGGCTACAATATAGCCGACAGGGGGCCACAATCTGGGCCATGGGGGGCCAGGATATAGGCCACGGGAGGCCACAATATGGGCCACGGGGAGCCACGATCTGGGCCACGGGGTGCCACAATCTGGGCCATAAAGCAGTTGGTGATTGCCTAACGATTTTATTCAGGGTTGAAGTGGTCTTTTCCACGAGGCTAACGAACAGCATCGCATAAAGTACGGGGGTTCGTGGGGAAACACGCTGAGAGTTCCTGGTCTAGACAAAGGGCATCAGGCACCGTCTCTTCCCGTTCTTGGCACCGTCGTCTCCTTTCTTGAAACATAGCGAGGCGTGGCAGCTGTCGTTTTCGTCTCCTGCAGACGTCTTCCTCCTCCTCTTCCTCCTTCCCCTCTTCCTCCTCCTCTTCCTTTTCCTCCTCCTAGCAGCGTATTTTTTGACGATCGTAGTAATTTCTTAATTACGCCGTCATAACTGTCGCCGTTTTTTTCCTTTCTGAGCTTAAAAGTAGTTCTTCCGCAGTGCAGAATTTTTGTTTTTGTTTTCTTCTTCCGCTGTCTCGCTTTGTCCGATGCAGCACACTTGACTGGCCTTGAGAAATACCGAGAAGGAAGTATCATTGTGTCCAGCTACCCCCTGAGTACCTTGACACGGTGTACGATTCCCGTTGTAGCATAAATACACGTGAATATCAAAAGGTCTTTCCCCCTTATAAGGAGGGTAGCCGAGACTAAACA
>NC_134792.1:48339700-48342200 GCF_046742065.1 Oratosquilla oratoria | reverse complement strand
TCAGAAGGACGAAATGCTTTGGAAATGTGATACTTATGTCTTATGATAACGGATTTTTTTGTTATGTGCTACATGGGAGAAATATCAAGTGATATTCCGTAATACAAATTTCTGAAGGACGCGCTCGCCGTAAACCTCTTTTTCATAGCTCGTTGCTAAAATTGTCCAACTCTATTCATCTCGTTTTATTTTATTTTTTTTTTCTCAGTCGTTTTCCGTTTCACTGGAAGGTAACTGGTGTCCTGAATTTCATTCCTCTCCAAAAGCGTATATAAACTGAAATGTGTATGGTTGCGGTGCATGTTTTCAAGTGATTCTTCTAACCACTATACTCCCAATTTTTCATATTTTGTGTGGAATTTAATAGCATCGTTTCGTGTGCCTTCAGGGATATGAAAACCGAGTTGGAAAGTATATTTTTAACACGCCTACCATCATGAACACTTAGATACGAATGTAATAGTCTACAAGAACATCTCCGAAAGCAAATGAGAGAGCGTGTGTCTTTACATGATGATGTAATGTCACTATAATACTTTCATTTGGTTTGCTAAATTGGGACATTACTGCCGCGAATGACATTTGCATATGCGTTACCGTGATATAACTCTGTTACATTGCTTATGTGCAAATTGACTTGACAGCTACATTTAGGAAGGCTCGAAATGAGATTCCTCAATAAAGCCAGTAATATTGACATGCCTGTTTACGGACGTTTCAAAAACAGCAGGACATAAACACAGAGCTTATGATGTAACATGATCAGTCACGCAAGTGTTAACAATGATTTTCACAATGCAAATTAAGCTGATCAAGAGTAATATTTTTGCAACACTACGTTAATTACTTTTATTACAAATGTTTGACAACACAGAAGCGTTTTACTTTTTAATATTCTATAAGTGATTATGAAATGTTTCCCCATTTGCCAGTGACTTGCATTTTTCGCTTGGTGAATTTGTCTGTGAGTCCTATATTCCTGACTCCTCTTTTAATTAATTCTGTTTCTCCTGTCATATGAGTGTATACGGCATAACATTTTGGTGTATGTAAGATGTCTTTGTACCCCATAAACTAGCTTTATTCAACCATACGATCAATTTCAACTCAATGTTACGAATAGAATGAAAATCAGAATCGGTGTGATAAAATAGGTCAGATCCACACAATCTCTCAGAGGGTACAGTGATCAGGTAAATAAAAAGAAATATCCAAACTAGTTTCTCCTCTTCTTCTTGTCCCCTGTCCCTCTCTTCTAAAAGTTGCACATTGGAAGAGTTGAGGGTATATCGTCTACCCATGTCGTCTATCCAGGTTGTCTATCCAGGTAACGAAGATCAACCCCACAGCAATTCATAAAATAGTTCGTTGTCTGCTGTTGCAATGACAAGCCAGGTTTCTTGCTTACGAATTGATAATTTCATCCACTTTGATTTTATCTTTATTATTTCATGCTATTTTGCTGCATTGTTTCTGACCCTTCTGGGCAGTGGGAGAGATGCAGGGATGACCCGTCATCCAGGAGGAGCTAAGATAAGAGGGAGGGAATGGGGTGGACGGGAGTGGAGTAGGTGGGGATGGAATAGGTGGAAGTGGATTTTATGCCTTTGTTTTTTGGCTACCTCCCTTGTAAGAGGAAAAAAGCGTAGGTATATGTATGTATGTATTTCTAGCTTTCAATTTTAATAGAGTTTGTTTTAATTTCAATAACAGCCGTTGCTTTCATCTTTTATTTTTCCTCGTCATTCCTGTTGTGTATTTTGCATATCTGATGGAACCCGACACTTTTATTCAGCTGAGACCCCATCCATTTTAGCCCGAGTTTGATCCTCAGGTGGCCAAATTTGTCTAGCACTAATCAGAGAAAACATATAAAGATCAACAAGTTAATCTTAAGGAGATGAAATATCGCTTCTTCTTCCCTCCTTGTGCTCCACTTAACAAATTCGATTTTCTTTTTTTATTTGTACATCATATCCAAATTAATCTAGCTATTGAATACAAATAACTGATTGCACAAGTGCGTTTTTTTAACACTAATCAACGTGTATCCACTTGAAAAAAAAGGTTTGACACTATGTATCAATTGCATGAAAATTGTACCTGTAATAATAAATTGTGTAAAAATGAACACTGCATTTATTCTTTAGCAAATGCAATTCTCGGAGCTTTGTTGACGAGTTTACAACTGTTAATCCCTTGATTGTGGGTTTTTCCCCACAATTAAATTAAATCGCCTGGCAACACTCAACAACAAACCATAAGCGAAAGGTTTAACTTCCTCGATCTGTGAATGCTGCTATTGCGTGTCAGGCTACGATCCTGCTTCATAAGTACAAACAAAACCGATAACCACCCAGATGCACTAGACATCCGAGCAAACAGGACACAAGTAACGGCTTTGTCTGCATGTAAGCGTCTCCTTGTGTAAGTTATGTTCTTCCCTCTTTAAGTATGCGTTATGGGTCTAACTTAGCATCGTATCTATTCCCCTCTCGTA
>NC_134792.1:48324700-48337200 GCF_046742065.1 Oratosquilla oratoria | reverse complement strand
TGCAGTCGTATTCTTAATCTGTACTTGTTTACTACCTGGGCTGGCAGGAACCGGCAGTATGAAATCATATTTGAAATGGAATGTTGACATTTCTCTGTGTTGACTGTTCCCATCGCGGCGACGTGGATATAATGGCATTGGTGGTGGTGGTGGTGGTGGTGGTGGTGGTTGTGGTGGTGATTCTGGTGGTGGTAGTGGTTGTGGTGGTGATTCTGGTGGTGGTAGTGGTTGTGGTGGTGATGTATTGACATTCGGAAAAGCCTAAAAAGAAAACACACCAACCAAAATAACATAAGTAAAATCAAGCGTGATCGATTGAGACAAAGAGACGGGCTCTAAAGGCAAAGTCCTGTCGCTGTACATTACAAATGAGTAAATATAAATGGGTAATCACACGCACACACACACACACACACACACACACACACACACACACACACACACACACACACACACACACACACACACACACACACACACACACACACACACACACACACACACACACACACACCTGCACTTGAAAACTTGTCATATGAGGAGAGATTGGCTAAACTGGAGTTACCGACTCTGGAGCAAAGAAGAGAGAGAGGTGACCTACTGACCATCTACAGAATCATGAAAGGCACAGAAATACTCTATAGAGAGGACTTGTTAAACTGGGACAAGAGAAGCACAAGAGGACATGGAAAGAAAATAAAAAAACATAGCTACAAAAGAGATCTGAAGAAAAACAGTTTTCCACATAGAGTGGTGGACACTTGGAACAAACTGGACAATGAAATAGTGTGCGCAAAAACCATTCATGAGTTTAAGAGCAAACTAGACACTGCGACATACAAAGGCGGGACACCACGAGCGTAGCTCCCCTTCCCGCAAAATACAACTAGGTAAATACACACACACACACACACACACACACACACACACACACACACACACACACCTGCTTCTCGTATTGATGACGAAGCCTTCAGACTCTTCGGCATGACACTTCCCGTCGTGGCGGTTTTGGGCTGCAGCTGACGGGAAGATCCCGAGAGGTCTCAGAGGCAAAGTCTATTTGGGCCGGTCGGCCTCCTGAGACCGTCTCGGGTATTTTGAGGGGGGAAACTACTTCCTTCAAACAGGCTGTATTCTCTCCTCCCCGCCCCCCCCTTCTCTCTCTCTCTCTCTCTCTCTCTCTCTCTCTCTCTCTCTCTCTCTCTCTCTCTCTCTCTCTCTCTCTCTCTCTCTCTCTCTCTCTCTTTCTCTCAATTTGTCATATTTCCTGTCTCACACACACACACACACACACACACACACACACACACACACACACACACACACACACACATATATATATATATATATATATATATATATATATATATATATTCATATAAGCTGATTTTATTTTAATTATACATCGATGAGAGTAATGGCTAGATGTGTCTTTAGCATTTTCTTCAAGTTATTTCTTATATACCTTTCTATAGTCTTATTCACTTTTGAAATAAGGTTTATTGTTTCACTGTAGCTAAACATTTTTGCTAAATCGCGATAACGGGTACAAGACCTTCAGTAGCGTATCTGCAAAATCCTAGTGTTTGTATGATGAGTGAATAGTGTGTATAATACGTGATACATAATGCACAATGCAGTGTATACATCATATGATGACTACATGGTGCACAACGTGTATGATGGTGTATGGAAAGTTGTAAAAGACAAATCGTACCGATCAAATCTCGTGTTGTTGATTACTCACGGGACCCAAATCCACCGAACTAAGCCCCAGTGTCCACTAAGAAGCTGTCCCTCTGGACCAGCTTGTCCTGTTGGCGTAAATCGGTGTGGCTTTTGGTCCAATTGACGTTTCCTACTTTCTGGACCACAAAAGGGACAAATACCCAACTGGGAATGAGCCCAAAGTGTTTCAGAACGAAGTATTTGCACGGCGAAGGAAAATGATGTAGATTTTGTACCCAGCAGCCAACTAGAAAGTAGGAAACATTACGTGAGCCAAAGCCAGGGCGATTTATGCTCCCAAGTGGCTGTCTTGTGTAGAAGCGGATTAATCCTGTGGATTTAAGTCCGCTGGATGACGTGCAGCAAAGGGGTTGGTGGGTAGGATTTGTCTTTTAATACGCTCCATATATACAGACACAAAGCAGACGTTAAGACTTACTGGACCTCAAATTTATCGACTCAAAGAACCAGAGAAAGTGTCTGTCATCGGTGACCGTTTGAATTGATCCAATGTTTCAAGAAAATGGAGCTAAAATTGAAATGTGAAAATGTAAAGAATTACAGTTTAGTGGCGTACATAAACGCAGATATGTATTACAAGTTGATTAGCACTTCAGTAAGGTGAGCTTCCTATAACTGAATAAATTCGTCTGTTGTTAACAAGGATACGTGGAGTATGTCACTAGCTAAGAGGTATATTCAATTTTACCGTGTAATATGTTTCCGCAAATTCCGATGTCCTATACACTGCCAATGTTATTGTAAAATTTGTATTTCATCCTCATGCTCGAATCACTCCATATAAAAAAAATTATTCTCATCCTATTGTTATAATCTGTTTTTGTATAATAATCAAGCCTATATACATACATAAATAAGGCTATATTTGCATATGTAACATTTTCATTAGCATCCACACGGGAGTGTGCACTACGGTGTAATGAGCTTCGCCAATAAATTGATATTACCACAACAACGTCGAGACTGTACAAAATCAAATTAATCTGAATGACCATCTTATGAGTCGATAATCTAAATAATAAGAAAAGAAAAATAAACTCATACCAATTTTCCACGATATCGAAATTGATATCATTTACCTCTACAAAATCAAGCAAGTAATTAATCTACAGAATAGTCTTCAGCTCGAGCTTCTGCTCTCAGTTGATCAAACTCGTCTGTTGTTAACAAGAACCAAATTTCCAAAAGAATACAAACACTACTCCGAGTGAGATCTGTGATTGACGTGAGTCGGGTTTCCTCCAGTCCAAAAGGTCTACCAACTTGACCGAAGAAAAATTTCCCCCCAAAGGTCGAGAAGTCTTGTTCCTCAGCCTCCCGTACAACCCCACGACGTCACTACACACTGGGCCTTGTGTTAAGCTCCTGCCTACAGGCAGGTCACTGCCCTTTGTAGAAACCTTCCGAAAACGGACCTTCCGAAACGGACCTTCCGAGGCGAAACGAGTCGGAAACTCTGAAGACCCATCGAAGCTCTTCGCTGCGTGAACTCCGCCTTCGAAAGACGCCTTCCGGCTTGATAAGAGCGGAGATCTAAAAATTATATGAAAAGGAATTCCTCATTAGCTCAGTGGTACATGATGAAACACTTGAATTATCTCGGCGGCTGTTGGAACAATAGCACCATTGTTCGTAGCTGGAAAAGAATATTTCCTTTATCATAAAGATCTACCAAGATTAACTTTAAACTTCCTGTAGTGTCTATAATCAGATTACATAACCCAAAGCTGTTTTGATAGATAAGTATAATTGATAAGGAAATCTAAATTAATAGATACTTTTACTTTTAGTAGTACATGCACCATAAGCATTCTTTGTTTACTGCACGAAGTTTACAAGGTTCTGAAAGAAGATTCAGGCCGCAAAAGAGGAGATTCTACCCTACTGGAAAATTGGAGGCCTTTCTGAATATTCCAAATTCCAAAAAAGAATTATACAATCCATCAAAGAGATACAATGATATTATTTTAAGTAATTTACCATAATTATATTAATACCACGACCCTTCCAACCTTGTAATTCATCTTTCACTAGACTGGCTTTTCCTTGTTAACTAATCAATTATCACCATTAATCTAAATCTAAACTTGACATTATTTCAAGCGAAATCTTGATGAAAATTAATCAATGTGCCAAGTACTCTCTGTATTCTATTATCATTTCTTCAACGATTTTTAACCACTCAATTGCCCGAACATTGTGGAGCCGCTGGCTTCTGTATACTTACACGTGCACACATACTATGCCTAAGACAAACATAAACTACGGTACAGTACAAAAAACAGACACGGGAGCATACGTCATAAAACAAAAACGGAATCCACTCATTTTCTATTTCTGTCTCTATATCTATCTGTCTACATATCTATCTCTTGTTTTCTCCTTCTCTCTTTTTTCTCTCTCTTTCTTTCTTTTCTCTTTCCTCTCTTTTTCCTCTCTTTCCCTCCACCTCTCTCTCTCTCTCTCTCTCTCTCTCTCTCTCTCTCTCTCTCTCTCTCTCTCTCTCTCTCTCTCTCTCTCTCTCTCTCTCTCTCTCTCTCTCTCTCTCTCTCTTCCCTCTCTCTCTCTTCCCTCTCTTTCTCCTCCCTTCTCTTTCTCTTCTCTCTCTCTCTCTCTCTCTCTCTCTCTCTTCCTCTCTCTCTCTCTCTCTCTCTCTCTCTCTCTCTCTCTCTCTCTCTCTCTCTCTCTCTCTCTCTTCCTCTCTCTCTTTTTCCTCCCTCTCTTTTT
The DNA here is from genome assembly GCF_046742065.1 of Oratosquilla oratoria. Lineage (NCBI taxonomy): Eukaryota > Metazoa > Arthropoda > Malacostraca > Stomatopoda > Squillidae > Oratosquilla > Oratosquilla oratoria. The sequence goes on along the minus strand of NC_134792.1, from coordinate 48,332,721 downwards.
CCTCTCTTTCCTTCCTTTCCTCTCTCTTTCTCTATCTATCTATCTATCTATCTCTCTCTTCTTTCTCTTATCTCTCTTTCTCCCTCCCTTCTCTTTCTCTTCCCGACCAGATGCAAAGCCTTTTAATGTTATACTGAGAAGGAGGAGCAGCAGCCTGCTCGTGTGTGACATAGAATACGTAGGGATGATACCAGATCTCTGGAAAACGTGCAGCGGGACTAATGAACTGTGCGCTGTCTTCGGCCATAAAATAAAGTTTATGCCGAGTGTGTAAGGCTATATACTTGGTGCTTAGGGAATGAGGCATGTAATCTAGGATTATTCGTGCAGAAGCTTTTACTTGTATATATGTTATATATATATATATATATATATATATATATATATATATATGTATATATATATATATCTATATATGTGTGTGTGTGTGTGTGTGTGTGTGTGTGTGTGTGTGTGTGTGTGTGTTCGTGTGTGTGTGTGTGTTGTTTGTCTCTGCCATTGTCTCTGTCTTTATCTTTTTTTGTCTTTCTCTATCTCTTTATCTATCTCTTTCTCTCTGTCGCTGTCTGTTTCTGTCTCTATGTCTCTGCCTCTCTCTCTGATTTTGACTTAAACTATATTTTTCTTTGTCGTTTTTATCAGGAACTAGAGAAAGCTCACATAAAGCATAAACCTTAGGTTCTAAAACAAATCCCACAAACATTATAATTCCCACCGTAAGCTTATTAGTTTAATGTTTGACATTTTACATCGCCAAAAAATCCTCTCCACGTGCAGGCTTGAACGAAGCGCAAATATCATTAATCAAAGTTTAATGATCACATCCATGCGAGACACGGCTGAAAGCTGAAACACAATTATGTAAACTTCAGAAACTCAAGTTACGAATTGCATAAAAATAAAGTTCCTTGAATTTCAGAATGGCAAATTACTAAAAAGAAAAAAAAACAATTTCCATAAAGTTTCGAATAACAAATTACTGAATAAAATAAAAATAAGGACAGATTCACAAAGGCAGTTTATTAGACTTGAGAAAATCATGAGAATTTTTTGTATAAGCACTGAGAGTTTTCATTGAGTCTCAAAAAAAAAAAAAATCGAATCGCCCAAAAGACAAAACAAAATCGAATCGCCCAAAAGACAAAACAAAATCGAATCGCCCAAAAGACAAAACAAAATCGAATCGCCCAAAAGACAAAACAAAATCGAATCGCCCAAAAGACAAAACAAAATCGAATCGCCCAAAAGACAAAACAAAATCGAATCGCCCAAAAGACAAAACAAAATCGAATCGCCCAAAAGACAAAACAAAATCGAATCGCCCCAAAAAAACAAAACAAAATCGCATTACGTCGCCCTGATCAAAACACTCATAGAGACACTCCGCGTCCCTTGGCAATGATGCCAGAACAAAAAAATATTTAATTTTGTTTCTGTGGCGAAGGTATCAACGAATTTAAGTGTTACCTTTTATGACCTCGATCGGCGCCTCTCAACCTGACCTCACTGACCTCTCCTGGTGTCACAAGTGGGGTTCATAGACTAGAGATAGTTAGCGGATGTCGACGGCTATATTTTATTGTTAAAGTGTCTAAGAATCAGAAATGCATAAGTATAAAATTCGTAAGAAAGCTGATCTAGAATTACTCAAAGTTGCATAAATTCGTCTGAATTTAGCCAAAATTAAATCCTTAATTGTGCCAAAGCCAGAACTACGTGTCGTCTAAAACACGCTAGAGAAGCCATCCATAGTACAAAGGCTCCTTGATATTGAACAAAATATTTTTCTATTCTCCACAGCAAAATCCCTAAATGTACTGAAAACAATTACAAAGGATTACTAACAAATAGCATGCCGACAGGAGACCTTTTGGACCATAAATAAGTCTGATTCGGGGAAAAATAAAAAATAAATACACAAGTGAACAAATTAATAAATAAATAATAATAAATGATAAACAAACAAAAAATAACTAATTTATAACAAGCAACAAATAAATGAATAATGAAAAATAAACATAATTAATAATAAATGAATGAATGATAATGAATTAATAAATAGAATAAGATTAAATAAATGGCAGCCATTACAGCTTATTGTTGTGTATATCTAAATGAGATTCGGACGATGCCACGGGGGTGGACAGGAACTAAAAAGAAAACGGAATCCACTCACAGAAGAATTTCGTCGAAGTAGACTACACCATTTTCATCACCGGGAAAGGGCTAAGAAAACCAATAAATTACAACGAAAAGCCGAGTAACAGGTTCGGAGGTCTATTACATGTGGGTGTGGAAAACGTAGGATATTTCTTATCATTCGAGCAGCAGAAATGTCGAGATTTGGAGTAACGTTCGCGAAATAAACGAAGACGAAAAAAAAAAAAACCAGACTACTGAAGAACGCGCAAAGATTTCCTTCGTAATCGAACGCGTTTATTATCAAATCCCAAATCCAGACGACTGTATGTAGAATATTGAAATTGTCCAAACCTTTAAGAAACGACCACCTAACTCAAGGGAATATTTGGGCATATGAACGAAAGCTTCCGAGAATATCCAATTCCAAGTGAAATATTTATTTGCTATCGGGTACAGCACAGTGTTTAATGTAGCAAAAAAGCTAAACCTTGACTTCAAGGGTCGGGGGAGGGAGGGAGGGGGTGAGGGTGGGTGAGGGGGTGACTTTAATCTTTCTTGACTGTAAATAAATGTTGTAGAGATTGCAACGGTGTGCGTGGAGACCAAAATGCTTTAGTCTGTTGTGAGGCTCGGATATGTAGACCAAATGACCCAGAGGCGGGACCTGTGGAGCGCGCGCGCTCTCTCTCTCCTCTCCTCTCTCTCTCTCTCTCTCTCTCTCTCTCTCTCTCTCTCTCTCTCTCTCTCTCTCTCTCTCTCTCTCTCTCTCTCTCTCTCTCTCTCTCTCTCTCTCTCTCTCTCTCTCTCTCTCTCTCTCTCTCTCTCTCTCTCTCTCTCTCTCTCTCTCTCTCTCTCTCTCTCTCTCTCTCTCTCTCTCTCTCTCTCTCTCTCTCTCTCTCTCTCTCTCTCTCTCTCTCTCTCTCTCTCTCTATATATCTCTCTCTCACTCTCACTCTCTCTCTCTCTCTCTCTCTCTCTCTCTCTCTCTCTCTCTCTCTCTCTCTCTCTCTCTCTCTCTCTCTCTCTCTCTCTCTCCTCCCCTCTCTCTCTCTCTCTCTCTCTCTCTCTCTCTCTCTCTCTCTCTCTCTCTCTCTCTCTCTCTCTCTCTCTCTCTCTCTCTCTCTCTCTCTCTCTCTCTCTCTCTCTCTCTCTCTCTCTCTCTCTCTCTCTCTCTCTCCGCGCGCGGAATTGCAATCGATCAGACCGAGTTCTTGATCGATCAGAGCAAGGCTTCGGTCGATTCAGACCGTCGTGATCGATCAGACCAAGAAAGTGTTTGATTCAGACCGTCGTGATCGATCAGACTGAGTTCTTGATCGATCAGACCAAGGTCTCGGTCGATTCAGACCGTCTTAATCGATCAGACCGAGTTCTTGATCAATTCAGACCGTGTTTAGTACGGGTCTGAGCTTCGACTGTCAGACCAACTCATGTGGCATTTTTCTTTAACAAATTGAGTCGACTCGTCTGATGAAGACCAGGAAAGAAAATAATTCCAATCAACCGAACAAGACTTTATTTCAGAACTTATCTCTCTTTCTAGTTGAACAAAATAGAAATTATTTTGACCAACTGAGTTGTGTCAGTGTTAAAACAATGTCTCTAAGTGTTTTCCTTTTTTATTTCTATTTCATTTTATTCTATTCTATCTTATTTTATCTTGTGTTGTTTTGATTGATTTGATTTGATTTGATTTTACTTTATTTTTTTCTTGTCATTTTATTTCGTTTTCATTTCGTTTTATTTTATTTTCCTTTATCTTGTTTTTTTCATTTTTACTTTATTTGATTTAGTCCAATCTAATTATCTCATTTCGTTTTATATATGTGTGTATATGCCTTTTCCACTTAGATGAGAAAGAGAAAATGGGATCTCTCTCCTCCAAATTGGTTCTCAGTCGACAAATTTCGTTCAGACGAGAATTCGTTCCCGTTCAGCGGAACTAAATCTCATCGAAAACAAAAGTCTCCAAGACACCAAAGAGTACAAAGAAAAATACGTTGCTACGCATCCTAGAGAACTCTGAAGGAAATATGCGTTGATATTTCAAGTGAAGAATGTTTCAATAATACTAAAACAGAAATTATGTACAGTGAAGAATAGGTGTTATGTTTCATGCATACAGCGAATTACTCAAACAGAAATATTTTAAGTGAAGAATATAAGTGTTTTAATAATACTAAAACAAAAATTATGTACAGTGAAGAATGGATATTATGTTTCATGCATACAGCGAATTACTCAAACAGAAATCTTTCAAGTGAAGAATATAAGTGTTTCAATAATACTAAAACAGAAATTATGTACAATGAAGAATGGATATTATGTTTCATGCATACAGCGAATTACTCAAACAGAAATCTTTCAAGTGAAGAATATAAGTGTTTCAATAATACTAAAACAGAAATTATGTACAATGAAGAATGGATATTATGTTTCATGCATACAGCGAATTACTCAAACAGAAATCTGAAGTAACAAAAAAAAGAAAAACAAATCTATAGCCATAGAAGCCTACGATATTTTTTATCTATTTATTATACTATATTTTTGTCAATAACCAGCGTTTCTAGCCTTTGTGGACAATGCTGGAACGAAGAGTAGGAGAAACTTAAAGAGAACAGTAACAGAATGGAGGGATTAGAGAAGTTAAAAGTGATCATCATCTCATTTCTTCTTCGTCTTTTTCTTCTTCGTTTTTTTTTTTTTTTTCTAAGATTAGGTTCCAATCATAAAAGATTCCCGAAGGGCTCTGATCCGTAAGGATATCACCAAAGTCTCTAAAATATCGACTGTAAAAACCATAGATTCGTTATCCCATTCGAGGAAGTCCTAGTAGTCATAAGAGGTTTTAGTATTTCGTAATCTTGAGGAAAGTTCGAGAAACAGGCGAATACTCCGCCATGTCAACTGTGGGTACCACGATGAGGCTTCGAACTCGCATGAAAATGTCGACATGATGACAAATGTCGACATCGCCTCATCCACGACGCCTGGCGTCTGAAGGAGTGAGTCACTCATTAATCTAATATCATCTGAACAAAATCACTAGGCGTCACCATAAATAGATATATGTCACTATATCAAAAGGATTTATTATCGAAATTTAAGTTTCATAAACATAGGTTGACATCCCGTAATAGATGATCGTAGGTTTTTAGTAGACTAAAAATCTTGCAACGTTTTGATAAAGATACGGATTCTGTAAAACGTCTTCGTTGTCAAAATCAAATCTTGTGTTACCCTTTTCAGAGGGAAGATATGTCGCCATCCAGTTGAATTAAATCATTTGGGAATAATCAGAATATAACGGTTAAGAGGACAACATTCTACGCGTTGACTCACAATACGACATTACAAAGGTCAAAGGTATTTGGCTACGGCAACGTTTTATGTATTGAGAGTAGAACGTGCTGTATCGGGAAACATCATACCCTGAAATTGTATATCGTGGAGCAAAAAGCCTTTTGGGTATGAGTTTGCCAAGGAAACTGCATTACGATGTAGACAAAAAAGAAAAGAAAGAAAACGCTCAAAAGTCTTGAGCCAAGAAGGTTGTGAAGGATATTAGGAGGAGAAGGAGACGAAGAGGAAAAGATAAGGAGGAAGAAAAGAAAACGGAGCAAGGAAGAAAATGGTATTGGGAGCATTGGGGAGTAGCCGAGCCTGTACTAAGTGTAGATTGCAAAGTGTAAGGTGGAAACTGCCAAAGTGTAAAGTGAGCAAGAACAAAGGATTTGGTACGACACAGCATTTTGCAGCGGCACTTGCTAGATTGGGCCAGGAAATTGGAAGCCAGGCCAAGTTACAGAAGAGTGTACCAAACCTACCCACACCACCCCCACTGTGAGAGAGAGAGAGAGGGGGGGGGAGGGAGGGAAGGAGAGAGGGAGAGATTCATCATTGTCTTAAATAACGTACTGGACTCCTCATCGACATCCATTAACCTCCCGGATGAGACCTCACTGCCAGCATATAGACCTACCTATACGCAATGCTGTGACCTTACACGCGTGCGCCATCTCCTTGCTCAAGGAGATAGTAACGGCTTGCAGTGTTAGTAGTGAAACTTACAAATCCTGAGTGAGCTTTGATCGCGGACCTGTATATGATTCACCACGGTCTTGGATCACGTGTTGGACTCGTGATCGACAGCTATTCCCCACCCACCTCCCTGGAAAAGAGCTGAGGTCATATATGACCGATCTATGGGTAATGCTGTGAACTTACACGCACACACACACCCTACTCCCCGCCCACGAGAGTTGGAGTAACGACTCGCAGAGCAGCAATACTGAGTTTTTTTCAGCCCTGGACGGGATTCGAACCCGGACCACCATAGTGGCGGCCGAGAACTCTAACCACCGCATTCATGTGTACATGCACGTGTGTGTGTGTGTGTGTGTGTGTGTGTGTGTGTGTGTGTGTGTGTGTGTGTGTGTGTGTGTGTGTGTGTATTTACCTATTTATCTAGTTGTATTACACGGGAAGGGAGCTATGCTCGTAGTGACCCGTCTTTGTATCTTTCAGCATCAAGTTTTTTCTTAAAATTTGAATAGTATTTGCACACACTGTTTCTTTATCTAAGTTATTCCAGATATCCAGCACTCTGCGTGGGAAGCTATTCTTTTTCCGATCTCTTCTATAGTTATCCTTTTTGAGTTTCTTTTCATGACCTCTTGATTTTCCATTGTCATTTTTTAATGTGTGTGTGAGTGTGTGTGTGTGTGTGTGTGTGTGTGTGTGTGTGTGTGTGTGTGTGTGTGTGTGTGTGTGTGTGTGTGTGTGTGTGTGTCTTCGGCAATTTGTTTTTTAATCCTATATGACCACACAGGCCAAAGCCTGTATTACCTTTGAATACAGGTAAACAGAATTCATTTCTTTTGCTTTATCTGTATCTCATCTTATATCAATAATCTTCGGATAATGAGATTAGGCTTAACATATCGTGTTCAACAAATCTGTTGGACTCCAAAGTTACCTGTTCCTGAAATGCGTCCGACACAGTTTGCTGGACATAGTCTATCATAACTTCTCGAAGGCGTTTGACAGGGTTTCCAACAGAGGGCTCTGAAAGAAACAAAAAAAGAAATAGTTAGACGTATATGAACTTAGTGATAATAAGAACACGGGTACGTGTGTTCACTTATGCAAAATAGACCACTTGGAAAAAAGAAACTAACGAAGCAGAGTGCTTTCGTATATTACATCCAGTGCAAAAAGTATTTTTTGAACTGGGTGTAATATACGAAAGCGCTCTGCTTCGTTAGTTTCTTTTCTCCAAGTGGTATACTTTGCATATGTACTTGGGTATCTTTGACCAGGAGAATAACTATCAGTGAACGTAATAGCATACGTGGATCGCATTATCCCATTCGTATCTGAAGTTCCTTCTCTGCTGAAAGGAGTCTTGTGGCGTAAGATGAAATAACTTAACTAAAACCCAAAATTGCCATAACTAAGTCAAGACTTAATACATAGGCCGTACCCTTTCCCAAAGAATAGCCCGGCGGTTCTGCAGTGGGTTCTTCAGATTGACCATTCTCTTTGAACAAAAAAACCCTCAACAATACCGGATTTCTTTCTTCTTTCTGTTCTAAATAAATGACTTAAGAGCCGAGTTGATGAACAGGATTCGCGAGCCGAGGCGTGCAATCAACCTCAGCACTACATTTCTAAAACACTTCCTCTTCTTCTCTGAAATGTCCTTCATTGTAGAAATTCTCTTCCTGTATATTCATGCCCACTCTGGCTAAATTTAGCGTGGAGTTGACAAACATCACCGAGGTATATCTCGTGTACTGTCCTGGTGTAGAATGTCCACGGTTCTTTTGGGTGAATTTGCGTCCTCTCTCTCTATCTCTATCTGTTTATTTCTC
>NC_134792.1:48307200-48312200 GCF_046742065.1 Oratosquilla oratoria | reverse complement strand
GTGAGGAAGAAGGTGGCCACACCCGCCTAACCCTCCCCCACCCCCCAACCCCCTTACCCCCTGACCTCTGAGATCCCTATTGTCTGCCCCCCCTTTTGTTTGACCTGATCTTAGGTATATATACATCGGTCATCTTCGACATTGTCACTCTCCCTTCTTTCTCTCTTCCCTTTAAATGTAAGTCTCCATATTTATTTTCACACAATTGTCATCTATAATTTTTTTCACCATTACTGTTACCATGTAATTTTTGTTATTTCTGTTATATCTTGATATTATCTTGTACCTTTACTGTTACCATGTAATTTTTGTTATTTCAGTTATATCTTGATAATGTCTTTTTCAAGACGAAACGTTGATTTCAAATAAGAACAAATGTAATTTTTGTTATTTCAGTTATATCTTGATAATGTCTTTTTCAAGACGAAACGTTGATTTCAAATAAGAACAAATGGAAGAATATAGAGACCTAGTTTCAATCCACCCGGTTAATGGAAAATCTCTAATCAGGAAAATCGAGAATACGAAGAAAAAACTGAACTACAACAAGGCTGTCGTTTTTAACTCCACGTGTATATATACATATATATATATATATATATATATATATATATATATATATATATATATATATATATATATATATATACTGTATATATGCCAAATAACCACAGGAGAATGGAAACTTGTTGACTTTAGGTACTTTCGTATATTACATCTTCAGACTAAATTAAAGAGATACAGATTTGTTTAAACATATGCATCAGGTAGCACCAGCAGGAGAGGAGGAGGAGACAATAGAATGCGTGGGGGAGACCCGACCTCCATCGACCTGACAAACACAAAATGGTTCATTCTGGCAGAAACATCTTGGTCAATATCTGAGTTACTAATTTATCACATTTAAAATGTCCATAGCTTATGTTTATATTTTGATCAAAAGTGCCTGATATTAAGCAAGATTCTATTACATTTCTTTTATGTTGGTTCTTTCCTTTGGCTAATATTGTTGACTTGGACCAATCAATATAATGGTTGTACAATGCTTTGTGTTGAAATAACACATTATTTTCCTGGGCAGATCTCACACTATATTTATGCTGGGAAATCCTTGTCTCCAAGTTTTTTAGTTTGTAACAAATTTTGTATTGGACAAACCATCATTACTATCAGTCATTATTATCATTGTCATTATTGCCATTGTCATTGCTGTCATTATCACTATTATCATTATTTCCATTGTCATTATTATCATTATTATTATTGCCATTATACCATTATATCAATATCATTTTTATCATTATTATCATTATAATTATTAACAATATTGTTATTATCATCATGATCATCCTTTAATTTCATTTCTCGCATTCCTGCTTCAGATGTTGTTATTCTTGCTCTATGGACATATTTTTTTTATTTTACTTATTGATATGTTTCTTAAAGATTCAACAAGCATATAGTTGTCATTTTGTTATATATTGAGATAAGTATGTTGAGAAATTTCCAAGACATATTTGTGTGATTCGGTAGCGTCTTTGAAGCTTGCACTAGCATTTTATATATTTATTGTTTCTTGAAGTGACATAAAGGATGCTATGAAACCTTTGCAGGAATTTAAAAGCTGCATTTGGAAAACAATATACAATAAATATCCCATGCACTCTTTCTGTCAAAGTTATTACAATTTGAAATTATCCTTTCTTGTGTCCCAAGAAATATTTTTGATTTTCAAAAATGACAAAAATTGGGTTACGAATGATGTCTTGTTTTCTTGCATGCCAAAAGACGTTTTTGATTTTGCAAAATGTCAAAAATTAAACTATGAATGCTGTCTTGTCGTCTTTAATCTCGACTTAGCCTTGCCTGCGGCTTCAGGTTTGCAAAGAATCATATTCTAGAAAAGAATTTCTTATTTATTGCTTTGGTAATATAATCCCAATAAAACTATCCATCCGAATTATTTTTGTAAACATAGCAAGACCCATTTTGCTGCTCGGAATATTAAAAGTGCAGAGATAACATACATACATCCTCTGAGTTCGCAATTTCTTCAGAGCTTGTTTATTGACTGTCGGTAAGTATTGGTATAAGATAAATGCAAATAATAGGTTTAATCAAATACTGAGATCAATAGTAAAGAATTACTTTTCGAAAAGATTTATCATATGAATCCTTCAAGATCTGTTCCTTTTTTGATAAAGATAAGTCAAAGAGTTTCATCGCGTTTCGTCAAATTTCACTTCAATTCGTACGAAAAAGCGGGAAGAAGTTGCGTCTTTGACTGTTAATTAAGGAGAGGACATGAAACACAAAGGAAGAAAGGTACAACTAGGAGACAGCGTCTCCTAGGGTACGTGCCAGAAAAGAAGAAACGCTAATTAAGAAAAAAAAAAAAACGTGAACGAAATATCAAATTCCAAGAACAAATAAAGAAAAAGAAGGACAAAGATGCTCGATTTCTGCCTTAATGTGTCAATGCAAGACCAGCCTGTCCCCCTCTGGAAACGAGCAGCAAATGAAGCTGATAAAGCACTTGAACCAGAAGAGGAGGAGGAGGAGGAGGAAGAGGAATTTTAGTCCTCACAACTTAATAAAATCGTTTGACGTCATCTCGACCCAAAGCGAGTCGGCAAAAAAGTAATGAAAGCGTTAAAGACAAAAAAATAAGCATTACATTCAGTGCACTATTTGTGTGAGTACGATCCAATAACAACAATCCTGAGTACAACTCTCTGAGAATACATCAAGTATTATCCAGAAAAAATAAATGAATAAAGAAATAGATAGCAAAAAAGTGTGTGTGTGTGTGTGTGTGTGTGTGTGTGTGTGTGTGTGTGTGTGTGTGTGTGTGTGTGTGTGTGTGTGTGTACGGAAGGAGACTAGTCAAAGAGAGGATAGGAGGAGAAAGAAGAACAGAAGAAAGAGAAGAGGAGAAAGAAGAGGAAAAAGGAAATAATCGAGAGTGGTCCAATGGTGTGAAAGAAGATAAAGAAGAAAATTGAATAAGAATGGAGATATAAAGATGAGAAGAAAAATAAAAAGGATGTAAATAAGAACAAGAAACAAAAAAAAAACAAAGGACGGTGACGAAGAAAGGCAAAGAGGAAAAGTAAAAAGGAAGAAGAGATGAAGAAGAAAAAAACAAAATGGAAGAATAAAAATAACATGGATAACAACATAAAAAGAGGATAAGAAAGGGGTAGAAGTAAGTCATATCCAAAGGGAATGGAGGGAGAAAGGGGGAGGAATGAAGAAAGAGAAATTATTATTATTATTTAGGAGACGAAAAGTAGGCTGAGGAAGAGGAGGAGAGGAGGAGGAGGATGGGGATGAGGAGGAGGAGGATGGAGAGAAGGAGAAGGATGATGGGGAGGAGGAGGAGGAGGAGGAGGAGGTGAAAGAACGCATAATGTCAGAGTTAAGCATAGGCTTTGAGCCAACAACATGTGGGTAAAATGAGAAAATAAAAAAATGGGATGTTCTCTCAAAGGGAAGAGAACAAGGCATACAAGCAAAACAAACATTTGAGAGAAATTGACAAGGGCAGAGAAAGAGAGGAATATTTGTCGTCAAAGAGAGAGAAAGATTACTAAAGAGAGTGCCAAGCTGAAAGCAGTGAAGAAAGAGGAAGTAAATACAGGAGAGAGAGATGAGAAAAAGAGGAGAGAGAGAGATGGAGAGAGAGAGAGAGGGGGAGAAAGAGAGAGAGAGAGAGAGATAGAGGAGGGAGGGAGATAGATAGAGAGAAGAGAAAGAGAAGAGAGAGAGAGACAGAGAGGAGGAAGGAAAGAGAGAGAGAAAGGAGGGAGGGAGGGGAAGAGAGATGGGAAGGGAGAGAGAGAGAGGGGGGGGAGAAGAGAGAGAGAGCGCATTAATATTTTTCCAGTGATAACCAGCGCTGGTGCCCTGTAGGGGGCAAAGGCCGCAGTAAAGAGGTGGATTCATAGAGGTGATAAAGATGTTTAGAGAAAGTGGTATAACGTGGAACTTATTATTATTATTATTGTTATTGTTATTGTTATTGTTGTTATTGTTGTTATTGTTGTTATTATTATTTTTATCATTATTATCATATTATCATTATTATTATTATTATTGTTATTGTTGTTATTGTTATTGTTATTATTGTTGTTATTGTTATTGTTATTATTATTGTTTTTATTATTGTTATTATTGTTATTATTATTGTTATTGTTATTGTTATTGTTGTTATTATTATTATATATATATACTTTTTTAAGGTTAGTTTCAACCATAAATTTTGAGTGATTTGGTCCTTAGGGATGTCACTAAAATCCTTGAAACATAGAATTCATAAATCATTCAGTCGATAGCCCAAATAGGGAAGAATAAATAAAGAAAGAAGAGAGAGAGAGAGAGGGAGAGAGAGAGAGAGAGAGAGAGAGAGAGAGAGAGAGGAGAGAGGAGAGAAAGAGTGCTTGCCCAGTAATACGAAACTCAGTTAGTATTTGGTTTAGGATTTAGTTTACAAGTCCGCTGTTGGCTTGCCATGATATTTAGTTTCTGCAAGTTCATACTTTGGGACTCTGTTTTATATATATATATATATATATATATATATATATATATATATATAAACAGAAATATATATATATATATATATATATATATATTTATGTGTGTGTGTATATATGTGTGTATATATACACTGCGCATTCAATCAGATGATGTGTTTGGTATAAGGCTCTTACTGTATAAAAAGTATATTGGTATCCTGAAGATCAGTGTGGAGTAATAAAGGTATTGATCTAGATATTCCTAGAGTGAGCTCAGAAGAAATTGTTGTTTGCAGAGCAAGGTTCGAGAAAGTAGGAGGATGTGAGGAATAGGGTAAGGTAGAATAGTTGATATAGTAAGGAGAGCATCATAAGATCCGGTGAAACGGTTGCAGTGGCGTAGATCATAAGAAAGTCGGGGAGGAGAGGAAGATGTCATAAGAACATAAGAATGAAGGAGACTGCAAGAGACCATGAGGC
>NC_134792.1:48299700-48302200 GCF_046742065.1 Oratosquilla oratoria | reverse complement strand
AATTCCTAAATACTATCTGGACATCAACTTCCAGGATTTCCTTGTAGTCCATTGACATTATCCTCACCTTATTTATTTATTCATTTATTATGAATTATTTTTATATTTCTGTTTATTTATTACTTGTCATTATTTTTTTTATTTTATTAATGTATCTACTTATTTATTAATTCATTTTATTTAATCTTTTCTCACATTCGACCTAGTTATGGACCAAAAGGTCTCCTGTCGGTATGCTCCACCTTTGTAATCCTTTGTATCAGACCAATTTCATTTATTCCGTTTTCCAACAACCTTTCGCCTCTTTGTTCCACTACAGCCAAGATTTCACAATAAACGTTCTCATCATCTGTATTTCCTACTCACCATCATATCACTGAACTTCGTACCGTAGTCTTTCCTTCCAATGCTAAATTAAACAGAAATAGAGAGAAGGCAGACCGACCTCAGACGACTAAAATCTGCCTCAAAACACTCCTTGTCGCCTGTACCTTCTCGCTACGTATTCGCCACACACATAACATACTTTAGATAGGTTAACTTCATCTGAATATGAACGTGTTTTAGCATTGTTCATATTTACTGTCAGTGTACACTGTCATATGCTTGTTTACAATCCACAAAAATTCTGTGTGTGTGTGTGTGTGTGTGTGTGTGTGTGTGTGTGTGTGTGTGTGTGTGTGTGTGTGTGTGTGTGTGTGTGTGTGTGTGTGTGTGTGATCTTGAGTAGTAATGGAAAGAGTTTTAGAATTTAAAGGACATAAATCTCAGTTCATTAATGACAAAGTCCTTGCAGGATCTCTCAAGGAGGAGTTTCTCAAATGGTCTAGAGATGAATTACTTGAAAATATAAATAAATTTATATTTTAAAAGTCTAAACAAAAAAAATGGAATGGTCAACGGGGTTCCTGAAGATGATGATTATGAACGTAATTGTTTCATCTAGGTGTTGAAATAAAAAGAAATAGGAAAAAAGAAACGAGAAGATATACAATCCTACATTAGAAAATGGTAAATGAATATAACGTCGTAACCATAAAAACCAAATGAATTTTGAATCTATACAGACGAAGATACTCACAAATATCAAATGAGAGAATGATGGAACCAGCAATGAAGAGAGCGAGTGAATGACCAGTTTGGGATAGAAAGCAGACTGGAATAAACATATTACGCAGACACTACATACATACACACATATACCAAGGCTTCTTCCCCCTCACAAGGGGGCTACGCAGACACTAAAAAAGCAAAAATTGAAACTTGGTGGGATATGTAGCAAGACTGGAACAGAAAACGTCAAAAGGGATCCATGATAGTTGGTCATCCGGAGACTACAAGTCAAACAGAACACAGAGAATTTTGCAGGAGTGACTTGGCGAAAATGGCGTTCTCTAAACGTACCATGGAACAGGACAACATACGTATATGTTGGGTAGTGACCTCCTCAGGGCTTATGATAATGGCAAGTACATAATTCATGAAGACTCTCTAACATGCGCGCGCGAACACATACACATACACACATACACACACACATATACACACATACATACATGTTTCATCCAGCTTATAATTACCCCTCCCATGTGGATAGTTCAAATTTTCATTTCTTTCATTACTTTATTCATGTAAGAAACCGAATCTACATAAGGACAGCACATGAGCCACTGCATCATCTGAAACGTCTACTTCTCTTCTTTGCCTGTCGTCACGTAGGTATACTGTCTCCGTGTAATATTTTCAACATCGTTATTTTCACTGTGTCTCAGAAACGCCACTTTATTTTCTTGCCCACTCTTTCATACGCCTTTCCCAAGTCCATTAAAGCCACAGATAGCTCCTTTCTCCTGTCCATTACTTTTAGCCTTATTTCCTTCAGGATAAATGTCTGGTCTATACTTCCTATAACATTTCTGAAACTCCAACATTCTCCTTGTCTATTTTTCTTTAGGTATTCCCCCTGTCGTATTATTATTGTTCATCCTCATTTTAGTTAGTTTTATACATTCTTTCCTTTTGATAATACTAATTCAAACATTTCCCCTCCTTCCTTCCATTTGGGCTCCTACCATTTCACTCTACTTCCGTTTCTAATTTATTTTGTTTTTGTTCACGTTTCTACATTATACAATCCTGCAACACTGTTCTAATCAACTTTACCATATAGTAATTATGTACATGCATCCCTGCGTATGCAAAGGCATACCTATTAAGTGAAAAATCTTATTCCATTACCTTCATGTTTTGTGTGTTTCAGATTCCAAAATACAGATATCTTTTACATAAATTAATGTTCTTACTGTACACATGATTCATGCACTAAAGAACAGCACTAAGGAGAAGCTGCATGCTTTGTCTCTTAATCGTGACAAATACTATTTACATTCCTCTGCTAAAATTAAAAATACGAAAAAACACACAATCAACATCCTCTTCTTTTAGGAGGTTAGTGTCTGTGGCTATCGCCACATCCGTGTAAAGATGGATTATAAACCCA
>NC_134792.1:48269700-48294700 GCF_046742065.1 Oratosquilla oratoria | reverse complement strand
CTGATGGATGGGAGGGCGGGGGTTAAGTCTAAGGAAGGGGTTTCGTGCACTGGAAAATGGAATAGTGAAGGAGTATTTTAGAGTCAAGATCACACAGGTGCTCTCGTTCGATTCTACTTGGTCTCAGTTTCAGCTCCTCACGTCGTAGACCTCATGTCCGTCTCGTCTATACGGGGTTCCCCAATTATTTTCGAGTTTTATTTTTCTTCTGTTAAACGGCTTCCTTGACAAATAGACAGTTAACTATATTCAAGAAACTGGGTACTTTACAGATATTCTTATTTAATGTCCTTGTGCAGGGAAGTTATGAATATCAGAGAAAGTTGACCTTATTTTCGAGTTTTCTTTTTCTTTTGTTAAGCGGCTTCCTTGACAAATAGACAGTTAACTATATTCAAGAAACTGGGTAATTTACAGATGTATTCTTATTTAATGTCCTTGTGCAGGGAAGTTATGAATATCAGAGAAAGTTGACCTTATTTTCGAGTTTTATTTTTCTTCTGTTAAGCAGCTTCCTTGACAAACAGACATTTAACTATATTCAAGAAACTGGGTAATTTACAGATATATTCTTATTTAATGTCCTTGTGCAGGAAAGTTATGAATATCAGAGAAAGTTGACCTGGTTAGAATTGGTTCGTGGAATGAAATACGAGGTCAATTTTGTGCTGTAGCGATGAATATTATCTCCAAGAGTAATTGACCAAGCTGAAGAGGCTATCACATTGGGCTATTTTACCTCCAACCTCCGATTAATCGGCGGTACCTCCTACCTCCAGCACTTTATCCGCCGTCAAATCACTTAAGGCAAACTATTTTATTTTCTCAACAATTTACATAGAATGTCATTTGATGTTATGCTGAAGGAAATTTATGTTCGTCCAGGATATCCGAATCCTCTACGAAAGCGGCGTGATGCATATCTGACCCGACAGTCGAAGGAAAAATAGCCCAGTGTGATAACGAGAGGGTGATCATCCTAACACCCCGTCCACTGTTCTAACCCAGTATTTCCCAACCTTTTTTGGCTGCGACCCTAAATCCACTCTTAGCCTGGAGTCGCGACCCTAATTGTAATAATAAATTCAACCATTTCATGTTATATTTCTACGTACTTGCATAATGTTTATAAACTTTCGTTTCTATAGTTCAGTTTATATTTACTAGTACAATGAATCTAAATACATTTGAAACTTGAATGAAAAAAAAAGTTAAAAAAGACCCTCTGGCGACCCTCAAAAACACCCTCGCGACCCTAGTTTGGGTCGCGACCCTGGGGTTGGGAACCACTGGTCTAACCCATCTCTCCGTTTCCACTCATCAAACCCTCTCCCCGAATCTTCAGAAAAAGACATATCTCGGATCCCCGTGGCTAAGAAATGGATCAATTCATCAAGAACCTCAAGAAGGGAAGGCAAAAGACGAGGATACTGATAAGATAAAAGACGAGTGACCTGTATCCGACGGCTATCCTTTGCCGTGTCCTCAGCGTCCTCAACACCCCCCCCCCCGCCTCTCTCGTCCTCAGTTTGATCAAAAGGAGCCAATCATGAACCACCCACTGAAGAAATGTCGAAAACGGAGTTTTTTCGAAAACCAGTCACTCGTATGTGCAGAAAACGCAAACATTCTACCACAAATTACGTCCTCAGAGTCTGATAAACCAAAAAAAAAATAGAAAAAAGAATAAATATAGAAAAATGTAAAAATTAAAAAATGGAAATTATATAAACAAAGAAATATATGAATAAGTGATTATATGAATGGGAATAGGGTTACTGATTAAGTGTTTGAGGTCACATATGGGTTGAAGAGGAAAATATCGTTCTATATCTATGTTTCTTCAATTACATTATCGTTCTTGGATATACAGTATAGAATAAAAGATGTCTACAACGTAAGAGGATTGTCATTCATCCATACATATTACGATCACCATAAACGGTTCTTTTCAAAAAAGAGACATAGAGAGAGAGATGGGGAGGTAGAGACTAGAAAGAGAGAAAAAGAGAGACATGTAGAGAGCAAGTCCCTAATCACAACCAAACCATGAAAATCACTTACTACTTTTCGTCCCTGATGATTTTAAGGACCGTGGGAGTGACTGAACGAGCGAGCGAACGAGCACTTTGTTAAAAAAAAAAAAGGGACCAAAAAACGAGCTCTCTTTATTTCAGAAACGAGAGATAATACGCGCGGACGGGAACGAACGAGAGAACGAGAGGACGGGCAGCCTCTAAAATCGGCTTCGTCCCGGGAACACCTCACAGGGCAGTGGTTGAACCAATACTGAACTCTAGACGGAGAATGAGCTCGGGTGGGGAGGGGAAGGGAGGGAGGGGGAGGAGGAGAGAGACAAGAAGGAAGGAGGGAAGGATGGAGGAAGAATCAGAGATTTTTTTTTTCTTCTTTTTCGAGTTTTCTTGTAGGTACGGCAGCGTCGTAATCAGTCGTATGAAGAGGTGAAATTGGCTTGTTACTGTCTTTGTTCCTTGTCAGCATCCTTGGCCTTTCTTCAGTTGGTTTGCTTCTCATGATCTTTTTGTCTTCTGGGCAGGAGCCAAGTACGTTAAACACTGTACCACTGCACCTCTTAAAGAGAAGAAGAGGAAGAGGAAAAGAGAGGCATAGAGAGAGGCGAAAGGTAGTTAGGAATGAAAGTAAAGGAGAGTCAGATCAGTATAGTAAATAGGAGATAGAGATTGAAGAGGAAAAGAATGGAGAGTGTAGAAAGAGGTAAAGACAGGAAGAATAGGGATGGATGAGATAAGAGACGATGGAAATAGAAAATGGATTGAAAAAGAAAATCGGAATAGAAAAGAAGGAAAAAAGAGGAGAAAAAGAGAAGTATGAAGAGGAGTGGGACCTTTACTCTGAATTAAATCGCCTGATACACATTAGCCTTAATAAAATATGTTGAGCCCGCCACCGTGATATAAAAGGAATTAAGTGAATGAAGGATGAGAGAAAGGAAGGAGAGAAGGAGAGAGTGAAGATGATGTGATTATATACAGAACCTTGTGATAATTCAGAAAGCACCGTCCCCTTTTTTTTTTTTTTTTTTTTTTTTTTTTTTGCGAAATTCCATCTTTTGAAGTCTGAACGTGGATGTTATACCTTCTTCTTCAACAGAGTAACGCATTATGTGTTTTTTTTTTGTTTTTTTACGTAATTCCATCTTTCGAAGTCTGAACGTGGATGTAGTTACCTTCTTCAACAGAGTAACGCATTATATATATACTTTTTTTTTTTTTTTTTTTTTTTGCTAAAGACGCAATCTTATTCAACCAACGGAACGACCACATGCTTGATGTGGTTCTCAATGGATCGAGACCCCTTTGAGACAAGATCCCACACCACTTATACTACATATCATCGCCCGACTTTAACCAGAATAAAAATCCACAAGCTTCGTCATCTTGTTGGACGTCAAACGATCAAGAAGAAAAGAGTATCTTGTCAAGAAAAAACAGTTGACGATAAAGAAATAAAAATAAAAATAAAATTACAGAGATGAAATAAAAAGAGAAGAAAAACACGATAAAATTCTGAACGATTGAAAAGAATAAGAGAGGAGAGAGGATGATCAAGGGAAGAGAAAGAGGAGGAAAGAGAGGAAAGAAGAGGAAGTAAGAAGCGGTGATAGGCCAGAAGGTATGAAAAGGAGAAGAAAAAGGGAAGATTTTAAAAAGATGAGCATGAGTGTGTGGTCATTGGGCTCACTGAACAGGAAAGGAATAGAGAGAATAAGTACAGTGGAAAGAAGAGAGAGGGAGAGAGAGAGAGAGAGAGAGAGAGAGAGAGAGAGAGAGAGAGAGAGGCGGAGAAAAGGAAGAAGAGAGAGAGAGAGGGTGGAAGGGGAAAAGGAGGAAGACAGAGAGAGACAGGAATAGAGAGAGGGACAGAAAGAGAGAGGAAAGGGGGAAAGGAGGAAGGGAGAGAGAGAAAGAGAGAGAGGGACAGAAAGAGAGAGGAAAGGGGAAAAGGAGGAAGGGAAAGAGGAAGAGAGAAAGAGAGAGGGAAGGGGAAAAGGAGGAAGGATTGAGGGAGAGAGAAAGAGAGGGAAGGGGAAAAGTAGGAAGAGAGAGAGAGAGAGGAAGAAGTAGGGAGAGAGAGAGAGAGAGAGGAAGAAGTAGGGAGAGAGAGAGGGAGAGAGAGAGAGAAAGAGAAATATTTCATTTCATCGTCAGTAATCAGGGCTCTCATCTTTGGGAACAATATAACACCAAAGAAGTGAAGTCATAGAGTCTAACAGAGAGAGAGAGAGAGCGAGAGAAGAATGTTAGTATATAAGTAAATACGTAAGAAAGAGATCAAAGGAAAAGTTATGAGAGAGAGAAAATAGTTTACATTTATTTTCCATTCCGAAAAAAGTCTGAAAAAGAGTGAGAAGAGAAACGGAGGAAGAAGAATAAAAGAGGAGAGTGGAGGAGAGAAGGAACGAAAAAGAGGAGGGGAAAAAGAGTGAAGGAGGTGGGACGAAATCGGAAAAGAAAACGGGAGTAGAAAAGAAAGGGAATCATTTGCGAAAGAAGATGGGAAGAAAGGGAAAGATAGATAAGGCGGAGGAAGAAGATAAGGCGAAGGAAGGAGAAGAGGGATAAGGAGACGTCATTGAAGAGAAAGAAAGAGAGACAGAAAGAAAAACGAAAAGAAGGGAAGGACGGAGGAGACGAAATGAAGGGAGAAAATGAAAAAGAAAATGCGTTTCAGAATGAAAAAGGAGAATAGGGCCGCCAAGGATGCTGGGAAATGAAGTTGAATTAAAAGGAGAAAAGAAATTAAGAATAAAAAAGGAGGGGATAATAGACACAATACTGCTGATGCAGATGGTGATGATGTTGATGGTGATGATGGTGATGATGATGATGATGATGATGATGATGATGATGACGATGGTGGTGGTGATGATGACGATGATGATGGAGATGGTGATGATGATGATGATGATGATGACGATGGTGGTGGTGGTGGTGGTGATGATGACGATGATGATGGTGATGATGATGATGATGATGATGATGATGACGATGATATTGATGATGATGATGATGATGATGATGACGATGATATTGATGATGATGATGATGGTGGTGGTGGGAGTGGTGATGATGATGATGATGACGATGATTATGATGATGATGACGGTGGTGGGTATCGTCGTCATCGTAGTCGTGGTGGTCATCGTACTTTGTCCCCGGCAATTCACCAGCGTTTCTATCTCTATGGGTAAAACCATCATCATCATCATCATCACTGTCATCACCATCACCATCACCGTCGTCGTCGTCGTCGTCGTCATCATCATCATCATCATCATCATCATCATCATCATCATCATCATCATCATCATCATCATCATCATCATCATCATCATCATCATCATCATCATCATCATCATCATCATCATCATCATCATCATCATCATCATCATCATCATCGTCGTCGTCGTCGTCGTCGTCGTCGTTGCCTTCATCAATGATGACGTGAATGACGATGACGATGATGATAATTATGATGAGAGAGGAAAAGGAGGATGTAGAAGTCGAAAGCCGAGAATAAAGAGAGAGAAAGGAAAAAGAGCAAAAGCAGAAAATAAACAAAAAAGAGCAAAAGTAGAAAATCAACAAAAAAGAGCAAAAGCAGAAAATAAACAAAAAAGAGCAAAAGTAGAAAATTAACTAAAAAGAGCAAAAGCAGAAAATCAACAAAAAAGAGCAAAAGCAGAAAATCAACAAAAAAAGAGCAAAAACTGAAGAGGGCCGAAGAGGAGGAGGAGGAGGAGGTGGAGGAGGAGAAAGACGAGCATCCCGATGTGGAGGGATGCGGAGGTGGATAAGATATGTGGAGGACCAAAGTGGAGGGAATGACACAAACATGAATGTGAGGTGGGGAGGGGATGAGGGATGGATGAAGACGGATGTGGCGATTTATGGAGTGGAAAAAGTGGAGGAAGGAGGTGGAGGAGGTGGAGGACGAGGGGGGAGAGGAGACGCGCGGAAGTAAGAGAAGGAAGAGGAAGAGTAAAGGAGAGGAGTAGGAGGAGATGGAAGAGGATGATAGTGAGGAAGAGGAAGAGGAAAGGGAAGAAAGATGAGGAAGAGAAGAGAGGGGGAAAGGATTAAAGGGAAAAGACCGCGAGTGAGGAGGAGGAGGAGGAGGAAAGGGAGAAAGAGGAGAGGAAAGAAGAGAAGAGGGAGGAAGAGGGGGGGAAGAAGTGGAGGAAAGAATGAGAGACGAGAGGAATAGAGAGAAAAGGAGGATAGGAAGAAGGAAGAAAAAGAGGAGGAGGAGGAGAGGGAGAATAAATAGAGGAAAGAAGAGAAGAGGGAGGAAGAGACGGAGAGGAAGTAGATGAAAGAATGAGAGAAGAGAGGAAGAGAGAGAAAAAGGAAGAAAAGGAGAGGGAAGAAGAAGAGGAGGAAGAGGATGAGGAGGAGAAAGAGGAGGAGGAGGAGGAGGAGACGAAAAGTCGAAAAAGGAAGAGGGAAGAATGAGGAGGAGGAGAAGAAGAAGAAGGATTCAGAATACGCAAGGAAACATTTCGTCCCCCCCCCTCACCTCTCGCATCAAAATGCAGTCGATTTCATTCATCTCGAGCAGACACCAACCGTGATCGAACAGAACCCTCCCTTCGTGTTTACTACTCGCCATAACAAAATATATCAAGTCCGCCCACGACCCTGAATGGTTTTCATGAAGGAGGAGGAGGAGGAGGAGAGGGAGGAGGAGGAGGAGGAAGAGGAGGAGGAGAAGGAAGAGGAGGAGGAGGAGGAGGAGGAGGAGGGAGGGAAGAGGAACAGCAGAACCAAGTTCGGCAGATTATGTATACGTCGAATCGGAGGCCCAGCTGGGGGGTCTGAGACCTCAGGCAGACAGGAGGAAACGGGTGGGTGAGGGGAGGAAGAGAGGAAGCGAGTGGGAGGAGGAGGAGAGG
Source organism: Oratosquilla oratoria (assembly GCF_046742065.1). Classification (NCBI taxonomy): domain Eukaryota; kingdom Metazoa; phylum Arthropoda; class Malacostraca; order Stomatopoda; family Squillidae; genus Oratosquilla; species Oratosquilla oratoria. The sequence goes on along the minus strand of NC_134792.1, from coordinate 48,287,763 downwards.
GAAGAGAGGAGGAGAGTGTATAGAAGAGCGGGAGAGGAGAGAATGAGTGGGTGGATGAGGAAGAGAGTGGTTGCAGGAGGAGAGAGAAGAGAGGAGAGTGGATACAATAGTTGGAGAGGAGAGAACGAGTAGGTGGGTGAGAGGAGGGAGAGAGGGAGAGAGTGGTTGGATGAAGAGAGAGAAGAGAGGAGAGTGGATACAAGAGAGGGAGGGGAGAGAATGAGTTGGTGGATGAGGGGAGGGAAGAGAAGAGGAGGAGGTGTAGAGAGAAGGAGAGGAGAACGGGAAGGTAGGAGGGAGAAGGGTAGGAAGAGAAAGAAGAGGAAGAGTAGAAGGCTTAGGAAGGACGTGAAAGGATTAGAGAGAACTGAGAAGGGAAGAGAGACGAGAAGGTTGGGAAATGAGGGCAGTAGGATGGAGAGAGGGGGGAGATGGAGGTAGAGAAGAAGAAAAAGGAGGAAAGGAAATAGAGAAGGAGGAGACTGGGAGGAGGAGGAAGAGGAGGAGGAGGAGGAGGGAGAACAGAGATGAGGATGTAAAGAGGTCGACAGAAGAGGTTCTAAAAAGAGGAGGAGATAAAAAGAAAAAGGAGAACCGGAGAGAAGAAGAATCGAGAAAAATGTTGAGGGAAGAAAAGTCGAGAGTGAGAGAGAGGAAGTTGGTGGAACAGGTGGAGAGGAGAGTAGAGGAGAGGAAGATAAAAAGGGTTTGAGAAGAGGATAAAGATGAGGAAGCAAAAGAGTAAAAAAAGGAGGAGAAGGAGGAGGAGGAGGAGAGGTAGTAAGAAAAAGTGATAAAGGTATTTTTCTATATGTTCATCCCCGGTTGTTACCAATTGATTTTATTCAGCTGAGGATAAAACCCCTTTCGCTACGTGAAGAAGAGAGGAAGGAGGTTGCTAATTGATAGAACCTGGTGGCGGGTGACATCAATGCTCACTTACCCCCCCCCCGTCACCATGATGACGTCACATCGGTTGATGATAGCCAAAATCAAATGAGTAGAGTACGTCACCAAAGCATTAGGATTAATACAGTCTAAGCATCTTCGTTTAGCTGAATAAAAATGTCTGTTATACATATACCAAAGGCTTTTTCACCCTTACAAGGGAGGTAGCCAAAAAACAAAGGCATAAAATCCACTCCCACCCATTCCCTCCCCACACACTCCACTCCCATTCACCCCCTCCCTCCCTCTTATTTTGGTTCCTCTTGGATGACGGTCATCCCTTCATCTCCCCCACTGCCCTGGGTCAGAAACAATGCAGCAAGACACAGCGTTGTCTGGTATAAGCCAGAATAAAAGTTTTAACGCAAGGGCTCCTCGAGGATAGCTAGACACACTGGGACAGCTCCCACTCTATGGACTCACACTAGGAGAGCTCTATCACACGACTCACACTAGGAGAGGCCTCCCTCATGGAATCACACTAGGAGAGCTCACCCTCATGATTCGACCCTAAAGGGCTCGCGAACAATAAATATCTATAACCAATAATGAAATAAATTCATCAATACTGACTGTATCAAGTTGACGCCAACTATCCCAGGAAAGTCTTGGTTCATATCGAAAGACAGAGGGGAGATCAAGATCCTCAATAATGAAATTATTGGCAATATCATTACTGTGAATAGATATTGATAATATGAGAAGCACCGCAGCAAGGGGGGGGGGTCCATAAGTACTCAAATGTCCGGTAAGGAGCTCAAGTTAAAGTTCGGTAATGTGAGGGCAGAAGTTAGGCTGTTACGATGAAGTGATAAGTACTCGGTAAAGGCTACATAAAGGTCATAATTGCTTGACCTGGAGGACAGATCGTTGGCGACCACTTTTGAGGTGCCGAGGAGAGACCATCAGTTTGTACACCGATATTGTTCCTTGTAGATGATTAACCCTTTACTATGTTAAGCTTTAGCCATAACCAAAATATTTCAACTTGACACGTGTTCCTTGAAAAATGAATCAAAATCATCCTTAATCCTCTTGCTGGTTCTTTGAAAGAATAGCGAAGATTTTTTTTTTTTTTTTCAATTCTCTTGCTCCCAGAGATTTATTCCAAATTTAACAAAATCGTCTGGCATCAGCCAGAATAAAATCTTTAAAGTTGGCATGGAGTTTTAGAGGGTCATTTCAGGCTTATTTTTAACCATTTAGTTCTAAGAAATTCGTGTTTATTATTTAACTATACCTATGCATTTATTTATGTATTTTGTTTATTATTTACACTATTACAGTTTTTATTTATTCATTTGTTTATTTATCATTATTATGATTTTTTTGCATCCGACCTAGATATGGACCAAAAGGTCTCCTATCGGCATGCTACGCCTTTGTAACCCTTTGTAAACTTAATTAAGACATCTGGCGCCAGTCATATCAAAATGAAAAAGACAAAATTTCTTAAAGAGTTGACCTCCCGAAGGCGGTAATACTGCACCAAATCTGTAGAAGGCTCTGAGTTTGTTTTCTCGCGTCTCCCGTTCTTATGCACTGCTGTTGTCTCGCCTCCTGAATATCCCTCTTCAACACTGAATAAAGTCGTCTGGTATCCACTAATTTTTATAAGTTTTCTGTCTGTGGTCCCACCTGTGAGGTTCTTGTGGTCCCCCTAGGAATTCTTCATGAACCCCAGGATCAGTAACAGAAACTGAAGGAATAAAGATCGCTGAAACTGGGGTCAGAAAGCGGCTCAAGATGAAGAAGGTGAGGAGCGTACGCCAGGAGGCGCTGAGTAGCCGCGTCCAAACCCGTCACCTTTGCCTTATGTGCTTGGACTGTTGGACCAGGTAATAGTCGTTGCTGGGAATTGGAATTAAATGCGGGACTCAAACCCACAACAAAGAGACTACGACACGCTTTTGATGACGTCACCAGCCGAAGTTGATCTCCGAAAGGCAGAGGATGGACACGAGTGGATGGACAATGATGATAGAGGCAGAGGCAGAGTTAGAGGCAGCAAGAGAGGACGAGAACCAGAGGTTGATGGACACAGGTCGAGAGGCAGAGCCAAAGGCCGAGCGATCAGATAACAGTCAAAACTGCGGACGACCCAATACGATCCCTGGTTTATTGGGACCGTGCAAATAGTATGTTTCGTTATTGAATACAAACATATATAAATATGTAAACATTGATTCCCTCGTGATTAAAGTGATTTTTTCGTAAACAAAGCTGTGTTGGCGAAACAGCACGAATAGTTCTGATATGCGAGTATCCTGTATCAGCTTCAAATATCCCCAATATTCGAGTCCATGAGAGGTAAAACAGATTTTTTTTTTTTGAAGGATTCAAAGGCAGAACACACAGGAGCACCGAAAAAAGAACATTTAAATGAGAAGTTATTGGATAGAGAGATAAGATGTTACGTAAGGAGTAGGAAAAGAAGATGAGCTTTGGCGAAATCTTGGTGGGTGGAAAGTGGGCCAGATGGTAAAATTGGAGCGGAAGAAATGCAAGTGGCTTGGAGGCACCTGCAGAGGTAAGAGGCAGAACTCACACAGCTAGAAAATGGTTTGCTCAGGAAGAGTAAGAGAGAGAGAGAGAGGGAGGGAGGGAGAGAGAGAGGGAGAGAGAGAGAGAGAGAGAGAGAGAGAGAGAGAGAGAGAGAGAGAGAGAGAGAGAGAGAGAGAGAGAGAGAGGGAGACAGAGAGAGACACACAGAGAGAGAGGGAGCGGGGAAGGGAGAGAGGGAGGGAGAGACAGGGAGAGAGTAAAAAAGTGAGAGAAAGAGAGAGAGACAGAGACAGGGAGAAAGGCAGAGACAGGGAGAGACAGAGATAGAGATAGAAACAGAGAGAGAGAGAGAGAGAGAGAGAGAGAGAGAGAGAGAGAGAGAGAGGGAGAGAGAGGGAGAGAGGGAGGGAGAGACAGGGAGAGAGTGAGAAAGTGAAAGAGAGAAAGAGAGAGACGGAGACAAAGACAGGAAGAGAGACAAAGACATGGAGAGAGATAGAGAGAGAGAGAGAGAGAGAGAGAGAGAGAGAGAGAGAGAGAGAGAGAGAGAGAGAGAGAGAGAGAAAGAGAAAGGAGAAGTCAGAAGAGAAAATGGCACATACAAATAAAACAGGGGAAGAAAGACAGACGAGCGAAAGAGGGAAATTGTGAATGACAAAGAAAACAAAAGGAAGGAGTGGAAGGAAAACTAAGGAAAGGGGCAAAGGACAAAAGGCAAACAGGAAGACAAAGAACAAAGGAGGAAGGAGAAAGGAGGGAAGAGAAGAAAGCGGGGAAACTTGAGAACAAACAAGAGAAAGGTAATTACGGATGGAGAAGTAAAAGGAACAAGGAGGAAGTAGAAAGGGAGGAGATCATTGCAAGGAGAAGAAAGTCATGGAGGGAGATAAGGAAAGGAAAACGTGCAAGTTGATAAAAGGTTGTAAGAGGAGGAGGTGGAGGAGGAGAAGGAGGAGGAGGAAGAGGAAGAGGAGGAGGATAAGGGAATTTTTTTGACTTGAAAGAAGAAGTGAAAACGATCGAACGGTGAGCTAGAAAAGACATAACGGCATCAGATCATGAAGAGAAGAAATACGAAGTAGAGGAAGGGAGAGAGGAAGGGAGAATGAAGTAAGAAGACAATAAGAAGACTCAAAGAATAAAAGAAAGAAAAGAAAGAAGAAGAGTGAGGAGGAGAAGGTTAGGAAGAGAGAGAAAATAAGGAGAAGGAGAAAGAAAGGAATAGGAAAAGATGCAGAAAAGAAGTAGAAGAAGGATATATAGAAGATGATAACGCAGACACAAAAGACAAGGACGAAATAAAAGACAGACAAAAGTATGTAGAAGAAATGTAGAAAGGGACGAGAAAAACGAGAAGAATGTAATGTTTAAATAGAAACCATGGAAGAGGGGAGGAGGACGAGGAGGAAGAAGAAAAAGAGGCGATGTGAAACAGTATACAAAGAAGGAATGGAGATATAAAAACAAATGTAGAAAATATTGCTCATGAGAACTTTTCAAGGGACACAAATATGAACTCGGTTGATTTTCTTTCTTTCTTTCTTTTTTGTTTTGTTTTTTCTTTGAGGGGAAAAGAGAGGATGGAAAGGCACAAAAAAGAAAGACAAAAAGTAAGTCCAAGACAAACTGCAAAAGAAAGAAAAAGGGAAGCAGGTAGATAGCACAGAAAATGGAAAAAGGAGAGAAATAACAAGTTTACTTGAAAATGGATTGGAACGGAAAGTTCCCGAATTTGAAGTACAAAGCAAAACAAGGAAGGGCATTCGTCAGTTTAGGAAGGCCATGGAAAGCGTAAATTTTGTCAGGACCTTACTCTTCCAAGTCCAGAAAGGAATGCTGAGGCGACAAGATAAAAAATGGGAAGTAGGGTGGCCAAAATATTAAGAAAGATTATGATTATTAAGATATATATGATAAATTAAGATTATTAAGATAAAAAATGGGAAGTAGGGTGGCCAAAATATTAAGACAGATTATGATTACTAAGATATATATATGATAGATTAAGATTATTAAGATATATATGATAGATTGAAATAATTAAGATATGATAGATTAAGATTATTAAGATATATATGATAGATTGAAATTATTAAGATATATGATAGATTAAGATTATTAAGATGTATGTGATAGATTAAGATTATTAAGATGTATATTATAGATTAAGATTATTAAGATATATATGATAGATTAAGATTATCAAGATATATATGATAGATTAAGATTATTAAGATGTATATGATAGATTAAGATTATTAAGATATACAAGATATATTAAGATTATTAAGATATATAATATTATTAAGAATATTTTAAGATGCATATTAAGATAGATGAAGATATTAAGGCTACAGTGCCAGGAATACGGAGTTCTTCTTCTTCTTCTTCTTCTTCTTCTTCTTCTTCTTCTTTTTCTTCTTCTCTTTTTCAGCTGAATTCTTTGATGACGAATTTGTTGAGAAAATTGACTGCTAATTTTCTTCACCCATGCACTTCAGTAATCACAGTTTATCTTAATAAAACCACTCTGTATTAGCCAGATAAAGGGATAAAAATATGTCGTCGTATTACAAAAGATAGATTATATTGACGACCGCTCGAAAACCATACAATGTGAATGTTGTAAGAAATCTTAAGCAATTGGGATGAAATATATTATCTATTACTTAAACATTTCGACCGATTCGGTCTTCTTAAGAAGAAGATCGAGTTGGTCAAAACATTCCAGCTCATCTTCGTTCATTCTTCCTCCACCTACGTATGTATATTCATATATAGATGTAGATATATACACGCAATTCCTTTCCGGTTACCTGCTTTCTATGCAATATTTTACTCAATGTCAGTGTCAACATTTCAGTGCTATATGTGTTTTTATAAGAACTTTCATTTTTTCAAACTCTTTTTCCTTTCGGTATTTGGTGCTGAAGTAGTTTTTGAGTTGGGGATGGAGGGTGAAAATAAAAGGACGTGAATTTTTTTCCTTTTCACGTCTACTTCCGACCAGGATATTTTGAAAGTTTAAGTTAAATTCATAACTGAATATCGATGAGTTTGTTATAAAAGATTATATATGGCAAAACGTCGAGAGATGAGTGAAATAGAGCAATGAAATGAGACGTTTTCTTCGTCCACCAATCGGCGATGACCATGGTGTGGTTCATGCACGCTTTCACAAACGTGACCCCACGAGTCTTGCCTCAACGGAGGACTGCTCCCCGTGACGACTACCTTACAATTGTCTACACGATTACAGAATCTGACTTTTCCCCCCGAACGAATGTCGATAGAAAATGATAAACCTTTTATGCGAGGTTCCTTACACAAAAGAAGAAGATAGTATGATCATTGTGGTCAAATATCACTCGCCCTTTTGCAATGGACGGTATGATTATGCAGTTCAAAGAATCAGCTTCCATTTCACGGTCAATTTACTCGTTAGAAGGGTTTTATGTCCCCTCAGGAAGTAGGTTTTTCTTTGCCCTCACGTCGAAATGACAAGAGGAGGGAGCTCATGTTAAAATAGATCAGATTTGGTCGTCCTCATTCTGACAAGCGTGGCGAGTACAGAGGGGAAATCCTGTTTCCATGTCTGGGTCTGTGTTTATTCCCACAACTGGATAAAATCGTCTGCCGACAGCCATACCAAAAGCTGTTGACTATGTAATATCGTGTGTAAATAGTTCACGCGTAGCAGGACGTCGACTATGTTAAGCTCCCGATGTTTCATTTCAGGCAGTATCTGGTGATATGTGATATTTTCATTTTTTTTAGTATCTGATTTGTCATCATCAGGTTTTTGCTTATGACATTTTTCGTCACTTCATGTATTTTTACTTGATAAAAGCTGTAATTTAGTTAAAGTTTGAGAATTACAGATGAAAAATGTTGCGTAGTGGCAAAGAGAAAGAGAACACGGAATACACACACACACAACACACACACACACACACACACACACACACACACACACACACACACACACACACACACACACACACACGCACATACACACACACGCACATACACACACACACACACACACACACACACACACACAACACACGCACACACACACACACACACACACACACACACACTCACTCACTCACTCACTCACTCTCTATCTGTCTATCTATCTATCTATCTATCTATCTCTCCCACTCTCTCTCCCTCTCTCTCTGTTTCTCTTTCTTTCTCTCCCTCTCTCTCCCTCTCTCTCTCTCTCTGTTTCTCTGTTTCTCTCTCTCTCTCTCTCTTTCTCTCTGTATGTTCGTGTCAGGTTAGACAGTCCAAAGCCATTTATTGTGACAAGTGCAGGCCACGATCGTGCCCTACCGACTGTCTTCTGTAATAACGAAGATCACCCCTGTCTCCGTTGATGGGATTAGCAATTGAAAAGTCTTCATTAATTCAAGTTTCTCCCTTCAATTTACTACGTAATATGCTTCAACTATTCTAACCCTATTTCCCTGTAGTCAAGGTTTTTTTTAAAACGATACGATTACTTTCCGTGTAAGCGCGTGTGTTCGCATACATATATTCTTGGAACATATAAAACCGTTCAAATACCCATTATGGTTTTATTTATAACCGAAAGCATAATTACACGTGTATACAAGTGCTCAATGGTATTACGCACTTAGCAAAACGAAAAGAATAATCGTCATTTGCCATTTTTGAAATGTCGTTCGTCATTCGGGGGAATCCGTTAAACGGAAGAGACGACATTCGAATCTGAAAGCGCGCAGAGAGCGGTTGACGGTTACATCAATCTTTCGCGGAAACATATCAACTGTTGACGAGATACGAAATCTGAAATTAAGCTCGCAGCTCTCTCTTTTTTTCATCTAATGTTCAAAACACACCCGCTCCTATTCGTATAAGTTGAAGGGATGCTAAACATAGGTTCTGTGATTGCGTGGCTGTGAAGTGTATCATTTGAAAGCATCTTACAGCTATGATCTGCCTCTCAACCAGAAATTACTCATCTGTATGTTGGAACAAAAGACTCTCAAATCTTTCCCGTTTTGTATCACATAGAACCTGTATATACACATGATTCACCACAATGGTCTTGGATCACGTGCTGGTCTCGTGATCGACAACTTTACCCTACCGACTGAGAGTTCAAAGCTCGTATGTAGACCGATTTAGGGACAATGCTGTGACTCTACACACACACCCCATCCCCTTGCTTGCTCAAGGGCGACAGTGATGGTTTGTATTGTTAGTGAAGTTTTCATTACCTGAATAGGGTTCAATCTCGGGTCTGTGTGTGTGTGTGTGTGTGTGTGTGTGTGTGTGTGTGTGTGTGTGTGTGTGTGTGTGTGTGTGTGTTGTAGTAATAATAATAATAATAATAATAATAATAATAATAATAATAATAATAGGTTTATTGAAATAGCAGTGATACACTGACAATAATACAATAGAGTAATTATATGAGTAATACGCCTTGTCTAAGTTTTACAGTGATACGCTGATGATAATGCAATACAGTAATTATATGAGTGATATGCCTAGTCTAAGTGTGTGTGTGTGTGTGTGTGTGTGTGTGTGTGTGTGTGTGTGTGTGTGTGTGTGTGTGTGTGTGCGTGTGTCTGCCTGTGTGAACCAGGGTCTGCATATAGTTTGTATGCAAATATTCCATTCACCCATGAACGCACACAAACGAACACTTGCGAGGGAACTGGTGTGTGTATGTGTGTGTGTGTGTGTGCATGCGTGTGCGGAGACGAATGTGCACATATACACACAAGAAAATAAACAAACGAACAAACAAACAAACAAAAAGGAACTGAACAGAGACTGGCCTTCAGGCACGATTCCGTTTTCTAATACGCGTGCACACACACACACACACACACACACACACACACACACACACACACACACACACACACACACACACACACTCTCACTCGGTGGCGCGGTTGGTAGAGCGCTGGACTGCCAGCACGGTGGTGCTCGCAGTACCTGGTTCGAATCCTGCCCAGGGCCGAAATTATTTCGGTATCGCTGCGCTTCGGGTCGTTACTCTGACTCTCGTGGGCGGGGAGTTGTGTGTGTGTGTGCGTAAGGTCATAGCATTACCCATAGATCGGTCATACGAGCTCTGAGCTCTCTTCCGGGAGGGAAATAGCTGTCGATCACGAGTCCAACACGTGATCCAAAGACCAAGGTAAATAGACCAAGGTGAATACACACACACACACACACACACACACACACACACACACACACACACACACACACACATATATATATATATATATATATATATATATATATATATATATGTAATATATATATGCGAATAAGAACACGGGTACATGTGTTCACTTATGCGAAGTAGGCCACTTGGAAAAAAGAAACCAACGAAGCAGAGCGCTTTCGTATATTACATCCAGGGCAAAAAGTACATCTTGCATTGTATGTAATATACGAAAGCGCTCTTCTTCATTAGTTTCTTTTTTCATGTGGTCTACTTTGCATATATATATATATATATATATATATATATATATATATATATATATGTATGGGTGTGGGTGTGTATACAGTATATCAAACTTTCTGACTCTCATTTGTTCATTCCACGTTAAAGAAGATCTTTCCTCACTGAATCGTTCCTCTCCACGTTTTCGTTTTCATACCCTCTCAACACAGTAACGTGATAATTCTCAACAACGTTTTCTTTAGTCGGGACGTCCTCACCGTAATGAAAAGCGTAGCCTCTTTACTGGTGTTTTGGAAACTAAGTCGCATTCTAAGCATTTTATTTTATCTAATGCCAAATAATATTATTCAGCTGGGTTCCTGTTCATTTTAATTTCTTCGTTTCCTTTAACACGCCCGTTCCTTGCTCCATTACTTTCCCCCAAGACTTCGGTGACAAAGACGCAGTTTCTTCAACACAGCGACGCACCTTATGGATCTCTGTTCTCATCTTGGGTTGTCGCCGTATAGAAGGGTTTAGTAAATCGTCAATCAGGATTCTTTGGTGCCAATCCGTTTTTTGTTTTGTTTTTTGTGACCCTTTAAAGAATGGAGATGTCTTCCAGCCGAATAGTATAGTTTAACTGGCGTCACTACTCACCGAGTTAATTAAGACAGTTTTTTATATCTTAAGGAGCAAAAGGTTGTTCATCTAGATGAATAAAATCGTTTGGTGATAATCTGAAGGATATCGTTACGGTGCTGCCAGACAAAATGTTGGATCGTATAAAGTTTATTTTATTGAGGAGTAAAGAATATCCCTGGAATTAAATCGAATCGTTTTACGACAAAACAAAATCATAGAAGTGTTACAAAGGATTAGATTAAAATACCCATTGAAAGGATAAAGGATGTTATCGAAAGCAATGTTTAATCCTCTGTCATCAGTCAGATGTAAGAAATAAAAGAATATATTTCCTCATAAAGGAATTGAAAAATATTGACTGTATATGACCGACTACAGTACATCCTGAAACAAAATTATATTATAAACTATATCATATTAATCCTTTGACTGACCGACATTTTAGTTTACATTCTTTGCCCAAAGACAAATTTTCATTTCTCATGCCTATGTATTGACTCCACAACACTCTCCACCATCTTATCAAATATATATTTCCACCTTCAAAATATTTTCTTTCATCCTCGCTTTAGTCATTCATCCCGCGTCCGGTAACCACTGTGCCAATTCTTGTTGCATTTATCCATCTGTCTGCACGTCCATTTTTAATTATTTTAACGTAATAACCACATCTAACCTACTATCTTTGAGCTAAATGTCAGATACAGCTATTCTACATTTCCTACCTTGATGACTTTGCTCTTATTTGAATCTCATCTTCCCCCTTGTTTGTGCATCACCCTTTTTTATCAATTCGTATATGTTCTAATTAATTAATTTTCATTTATTTTCCTTGCGAGCTCATGAGGAACTCAAAGTTATATACATTTGAGGATAATATGCTAATGGCTAAATTTCTTTTGTTGTGTTATGGTTCCTGTATGTGTATAAGCGTGCTCGTATGCAGGCATATGTGATTATATGTATACATGCCTTTCTGCTTGCATATATTGCACGTATTTTGGGCACCTGTGTGTGTGTGTGTTTGTGTGTGTGTGTGTGTGTGTGTGTGTGTGTGTGTGTGTGTGTGTGCGCGCGCATGTGTAAAAATCATCACATTGTAGTGACGTGACGCACCCTACGACCCGTCACACACTGAACAAAGAAATCTTCGGAGCTAGCCTTTCCAAGTTCCCGTAGTGCGTAGTTCGCAAGAACAGTACCGACCAGCACACACAACAACATCTCCTCGTCCAATCTTCTAGCCGTCCCATCGAGCCTCGCCGTCATCATCTGCTACCGCCTCGCTGACGTTAGGCTCCACGTCCAGCTACAACCATAAGCTCCACTAAGCTGTGGCCTTAGTCCGAGCTTCACCTACATTTCTCATGTAACCCTTCTAGTGTCGCACCTTGTGGCTAATTACCAAAAGAAAGAGATTAGATATTTTGTTTTTCATTTGTCCTGCCGTTGTTCCGAACCAAATACTACTACAACATAATACGCAGGCATGATACAATCAACTGTTGTCAAATTTGCCCACACATACAAGAACGTGACATGTATGAACACGCTTGCACAAACGATAGAAAACTTTCAGATGATTTTACAGGTGAACATCAGTGAAGAATCTTAAAATAACAGAAAAGATACTATATATTTCTCTCTTTGTTGAGCCAAAATAAAGAAAGATAGGAAACGTGAGAAGAGATGTGATACTTGTGGATCAATCTGGACAAGAGATTTCTCAGACAATGACGCAGAGATACTGTGCACGCGCGTGTAAGCACGTAAAAGGGGACAAAAAAATCTGACCCAGAAGCAGAAAATAAAGAAGAAAAGATTCTCTGCTGGGAAGGCAGACAGGTTGAAAGATCAAGCAACTGAGACAGATTGACAGAGAGATAGACAGACAAAAGAGTCCAGAAACACAGACAGACAAGAAAGGAAATTGGGGCAAAGGTATACGGGTCATGATAGATTAAGCAAGACAGACAAATAGACAGATGGACAGATACACACACACACACATACACACACACACACACACACACACACACACACACACACACACACACACACACACACACACACACACACACAACATAAACATGCACATACACACACACACACACACACACATACATACATACATACACATGCAGATGCACACCACACACACATATATACATGCACATGCACAAACGCACGTAAACACACACACACGCGCGCGCGCGCGCGCGCATGCATGCATGCATAGAGAAAGAGACAGTCAGTCAAGAACACAAGTAGACATATGTACAGACAGACAAGTAGACAGAAAGACATTTAGATAGACATAGAAGCCAAGTAAAAGTTAGACGAGAAGGTGTCTTGTGTCGAATGACACAAAATGTAACATGGTGGAATGACGTCATATATGTGACGTAAATTGGATGACGTCACAGGAAATGTGATGGTATGATGATGGGAGATAAACAAAACTGACGAAGGAAGGAACTAGATGCACAGAGAAGAACGCGATAGATCGGGAAGGACCGTGATGGAAATGATGAAAGAGGAAATAGGGAGACATTTTTGAAAAACGCAGAGAGAAATAAATGACAAACGATAATGGTGGAGTTGTGAGTACAGAATCATGGAGGATATTTCAAGTGAAGATTTTTTTAATTAGTTAATCAATATTCTCGAAGTTAGTTTGCTTGGGTATGGAAGAAGAAATCTCACCCACTCGTCCCATTCACTTGCGCCACGCCTGAATTCGTAGTCAGGATGTCGATCAAGAGAAAATGTGCGGTACTTATTCCGGTGGATCCTGGATCTTTTCCAGACCCTTATCCACCAATACTAAACCTCGCCAACTTCTTCTGTTTTGTATGTTTTAAAAACGTGTGGCGCGTTGGTTTTAATCTCCTTCCGTAGCACACAGACCCCAGTTTTAATTGAACGCTCACCATCGTCAATTATTTGATTTGGATGTCTGAACACTTAGGGCAAAGGTGCCTGTTGTGGTTGCATCTAAACACCTGCTGAATTTTTATTAGGTTACTTTAGGTCATACATAGGATATGGGGTCGTGTTTTATCAGAGTAAAACATATTTAATCAAACCGAGTTTCCCCCAGAGTTTTAGAATAAGGAAAGTTTAGGAGAGTAATCTTCGGGGTTCATCATAACTTCTGAAATAAAAAAGGAAAGGTTCGAAGCCTCGAACGTGTTTCGAGATGAGATTAAATTCTTTCTTATGCAAAGATACGATCCAAAACTTTGGACAGCAAAGGTCGGGAAGTCATTTAGGTTCCATACTCGGCGGGGAAGTTTCGACTTTGTAAAAAAAAAAAAAATGATAAATAAGTGAATAGATAGATTGGATATTTCTGTAATGCCATAAATGATCTATGAGCCAATAAGAAGTCTATCAGCTCTAGGAAGGTGAATATGTTCATTATTTATATATATATATATATATATATATATATATATATATATATATATATATATGTATATATATATATATATATATGTATATATATATATATATATATATATATATATTTATATACATATATATATATATATATATTTATATATATATATATGTATATATATATATATATGTATATATATATATATATATATATATATATATATATACACACACATATATATATATATATATATATATATATATATATATATATATATATATATATATATATATATATATATATATGTACATATATATATATATATATATATATATATATATACATATATGAATATCTACCGTCGCGCGCACACAAGAAAATAAAATAAAAACAAAAAACACGAAGACTTACACGCACACATACATATTCACACACACATGCGTATACACACACGCGCGTGTGCGTGTGTGTATGTGTGTGCCTGTGTGCGTGAGTAAATATGTGTTTTCTAGCGTGCATGCCTTTGCGTATATTTAATCAATTATTTCCATCTTTCACAGCAGGAGTAGGTTCTACTATCCACAATTTATTTTTAGTCAATCACACCAATTGTTCTCTTTCTCGTTTTCTCTTACAACGTATTGACAAAAGAAATATTTCAATATCCTCGAGGGAAAAAATAAAAGAAAAAACATGTGGGTAGTTCATTCAGGGCCTAACACTGGTCAGCCAAGAGGTCAACATCGTGGGCCAAGAGAACAAGCTGCTTGTTGGCATCTTTATCCAAGCCAAACCTTTCTGGGAGGAAATCTTCAAATAAAGATTGAAAAGACGTGGGAAGGGATTGGGTGGGGATATCCTTCTTTGGGTGCCTAGGCTGCTTAAAATCCCATCCGGGTTGTCCCCACGCTGAAGAGGAAGGGTTCCTCTGCCCTGTCGTAATGATCGCGATCAATGTGATCTGAAATGTCCTCAGGATGTCGCTCATGAATAAAACTCTTGACGGAAGAATGAGCGTAGAGGAGAGGAGGAAATGGCCCGATCGTCTTTTCCTGGTGAGGTGGGGTGGGGGGGGGAAGGTGGTCGGCGCTCAGCCGTTTAACGAAACCACGACAAGGCAGACTGAGTCGTGTTTGAACGAAAGATGAGAAAGAAAACGGAAAGAAAATCACATCTCTACCTTTCGGGAAGGATCGTCAGATTTTGTTTTCTTACTAGAAACCTTCTAGTTTCTAAGGACTAATGAGAGTTGCTTAGAGTTCTAGATCCTCAATTTCTAGGAGGATTCACGGGAGCCATGGCTTGCTATGTGGGTGACCAAACCTCTTTGAATAAACGAAATCTATTGACATTAGCTATAATAAAACTCTTGGAAACTTCACTACACTAAAAGATTTTCTTAGATGGCTTTAGCCATTTCAGACCTCTCTCCATACCTAACTGTATCAGCCATCAATCATAACGTAACCTTTATCTCCTTCTACTTCGTGATGTTCTGTAACATTTGATTATGACAACTGTCAATTTTATTCCATCAGGAAGCAGAATTGAGCTAAAATTGTTTATCAAATTAGACTCTCCATTCTGTCTTGGATCTATTTCCTCAGAAGAAAGAAATGATTTCGTGTTACCCAAAGCAAACTGTCGATTCCATATTTTCCTGAATTTGACCCCGTCTGGTGGTAGACCCAAAGAAATGCAAACAGCATCTACAGATCAAAGGATTACAAAGGCGGAGCATGCCGACAGGAGACCTTTTGGTCCATATCTAGGTCGGATGCGAAAAAAATCATCATAATAATAAATGAATAAACAAAAACTATAATTATGTAAATAACAAATAAATAGATAAATAATCAAAGGCTTTACTGTAAAAGAACATTCTGTGCTGCTGTGTCCTGTCACGCCACCATGACCCTTCAGTGTCATACATACATACATATACCAAGGCTTTTTCCCCCTTACAAGGGGGGTAGCCAAAAAGAAAAAGGCATAAAATCATTCCCACCCATTCCATCCCTGAATACACTCCACACCCCTCCACCCTCCCTCTTATCTTAGCACCTCCTGAAACGACGGGTCATCCCTGCACCTTGTCCACTGCCCTGGGTCAGAAGCAGTGTCGCAAGACACAGCACATCCACAGCAAGGCCGCTTCATTAAATCGGTGACCTCCCCTCTCATAATGTCATAATGACACAAAAACAAATGCCCCACATGTTTTGTGTTTTTAGTAATGTTGGATGTGGATACATCATCATGTCAAAGGTTTTGTGCAAGTACAAAATAATTTCTCTAGTGCTTACGAATGCTCCATATATTTTGTCTTTTCAGTAATGTTGGTTGTTAATACATCATGTCAAAGATTTTGTGCAAGTACAGAATAATTTCCCTAGTGCTTACGAATGCTCCATAAGTTTTATCTTTTCAGTTATGCTAAATGTGAATCCATCATCACGTCAAAGGTTTTGCATAAGTACAAAATCATTTCTCTGGTACTTGGGAATGTAAGTATGTGCTTGGTACTTGAGAATGTAAATTTAATGTTTCTGCATGAGGGGACGGAGAGTGGGGTCGCTGATCAAATGAAGTCTTTGTTAATTAATATGTCGTCATTGTAATAATATATATGTCGTTACACCTTGTGTTCAGAGCTACCAAGCGTTTAATTTGTTATCCTAGATCAGGAGCTTATTAGATATCATCAGGTGTTATAATAACTTTAGGATTGTATGTTATATTTTTTCAGTGACAAATGATAGATTCTTGGCGTTCTTGTCGCCTCTCAAGTAACCAAAAGGGTTTAAATTATCTCCAATTACCTCAGTAACGTGGTGTATTGTATACATTTTCCCGTGTTGATTCCAGACAATTTTATCAAATAACTGAATGAAGGAACCTGAATTTGACGGAACTTAATCTACCAAACATTCGCACAATCCAAGAATCACCCTATATCTTGCACCGTTATACAACAAATCTCCGAAAAATACTTCGTAGATTAAAATTAAAATATCTCAAATAAGTGTGACTAAGAAACTGCCCGTGGAACCGACACTTGGCTTTGAACAGTGTCTAGAAGACGCAAGGCTGACTGACTACAATCTTATGATAATATCAGACACTTGTAGGCTTTTTTTTCGAAGATTCTGCCTCAGGTTTTGGATTCGAACGACGCGCTGGAGTCTCGTTTTCTCATATCACGCCATATCTCACGAGTCTGCTCGTTCTTTTCTCCTCATAACTCGCACATGTACACAGACGTTGAGTTTTCATTCACTGACCGTTTTCAGGTTAGATATAATTGGTAAAAGGAACCTGGACTGTTCCCAAACGAATATTCTTATTTTTTTATCATTTGTTCTGGAGAAGAAACCCTACCGTAAAAACATTCATTGCTATGATAAAGTCACCTAAGACTGCAAATCGTTCTGATAAATTCCTATGACGTCATAATAACGATAACGTCATAACACTAATGACGTCATAATACCTATGAAGTCCTACCACCGATGTCGCCATAACGCCTATCTTATAATATCTATGACGTCATAATAAGGCTTCAGTGAGTAACAGTGACGTCAAAAGATTTTTTTTTTTTTTTTTTACAAACTCCAAGTCTTGTGCATTTCGGTTTTATTGAGACACGAATTTACCCTCCTTTGGTCGCTCTCACAGGAATAGCGAAGCATTCCCTTGGCGTTTAGTCCTGGAGTATTGTCTCTGGGTTTATTGCGCCCTTGTTCTCATCACTCTTGATATTATCGCTTTCCTTCTTTACCGTTAACGGTTTTCAAACGTCTGTTTTGCACAGTTAACTCTACTGGGTCAGAAGCTGTTCATTTGTTATTCACAGATACGACGAGTGCAAAAGAAAAGGATAAAAATTGTATTCTTTCGGCGTTGATGAGTACAGACGATTGTAAGAAGCAGCATGAGGCATGTTGGCCTTTATTTCTTTATTGAGGCACGTTTCATTACAGATCGAAAGATCTTTTGATGTTTTTTTTTTACCCATGGTTTTCTGTTATACACAAATGCAGCGGTCAGAGGGAGAGAAATGTTTACAAATAAAATACAAAAGATTACGAATACAATAACACGACACGCAAAT
>NC_134792.1:48234700-48267200 GCF_046742065.1 Oratosquilla oratoria | reverse complement strand
TCTCAGCCGATTCAAACGCTTTTCAGGTTCAGCATTTGCACCTCGGCTGCACAAGATTGCCGGCACTTCACCCGAATAAACTTAATAAACTACGTCGCCATATTTAGAGGTTAATGGAATCTAGACGACGATTTACTTCACTAGTTTTCAGAGTCCAATTCCTCCAAATGTTTAGCTTTACCCGTTTCGAAATCTTACTTCTCGTTCATTACGAAATGTTTCATTTTTTTTTCTTTCATTTGCGTATCTCGAAGTGAACTTTTCTAAAATCTTATGAATGATTTGAGATTTCTAAACTAGCCTTCTGAAGACATACATCCGTTTATGTTTCACCTTTTATGGCATATTTCTCGTCTCTCATCAGACGATTCCATTCAGCAGTGAGGGTTACCAACCATGCCATCAAGATCGTTAGTATACAAAAAAAATTCTCCTCAATTTCGATTTCTCTTTTTAATCTTCCTACATCCTACATAATCCACCACAGGATGTTTGTGTGTGTGTGTGTGTGTGTGTGTGTGTGTGTGTGTGTGTTTGTATGTGCGTATGCGTGTGTATGTGTATATGGGGGGTGCACGTGTGTGTATGTGTGCACGCGCGTGTGTGTGTGCGTGTGTGTGTTTCTGCGCGCATGTGTGTGTGCGTGTGTATGTGTGCCTGGGCACGCGCGCGTGTGTGTGTGCATGTACACGTGCGTGCATGTGAGTATACGTCTGCATTCCACTTTTCATCTTAACACAGTCTCTTGGCTTCTCTATATTCAAGTTTTATGAAGGTGCCAGAGCTGTCAGCAACGAACGAGGGAAGGGAAAGGGTGATTGTGAGCGGCCTTCCAGGGTGTGGACAAGGAGGGAGTCGGAAAGGAAGAGGAGAGAGAGGAGAGAAGAAGAGGAGGAGGAGGAGGAGGAGGCGTTGGAGGAGGAGGAGAAGACATTCGCGCAGTCTCAGAGAGAAATGTTTCATCTTGTCTTCAGAACCTAGTAGACGGATCTTAGATTCCCTCGTTGGTCCTAGAGAACGCACCAAAGTGTAAAAGTTGAAGTAGTAACTTCAGGTTAAGAGAGTAATTTTGATTTTGATTGGATATATCTTCCTACTCGTGTGAGTCCGTGTATGTGTGTGTGTGTATCTGTGTGTGTGTGCGTGTGTATCTGTGCGTGTGCGTGTATCTGTGTGTGTGTGTATGTGTGTGTGTGTGTGTGTGTGTGTGTGTGTGTGTGTGTGTGTGTGTGTGTGTGTGTGTGTGTGTGTGTGCGTGTGTGTGTGTGTGTCTATGACTCTGTACCTGGGCACCTGTACATCCTGACTCAGCGCGTCTTCAGGGACCCTGAAGACTTCCGAAGTCTGTCTCATCCAGTTCGACTTTTCTTTTTTCCACGAAGAATGAGGAGAGTTCGAAAGCTGTTGTGTTTCTGTCGTTGTTGGTCTCACGAGACCCAGGGACTCTCTACCTCGCCAATTATTCCCTTTGCAATGGTGACATTCCTTAAGTTAGATCAAACTATTTGGTATAAACAAGAATAAAACCCGTAGAACACGTTACCTTCCCTCAGAGCTGCATAAAATGATTTATCATTACCCAAAATTAATTAGATAATTTATGCCATGAAATTTAAGGGACTCCCGTCGTGAACATTGTGACAAACTTTTATCACTTTGTTATATCTAACGTCAAGCGATTTCCTTCAGATGAGAGATGGCGCCCCAAGGCCAGATAATGGTCTTCCGAATCAACAGCACTCCATAAAGCAGAATGACTTTGTCTTGTGGCATAAAGACAATAAGACGTGTTACCTTCCTGGCGCCGATACTTCTCCCTCTGCGTGCACCTCGCTGCTTCTGTCTGTCGACCCAAATGTTGAGACAATCTTCTTAACATAGGCGAGAATTTCCGCTTACCAGGAGGAGTTATGTACATTATATAAAATGTACATAGACGCATACTGATTAGTCCTCCCACGCCCTTTCTCTCTGGAAAGACGCAGAGTGCGGGGTGATCTAATAGAGGTGTTCAGGTTGATCAAAGGCTTTAACAAGGGTGACGCAAGCAAGATCATCATATTAAGACAACAGGGCAGGACTCTTAGTAATGGATTTAAATTGGACAAATTTAGATTTAAGAAGGAAATAGGCAAGAATTGGTTTGATAATAGGGTGGTCAACGAATGGAATAGACTTAGTAACCATGTAGTAGTGAGCGCTGAAACTATCGGTTGTTTTAAGAAACGGTTTGACAACTTTATGGATGGAGAGAACAGGTGGTAATGGACATGGAACTGCTTAGTGTAGGCCTTATGGTCTCTTGCAGTCTACTTCATTCTTATGTTCTTATGACTCCATTGATCTCTTCTTGAACTTAATCTTATGCTTCTTCCTCTCATCCTTCAACTTCTTGGTCTTCATATTCTCCTTTGTTGTCTTCTTAATCTTATTCTTCATAATTTTCTTCTTTGCTTTCATATTCTTCTTTTATGTCTTCCTCTTCTTATTTCATTTTTTCTCTCTCTTCCTTTTTCCTCTTACACTTCTTTTCTTCTTCTTCTTTTCTTCATCTTTCTCCTTCTTCCTATTCTACTGTTTCCACGTCAGCTGTTCTTTATATTTTCCTTGATCTAGCCAGAGGCCCGTAGTAGCTTTGCAGTTACTTAGTAATTCTTTGTAGCGAACAATCTAATCTTCTTTGAGGTAAAAGTGAAATTTCTTTATATTTCGACCCCAATTCTTTTGTGGCTCCCAAGACTTCATTACTCTCGTAAAGTAGAGCAAGAGGGTCGTGAAATTCGCTTGCATTGGTTCCTTCTCTTCCTCCTATGTTTGGGTAATTAAAAACACAAATTCCTCATAGAAAATCCAAGGACGATGTCGGAAGGCTTGTACTGTGGAAGAGATTACTTGCTCTTAAACTGAATTTCTTTTTCGTAAACCAGGATATCGTAACTACAGGAAACATACATACGCACTCTTCTTCAACTGTTATTGGGTAATTAATTCTCACTTGCAAAATAAATGAACGAGTGATGGACACTGTGTAAAAAATATAAAATACACCGCATTATACATACGTACATACAGACACACACACACACACACACACACACACACACACACACACACACACACACACACACACACACACACACACACACACACACACACACACACACACACACACACACACACACACACACACACACACACACACACACACACACACACACACACACACACACACATAGCTGAGGAAGACCACAGACAGTGATCTAAATATACGAATCATCATTCAACGGTGTATCTTTTCTCTATATGATGGATTTACAGTTCATCTTGCGAGTGTATTAGAACATTTAATTCACGAGTCTCCGATGTGGAACAAAATCTCCCAAACCAGATACACGTCACCAGAGCGACAGCCAATCAGCGTCGAGGTTTCCTGTCAGCTGATCTGTGTCTGGGACATAAAACCCAACGCACCATCACCTGGCTACTCATTTCCCTTCAGACATTGGACTGAGAAGATCTGTTTACATTTTAGTAGTCTCCACCATGGAGAAGGCTCATCAAAGAAGCGAAGAACTCAAGAGTTTACGTGGTAAAGTCAATAGATCTCAGTCGGTTACTTTCATCGAATACAAGTAGTTGGTATTCAACTGTGGATACCTTTATCCTCCTAATACTGGATAAATGAATAGATACACTCGTTTTCTGCTAACAAGAGAAAAATATTTCTTAAGTTAAAGAATACCACACACACAATATATATATATATATATATATATATATATATATATATATATATATATATATATATATATATATATATATATATATAATTACAAAGATTACAAAGGCGGAGCATGCCGACATGAAACCTTTTGGTCCTTATCTAGGTCTATTAAAGGATTTAACAGAGACATTTGTGGTGGACTGGTTAGAAATTGTTCACTTTGCAAACATCATTTTCTTTAGGTCAAGAGCAAACCTTTCATCCCCAGACTTCCTGTGTGTCATTCGAGCGAGCAGGACTTTTGAAAACAACAACACACAAGCTTTCAGATTTGTCAGTGAACCGCTTGAAATTGAAGAAACTATGAAACTGAAACTTTTATCACTGAAATGGCTGAATGTTTTCCGTAATAGATTTGATTTTTATTTCATAATTCTCAACCTGTTTTTAAGTTACAGGAGGAGTTTGCGAACCTAATATAGGTTACCCAGGAACTGTCCTTGAAAATGAGATATCAAAAGTGGTCAACTTTTACAATTGGAGACAGGTCCTGATTTGATATTTTCCTTCGTCAATTCACCTCACATTTTCTCCTGCATGTTAACCTTTGTTTAATAGAAAATGGAAGAAAGCATTAAATTTAGTACACGTCAGAATGAGAGGTACCAACCAATCAAGAAATTAAAAGCACTAAGAAAAGAGAATATCTGTCTGATAATGAGGGTTAACATTGTCATGGAGGGGAGAAAACTGGAGTTTTTTTTTTTTGTTCCTCCCATCAGATGTCGCTTGCTGAAGCTGGGGCCAATGACAATCACAGACGACACAAAACAGCAGTTCCCTTCTAGGTGGCCGTGCTATCACTGAATTTTACACGAGTGAAAGGGAAGAGCAAAAATAAACTCTTTAGACCTTCTGTATTTCACCATTTATTTGCGTTTTGGTTCGTAGTTGCAAATAAAATTTCGTTGTGTTTGTGTAACCAAACGACAGTGTGGTGTGTGAATAATGTCTCACATTTTATCTGGACAGTAAATTACATTTAGAGGTAAGAAACAAGAGCACAGACAAACAGAAAGTTTTGTTGCATGAATGTTCTTCTCTTAGTTTTAAGGAAATAGAAATTGTTAGTTAACAACTTTAGATAATTAAAGAAATATATCACATTTAAATCAAAACCTAGATCATCCTTTGAATACATGCCCATAATCCCTATAATTAAAAAAATCACGAAACGTTATCTTCGTCATTTGTGCTTTTTTCAGTGTTCCTTTGTTATCACTTATCCTCGTAAGCTATTTTCAGATCTCATAATGATTTTTTTCTTCTCCACACACTCCTTTCTCCCCCTGATTATGATTATTTTCCCATTTTCTTTTTACCTTTGACTTACATGATCATCGTTTTCTAAGACACGTGACGTGATCATAACATTGTTGTTTCTTTTAAGTTTTCTTTGACATTCTAACTAGCTTTACTGTTCCTCGTCTCTACTGTTCTTCTCGTTTTTCATCCTTTTCCCTGAAAATGCATCACAAAATAGCTTTCTAATAAAAATCCACTTCATTGACAGCCCGAGATACAAAATAACATTTATATCGGTTCGTGAATCTTGTTTCTTATTCATAATCATATTTCAATTTTACAGCTAAATACTTTATTCAGGGGCCTTGCATTTGCTAGTAGGACTGTTGCTTCTTGAAAATTTGAGATACTTGAGCCTTGCGTTTTCAGATCCCAGTACATATTAAGTTTCATTCTTTTATGTTTACATATTTTTCTGCCCTTCCGGGTTCATTTTCACTCATTTGAAGTTTAATGACTCTTCAAGACTTTCAGTCGCGATACTCCAAACTTCAACTCAAAGTCAGCCTCTCTAATATTAGCCTACTGTTCCTGACTTTTAACTTTTGATTTACTGCGAAAATAAAAGAGAGAATACAGCTGAATCCTAGGGACTATTTATATTTCCAGTAAATAGGAAGATCGGTGGCCGAGCGGGTTATGGCGTCGTTACTCTCGGCGAAGGTCGAGGGGATGGTGGTTCGAACTCTGCCACCGGCGAAATTGAACCAAGGGCATCGTCCTAGCCTCCTGATATGAGGGGTTGTAACGATAAAGCATATCATCATCAGTAAACAAAAGAATGGATTGTAAATCTTACACAAAATACTGACCAGTATGCCTTTTTTTTTGGATATCCATAAGAACAGTTGTCGATAATCACTCTTTTAGACCTACGTTTGTTGTTTTTGCATCAGTCTAGTCTTGTAATTTTTCAATACGAGATGTGATCTAAAACCAATTCTCACCTCACAAACACATTTCCATATTAGTATTTCGTGTGCGAAGATATTCATCGGCAGAATCAAATAAGATGTTGGCAATTAAAATAAAGAAGTATTAGACCCTAATCGAGGTAGAAGTCTGACAATGCAAGTGAAGAAACTTCCTCGAGTTTTGGCCACAAATTGTGGTTAAAGAAATGAAACTTTGATCAGACGTCAATTAAGATGTGTTTTGCTTATGCCTTTTGAAAGTCAAGTAAACTAGAAATTTGGTATGACGCACCAAATCTAGAAGTAAAGGTGAATCACGATATCCAGAATGATTATATATCAGATGAAATTATTCGTTTCAACTCAAAAATACAGGTAAATGGGATTATTTGGTTGACGCAGTATAATCCTTTTGTTAAGTGTGTGAATAAAGAAGGTCTACAAAAGTGCATTGAGATCCACGGAGCTGCCTAGTGTAGGCCTTATGGTCTCTTATAGTCTCCTTCATTCTTATGTTCTTATGTTTTTGTGTTAAAAACGTTGTTTAGAAATCTACATATCTACATTCCCTTGTCGTTAAAACAACCAAAAGCTCTCAGGAAAGAGGCCACCACGAAGAAAACAAAAGAAAGACAACTACCATGAATAAACATGCATCTATCACCCGGCACGATTTTTTCAAAGTCTTCCCGAAACCTGCATGATTAATCCCGGAGAACCTGATTCTTATGCCGCGCTGTTTGTTTTTTTTTTTTTTAAGAAATGTTCTCTATCTCCCTGCATCCTCCACTGATCTAGATTTTCTAACTCGATATGGTGACTTGAATCTAGAACTACACCATGGCATAACTCAAAGATATTTCTTCTGTGCTATACCATACAATTCTACTCGGATAAGGGAGACTTGATTTCATCTTGAATGGGATATCAAAATCTCATTTTGACCAGAAACCTTCGCCCTTTCCTCAGCTGAATAATATCGTCCGATGTAACTTGAGGCAAATCCTTGTAATACACCCTAGTGCTGTAAAGAATTCGATTTAGATACAGCCAAATGCTCCATGGGAAAAAAAAAAACCTCGCGTGACGATATGTAGCTGTCTTCTATCTTCTCGGAACCACTTTTGCCATGGACCAGTTAACCATTCATTGTTCTGCTATTCTATCAGAGTTCTGCAGCCTTGCACAGTCGATGGTGACAAGTGACTGTTACATAGATAGTAGCAGTGAACATTTGTACTTCAAGATTTGAAAATAAATTTACAACTTAATTGCAAAAAATTGATAGTGACATATGACTGTTACATAGATAATTGCAGTGAGCATTTGTACTTCAAGATTTGAAAATAAATTTACAACTTAATTGCAAAAAATTGATAGTGACATATGACTGTTACATAGATAATTACAGTAAGCATTTGTACTTGAAGATTCGTAAATAAATTTACAACTTAAATTCCAAAAAATTGATAGTGACATATGACTGTTACATAGGTAATTGCAGTAAGCATTTGTAATTCAAAATTCGAAAAGAAATTTACAACTTAAGTGCAAAACATTTATAGTGACATATGACCGTTACATAGATAATTGCTGTAAGCATTTGTAATTCAAGATTCGAAAAGAAATTTACAACTTGATTGTAAAAAAATCTCATACAGTAAATGATATAAACCAGACAAGAAAGGCAAACAAAAACTAAAAAGCTGCAGGTTTCATCAAAGTGCATATAGAAATGATCGTTAAATCTTGTAATCAATAAATGTAACAAGATTTCAAGCAGAGGTGTTTGTATGTAACATTTCGAGTTGTCAAGCTTCACTTGAACAGACACAGATACCTGTGAGGTATTTGTAATGTCTTTGTTTTTATATCTATTCACTTATTTACTTGTTTACCAATTATTTTACATTTTTATCTTTATCTATATTTCCTTGTTCATTGATGAGTGTTTATTCCTCTTTTTAATAGTATTTGCATCAGGATTTATATTATCATTACAGTGTACATGTAATGATACTGATGAATAGAATAGGACTGACGATTTAAACACCATATGAGGACGGAGCCTTTATTTGTACGACGTTTCGCTTATTACAGCTTTTTCAAGTAATTAGTGAAACATTGTACAAATAAAGGCTCCGTCCTCATATGGTGTTTAAATCGTCAGTCTTGTCGGCAACTGCTACTTTCATGAAAATAGAATAGGAATTTAAACTAGGGGACATATAGATCCATAACGAGTCAAAATGGGGGGAGGGAGAGAACGAAGCATCTATTCAGTGTTTGTCTAACAGTCTTACTGAACCATCACATTGAACTGTACTACATGCACCCATCTCACCTAGAAGTTTGAACAGTTTTCACTATAAATATTGATATTTCAAACATTATGTATATTTTATCATTGTTTTCAACGCCTCAAATGTTGTTCATAGCTCCATAGTGATCAAATTTGACAGTTTTAGCTTATTAGGTTAGTATTTGTTTTTTATGTGCCTACCCATTTACAGGTATAATAAGTGTGTGCGTGTGTGTGTGTGTGTGTGTGTGTGTGTGTGTGTGTGTGTGTGTGTGTGTGTGTGTGTGTGTAATTCACCATGGTCTTGGATAACGTGTTGGACTCGTGATCGACAGCTACTACCCACCCGGAAGAGAGCTCAGAGCTCATATATGACCGATGTGTGTGTGTGCGTCTGTGTATTTGTTTGTTTGCATGTACAGTTAATTATGATGGTAATAGTAATAAAAATGTAGTGTTAATTCTTGAAATAACCACAGCAGGATCTCTCCTATATATTATTCATTTACATTCTTCCCCGTTTTGATGATTAATGATAGTTTTACACGAATCTCCTCATAAGCTTCAGTTATTTGTGCATCTCTCTTTTTCAGTGCAACCGTCCTGAATAAGCATCATTTGATCCCTCAGAAGTTTTACTCTTGTATCCCTTTTAGTTATCTTAACGATTTTGTAATCATGTTTTGATAAAAAGATTTTTAGTCTACCCCCTGGCGAGGAATAAGAGGGAGGAGTCTGTGACACATCTTCTGGTGGTAAAGTTGTGTTCTGTCGACGTCGAGTCTTCAGCCGACAACGTCAAAGCTTCTTTGTGTCTTTTATATATTTTTTCTTTTTCAGATGTTTGAGGAATGTATTCTTTGGATATCTTGTTTTGTTATTTTCTCCATCTGTCGTGTTATGCTTGTTCTTCTTTTATTTTTCTTGTGTCAAATATGTAAACATTTTGTTTTGGGGGAAGGCTTTCTTTCTATTTTGACATTGTCTTTTTTGTATATATTCCCACGTTTTCTTAAAGCCCAATTGCTGTTGTCACTTGATACTCGATTTTCTTTTTTTTTTACCTGTTTTATAATCTTTGTCTTAATGCGGCCTTTCCTCGTTTTCATTTATTATTTTGTCCCTTGTTGTGAAATTATATTTAATTTTCATTTGTCTCTTTTTTTATATTTCTGTCTTTCTCTCTCTTTTTTTTCGTGAGGATTCATTTGAAGTAAGATTTATTCCTATTTGATTCGTTGTATTCGCTTTGCTTTTGTATTTCACCAATTTCATACCTGAAATTTTATTCAAGAAATAACAGTCTTTGCTTTCCTTTTCTTCTCTTCTCATTTTTTATTTTTTTGCATGCAGATGTTTTATATTTTCTCTTGTATATCTGTGCTAAGTTCAGATACCTTGCATGCATATATTTTACATTTCCTCTTGTAAATCTGTGCTATGTTCAGATACCTTGTGCTCTTCGATGATAGCACAGCAATTTTTTTTATGAAAACTTGTTCAGATTTGTATGACTGTTGGTGCTCAAACTTCAAAATGTACCAGGCGAATATTTAGTGTAACGACAACCACCACTGATGATATAACAACATCAATATTTTTTATGATGATGATGATTGATGATTGTTGATGACATAACACTATAGATATCTCACTTTTATTAACACATCTAAACTATGAACAGACGGTTTCTTGCAACCGAGATGACGAACCCCGGGCTGAAAGCGATCTCAATCGACCGAGGACCCTTCACGCTTGGCTCGCTCACCCCTAACTCATCGAAGCGATGTTTCCCTGACGACGACGACGACGACGACCACGGAATTCTATCCCATTCTGTCTTCAGTCAGCTGTATCGGGCGGGCTCGCGTCCATCCTCCTTCCACAACTCAGACAATACTATCCATAAATTTCCTGCGCTGTCTTTCCTCCCCCTTCTTCCCCTGGGCACTTATCCTGATGCCTCTTCTCCCGCATAGAAATTCCCGTCCTTAGCCGAACAGAAATCCATAAAGTATGTCGCTGGGCTGAAGGTGTTTATGTAACTCTGTTGATTCTAAACAGCTTTGTGTATAGAAATGTAATTGGATTGAGACAAACTAGTAGATACAATAGATAAACTAGAAATGGAACTGGATTGAGACAAACTAGTAGAGGCAATAGATAAACTAGAAAAGCAAATGGATTGAGACAAACTAGTAGAGGCAATAGGTAAACTAGAAATGCAACTGGATTGAGACAAACTAGTATAGGCAATAGAAAAACTAGAAATACTACTGAATTGAGACAAACTAATAAAGACACTAGATAAACTAGAAATGCAACTGGATTGAGACAAACTAGTAGAGGCAATAGATAAACTAGAAATGCAACTGGATTGAGACAAACTAGTAGAGGCAATAGATAAACTAGAAATACAGCTGGACTGAGACAAACATGTAGAGACAATAGATAACCTAAGCCAAAAATAAATCAGACTTGATCCCTTCCACAGCCAATATATATTTCGTAGATCCTTATTTTGTTTCCAACCAGAGGATTTGATTCTGTTTAGCTTGAATTAATCCTATCTGAGTAAGACCTAATCAGTCAAGGCCTCATTCAAATTACTCATCTTTTTGGTGAAATTAATCTTTCGCTGAATGAAATCGTCTGTTGTCACCCAAATTAAGAACCTATGAACTCTGTCGTAGCATTGAAAGGGAATCTGTATACAAGACTCAAGGTCAAGTGGTTTCACGAGGCTTGTAACTCACATCTAGAACTCAATAACGTCAGTAGAGAAATGGTCCCGGTAACTAGTATGTCCTGAGACTAGACGTATTTGTAAAAGCGTTCGGTGAGTAACATAGGCCTTAGAACGTTTGTATCTGAGGGAGTAATTTAAAACAAAGTGAAATATATGCGCTGAATGGCCTACCGGGTCCTGCGCTTGGCCTTCGAGCCAAAATTTTCATAAATCAATCAAAGTGAAATAACTTAGTTTGCGCCCCAGAAAAGAGGATAAAGATTCGGTTTTGTAATATGTCGTCGACAATTTACCAAAGTCTCTTTCATTACGGACAATATCGAGCATTTGCTGATAAATGCCCTGGATTTGTGACGTTAGGTGGGAGATTCGAGTTAGCTAATAGGATGCCGCCAGTAGATACAGAATGATCTATTTGAACGTAGGGACCTCTTTGCTACCAAAAAAAATTGCATATATCTGAATAGAATAGCGTGGTTGTAGCGTTAATAAAATTAAAATTATAACTCGTTAAGGAAGGAATTAAAAGAGGGAAGATAAGGTAATGAAAATAAACAAGAAAATCCCGCCTTTCTTCCTGCTACTGAGAAATTTACACGCTATCGACAGAAATTTCTCATTTGATTAGCCACTAACTTTCCTCTGGGGGATATTGATCACGAAACAAAAGCAATATCAATTGCCATTTTTGTCAAATCATTTTATGGAATGAAATCTTTATCCATGTAATCTTAAGCATCTCATTTAAGAATTTTAGCTTTAACATCAAAACGCGCCTAAAAGATATAGCATGAACCCAATAACTTTATTCATCGAATGTATAGACTTATGATTGGTCAATATCTCTCAGGCTGAATTATGACTTTTAACATCAACCTTTGTCAAATTTAGGAAGTATTCGTCAGAATTACTGTAGTAACATTTCAGCCAGGTAAAGACTTGAATATCATGCTATATTGTAGCCAATTCTATTTTTCTAGGAAGTTTTTTTGCTTAGTAAAATATCTCCCACTGATGCGCTCCTTTAATGTATTTCAATGTACAATGTACTGTCATGAGGATTCCATTTGCGCAAATACTGCATATTGGGACACTCTACGGGTGTGACAATCCATGTTTCACGTTATTTTCCCTTAAAGGTCAGATATCAACAGATATACCATTCGCTAAAAATCATCGTATTGCTCGAAAAAGTACTTTTTAAAAGCATGCAAATAAAGTTTTTACCTATTACAGAAGAATTTATTCAGAAAATTCACTTTTAATTGCGCCTCGCATACCACTTTTCCGAAGTCTAGATATTCAGAATAACAATATTGTTTGTTTGGCAACTGTGACGTCACGAACGCGGAATTCCCCGAACCTTTCCCGAAGCGCACGGGCGGAATGTTTCGAATAGCAGACGACGCAATGAAATGAAGACAAAACTGTTTTTTGCCAAATTTGATAAGATGTAGATGGTGGAATTATATAGAATACTGTCAGTATGTTTTTTTTATGTACATTAAACTGTAAATACAAAAAGTTATGGAAGTCTTGATATCTGACCTTTAAAGGTCAGATATCAAGACTTCCATAACTTTTTGTATTTACAGTTTAATGTACATAATAAAAACATACTGACAGTATTCTATATAATTCCACCATCTACATCTTATCAAATTTGGCAAAAAAAACAGTTTTGTCTTCATTTCATTGCGTCGTCTGCTATTCGAAACATTCCGCCCGTGCGCTTCGGGAAAGGTTCGGGGAATTCCGCGTTTGTGACGTCACAGTTGCCAAACAAACAATATTGTTATTCTGAATATCTAGACTTCGGAAAAGTGGTATGCGAGGCGCAATTAAAAGTGAATTTTCTGAATAAATTCTTCTGTAATAGGTAAAAACTTTATTTGTATGCTTTTAAAAAGTACTTTTTCGATTATTTTTAGTGAATGGTATATCTGTTGATATCTGACCTTTAAGTCGGTCACTAAAAGCTTTCTTAATGAGAAGCTGAATGCTTTGCCTTACGTATTAAAACAAGAAGTCGAAATGTTAATCCTCAAAGCACACTCTGAATAGAAATTGGACCCTTTCTATTTATGACCCAAGGTCAAAGTCAAACGTGCCACGCGACACAGAGTTTTGAGGATTTTTGTTGTTTGATCATACCTAATCATTTGAATTTGGTGACACTTTGTGAATTTTATTGTAGGAAAAGAACTGTTAACCTCAGGGATTTGAGGGACTAGGACCCGTTCTGGTGATGTTTTTTATATGATGAGACACCTGTTGACAAATACATACAGAGAGAGAGAGAGAGAGAGAGAGAGAGAGAGGAAGACACAAACACCTATACCACACTTTATTGGAAGTATTCATGTGATTTTCAAACGTAATCTACTTGTTTTCTAATTTTTCAACCAATTTACTACCTTGAAACAACTTACCCTTCTCTTAGGTATTACATAAAAACATAAGAATAAAGGAGACTGCACGAGGCCATAAGGCCTACACTAGGCAGTTCCATGTTCATTACCACCTGTCATCCCCATCCATAAAGTTGTCTAACCTTTTCTTAAAACAACCGATAGTTTCAGCACTCACTAGATGGTTACTAAGTCTATTCCATTCGTTGACCACTCCATTGGAGAACCAGATCTTGCTTATAATATCAAGCACAATCTCACAAAAAAGGGAACTTTGTAGTTTCCATTATATGTTCCTAAATCACAAGCATGGGTCTCTGCGTTGATTACCCACACAGTGAGATAAAAGCAGTTTGCATTTTGTAACTTAATGAGCAAATTTTTTCGCGAGTCAATTTGTTCGCGTTTGGTCTTCGGTCACTTAAAGGTCAAGCACAGAAGCACAAATTGCTCATTATCCCTTCAAATACATTTGCGCTTAGTGTAGACCTAATTGTACCCATAACCAGACGATTTTATTCAGTTTAATGAAAGGCTCATAGCTTAAACAGGGTTTTAATTTATTTATCAAATGCCTCTCTTAAGGCAGGAGATAGCCCCCAGCTGAATAGAATTGTCTGAAATTTGGTGCAACAAATTTTATGCAGAGCGCCACGCTGCCAAACTAAACCGGCTAATTTTGTCCAGGCCTGTCAAATAACTGTCTATCTTGTTTCGTTATTTCAATAATGGAGTCGCTGTGTCTCGACACAGTTCGTTCGTTATTGGAATCATTTATCCACGACACTGCTCGGCCAGGCAGTGTAGGGAGCGACAACAACAACAACAGACCTAAATCTAGTGGGCGACGGGTTACTTTAAATCAAACAGAGGCGGAGACCTTTGTTGGAACACATTCGCTTAGCGCTAACAAGGATAAAATATATGACGTTTGTCACCGTGACTCTGCCCCAGGAGCTCAGGAGAAGGTGGAAGACGCATTAAAGGGTTTGTCTCGTCCTCCTGCTTCCGCGTACTAAAAGGATCGTGAGGTTCAAAATGGTTTCAGGCAAGGAAGTCCACACCTCCTGTCTCCTTTGAATCTGGGGTGAATCAAGACTATGGATGACACCTTTTCATGACCAGAGATGTTGTTGAATGAAACATTATATTCATTAATATGCTATCAGTTGTTTTAAGAAACGATTAGACAACTTTATGGATGGGGATGACAAGTGGTGATGGATACGGAGCTGCCTAGTGTAGGCCTTATGGTCTCTTGCAGTCTCCTTCATTCTTATGTTCTTATATATATATGTATATGTATATGTACATGTATAGACACGTGTAGATGAAAGTAGATTTGTTCCCATACATATGTGACCATATTTCCAATAATACACGCATACACACACACACACACACGCACACACACACTCATGTGTGTTTGTGTACGTGTGTGTATGTGTGTAGTTATGCTTCTCTGGGCGTCTGACATAGATATGAACTCGTTAACAAAGCCATAATTGCTCTGCTGACTCTGTATGAAGGTGGGGGGTCGCGTTTGGAGGATCGTTCAAACGTGTTAAACGGTCACTCAACCGCCAACGAACGTCAAGACCGTTAATGACCGTTTGTTCCTCCGTCGACCTTTGAATAGGTGAAACAGTCACTGTGGGAATTTTTATCGTTTTGATTATTCTAAAAATATTAATGTTTGTCAAAAAATAAAGGACATTTGAATAGGTGAAACAGTCACTGTGGATTTTTTATTGTTTCGATTATTCTAAAAATATTAATGTTTGTCAAAATTAAAAACATTTAAATAGGTGAAACAGTTACTGTGGGAATTTTTATCGTTTTGATTATTCTAAAGATATTAATGTTTGTCGAAAAATAAAGAACTTGGCGTCAAGATTTAACTTTTTGAAATGCGTCGGCTGATTACATTTTTGATCCCTTGACTATTGTAGTCCAATTTCAAATATTTTGTGATGTTCACTTGATCGCTTTATTCGTTTGTTTGTTTCTCTATATATTCATTTGCTTATTTTTCATCTACATACGTATTTATTTATCATTTTCCTTTCTTCATTAATTTACTTATTCATTTACTTGTTTATTCATATATTTATTTATTTGTCTATTCGTTTATTTATTTGATTATTTGTTTATTTATTAATTTATTAATTTATTTGATATGTTTACTTATTATGTATCTATCTTATTTGATTATTCATTTTTCTGTATCTATTTATTAATTCTTTTTCATTCATTTATTCATCTATCTATTTATTCAAATATTTATCTATCTATCTATTTATTCATTTGTGTAATTATGTGTTAACTTATCTTTTCATTCAATCATTTATCAATTTGTTTGTCTGTTTATCTATTTATCTATCTATATATCTATCAATCTATCTATTTACAGTATATACATATATATCTATTTACCTATTAATTTTCTATCAATCTGTTCATTTGTTGATATATTTATTCATTGTCTACGTATTTATTTATTTGACTAGCTATCTATTCATTCATTCATTAATTCGTTTCATTTTATTTATGTTTTTTTGTGGTCTCAGGGTATTGCTGTGTGTGCTAAAATACCATGAATTTAAACTTATCTTTAAAAGAAAGAAAAATATACCCAAATAAGATATGAAACATAATTTTATATCCCTGTTCACTTCAGGACATGACTGTATAAAACAAAAACTATCATCTAAGTTGAATAGAATTGCCTGACGTTTATTCTAGATATTTTCTAGCTCATGAAAACCAAGAGTGTTCTCTTAGATTAATAAA
Source organism: Oratosquilla oratoria (assembly GCF_046742065.1). Lineage (NCBI taxonomy): Eukaryota > Metazoa > Arthropoda > Malacostraca > Stomatopoda > Squillidae > Oratosquilla > Oratosquilla oratoria. Next base: position 48,250,942 of record NC_134792.1, on the reverse strand, counting down.
ATTGTTTTGTGTAAGCTGAGACAAAGTTATTAGAATAACAGAGAGGGGGAACATCGTGTTTGTCAATAGGAAGTGATTATCCAATTTGCATCCAATGGAACCTGGGGATTTGCTCGTTGTTGTAATCGCATTATTGAGGGGTAAATCGTAGGAAATCCAGGTTTATCATGAAGGTAAAATCGACGCTAAGTTCCAGTTAATTGTGCTGATGGGAGGAGAAAATGCGAACTGTATTGCTTATCGCAAATCGGAAAGTAGATGATTGTGATGGAACTTATGATGATCCATTTGTATATCACGGGGAAGGAGTGTGTGATGTTTATGTGTCTTGGCAATCATGTACGATGATCAAGGTTAGACAATGTGTTGATAAGATTCAAGAACTGTAATCGAGAAGACCATAATGATTACTGTAATGAAACTTATGCTGATCCATGTGCACATCACGGGGAAGGAGTATATAACGTTCATGTGTCTTGACAATCATGTACGATGATCAAGGCTAGATAATGTGTTGATAAGATACAAGAACTGTAATTGAGAAGATCATAATTATCTGTTCGTGTGTAAAGGAAGAACTATTGTTGGAACAGTAAAGACAATCGAACAGAAGCTATGAATTGTTTCATTACTTCCAAGAGGCTAAACAAAATGATCCTCAATTCTTCGGTCTGAGGTCTGAAAAACAACGACATGACGTCAGCCAAAAACAAAAACTACTAGTCTTGTCACCACGTCATGTGGACGAAGAGTTATGACACTGAATACATCATCCTGGTAATGACAAGGGCTCATTACAATGCCAAATCAGCATCACCATTAACGACTTGATAACCTTTGGAGCGAATTGGGATGAGTTACGAACAACGCATGACAGACCATCCATGGAAGTCAATAACAGGTTTCGGTCAGATTCGAGTAAGATTTATTTCGTTGTATAAAACATTAATTGTAAATGGTTGACCTTATTTATTGTAAATGGTTGACTGTTTATTGTAAATGGTTGACTATTTATTGTAAATGGTTGACCTTATTTATTGTAAATGGTTGACCTTATATATTGTAAATGGTTGACCTTATTTATTGTAAATGGTTGACCTTATTTATTGTAAGTGGTTGACCTTATTTATTGTAAGTGGTTGACCTTATTGTAAATTGTTGACCTTATTTATTGTAAGTGGTTGACCTTATTTATTGTAAGTGGTTGACCTTATTTATTGTATGTGGTTGATTTTATTTATTGTAAGTGGTTGACCTTATTTATTGTAAATGGTTGACCTTATTTATTGTAAGTGGTTGGCCTTATTTATTTTGAATTGTTGACCTTATTTATTGTAAATGTTTGACCTTATTGTAAATGGTTGACCTTATTTATTTATTTATTTGCATCCGACGTAGTTATGGACCAAAAGGTCTCCTGTCGGCAAGCTCTTACTTTGTAATACCCGTACCAGATTCATTATCGTTGTTGTAGGAAACTGTAGTGCTCTAGTGCTTCCTATTGTATTCCAGTTGTATGCTGTTAGCGTCTTTCTACGTCTTGTTAAATGAAGAGTTATTGGACTTTTTCACATAACAAAGAACGACCAGAGGCAATTCACAAAAGTAACGGTTTGCAACTAATTTCTATTCAATTTCTCAGGCTCTACATCTCTATTTTCTTCTTCTTCTTCTTCTTCTTCTTCTTCTTCTTCTTCTTCTTCTTCTTCTTCTTCTTCTTCTTCTTCTTCTTCTTTCTTCTTCTATCTTCTTTCTTCTTCTATCTTCTTTCTTCTTCTATCTTTTTTCTTCTTCTATCTTTTTTCTTCTTCTATCTTTTTTCTTCTTCTATCTTCTTTCTTCTTCTTCGTCTTCTTCTTCTTCTTCTTCTTCATAGTTGACTGTTGATCTGATTACGAGCAACAAATCTATTTCTCTACTGATGACATTTGATTTTGTGTGTCGACAAATATATAGAATATTACAGAATAATACTTAATAATGTTAGTTTTCTTGCTAGTGCCTTTATCAATTAATTAACCCAAAAGCAAATCTCATCTCCGCATCATAAATAGTGACAGTTTTGTTTCGAGTGAAATAGAAAATGTCCAACAATATCGTGGTTCTCATGACGACGTAGATTTATCTATTTATTTATTTATTATTTAATTATTTCTTTATATATCTATTTATTTGTTTGTTTATTTATTTATTCATTTTTGCATTCACACACCAAGTTGAAAGACGTCAAACGATTATCCAATACAAATAATGGAATTGGAACCCTTGTCTCAAGGGTGTTTAGTACCGACTGCTGATCCTTCTGCGCATGTGTCGTGTAGACAGCTTATCAGAAAGCGAGTCGTCAATCTTTTAGAAATTACACGAAATAAAACCAAGCGAATAATCCAGAAGTATGATTGAGTATTCATATAAGCCTGTGGGGTCCTCTTGTACGTTCTAGCCTTTCTCAATTACGAGCCACCTGTGTATGCATTGGTGTGATTGGATCTTAGACATGATGTTCTTTGTATGAGATGAAGCCTGATCGACGTTTCGCTTATCCCAGCTTTATCAAATACATCTTGTACAGTCCAGCTTTATCAAGTACATCTTGTACGCTCCAGCTTTATCAAGTACATCTGGTATAGTCCAGCTTTATCAAGTACATCTTGTACAGTCCAGCTTTATCAAGTACATCTTGTACACTCCAGCTTTATCAAGTACATCTTGTACACTCCAGCTTTATCAAGTACATCTTGTACAGTCCAGCTTTATCAAGTACATCTTGTACAGTCCAGCTTTATCAAGTACATCTTGTACACTCCAGCTTTATCAAGTACATCTTGTACAGTCCAGCTTTATCAAGTACACCTTGTACAGTCCAGCTTTATCAAGTACACCTTGTACAGTCCAGCTTTATCAAGTACATCTTATATAGTTCAGCTTTATCAAGTACATCTTGTACAGCCTAGCTTTATCAAGTACATCATGTACAGTTTAGCTTTATCAAGTACACCTTGTACAGTCCAGCTTTACCAAGTACATCCTGTACAGTCCAGCTTTATCAAGTACATCTTGAACACTCCAGCTTTATCAAGTACATCTTGTACAGTCCAGCGTTATCAAATACACCTTGTACAGTCCAGCTTCATAAGTACATCCTGTACAGTCCAGCTTTATCAAGTACATCTTGTACAGTCTAGCTTTATGAAGTACATCCTGTACAGTCCTACTTTATCAAGTACATCTTGTACAGTACATCTCGCAAAGTAAAGGCTCAGTCTTCACATGTTGTTTATTCTAATGGACAATATTCTTTCAAGTATATGTGTTGATGTAACGGTAATGTGGCAATACACAGACTCACTGTACAGAAAGGGAATGGTTTGCTTGTGACGATATCGGACGCAGAACCTTCATAAACATTTATGGGTGTCTGTATGTAACGGCGGTAAAAGTTACTATTTCGGTAATATGACCAAAATATTCGATTGTGCTTCCAGTATTTGTAACATTCTATATTTCAAAAAATTTTGCTCCAAATATTGGAGATTTCTTAACATTATATTTCCAGTAGAGGCAGCTATCTGTGTGTTTGTATTCGTACGTGTGTGTGTGTGTGTGTGTATTTACCTAAATGTATTTACCTAATTGTATTATACGGGAAGGGGAGCTATGCTCGTGGTGTCCCGTCTTCATACCTCGCGTCCCGTCTTCATATCTCGTGTGTGTGTGTGTGTGTGTGTGTGTGTGTGTGTGTGTGTGTGTGTGTGTCGGATAAAAGGTGATTATAACTTATATACTTCTTCAAAATCTTTAAACTTCCCATATTTTTTAACTTTATAAATATAACGTTTCCCGCTGAGTACACCTTGGTTCTTAATCCCACACTTCCCTACCGCCACTTTGGCTGACGTTTGAGCTCCGGACATAAAACAACACCCAATTCCCAAGGTGGGTTTGTGCCCTAAGCTCAAACGTCAGCACAAGTGGCGGCTGGTAAGTGTTATATTAAGAGACCGAGGTGTATACGTGTGTTTTTCTGTATAGAAAGTACTTTATGCTGAGGAGACAATATTGTTTAGGAAATATATCAAAATCCTCTGTATGCATGAAAAAAATGGTCAGGATTTGAAAGCATGAATACATACATACAAACATACATACATACATACATACATAATACATACGCACACATATACATACGTACAGACACACGTGCATACATACATGCATACATACATACATACACACACACATATATATATATATATATATATATATATATATATATATACATACATACACAGATACATATATGCATACATACATATATACATCTATAAATTCGTATATACACACATTTATGCATTAACTAAATGAGTTTTCAACTTATACGGTGGGTGGGTGGTCAAGGAATACATTCACCTTTCACCCATCCCCAAATACCCTACACTCACCCCCAAATACTCTACACCCACCCCCAAATACCCTACACCCACCCCCAAATACTCTACACCCACCCCCAAATACCCTTCACCCACCCCAAATACCCTTCACCCACCCCCAAATACCCTGCACCCACCCCAAATACCCTGCACCCACCCCCAAATACTCTACACCCACCCCCAAATACCCTTCACCCACCCCCAAATACCCTACACCCACCCCCAAATACCCTTCACCCACCCCCAAAATACTCTACACCCACCCCCAAATACCCTTCACCCACCCCCAAATACCCTAAACCCATGTATTCCTGTACATAAAAAGGGCGAACCGGGAAAGAATATTAAGAGGATGGACGATGTTGAAATGGTTGTATCAAGAGCGAGGCGAGAGGCGAGACGATAAGTTCTGATGGAGTACAGTGACGACAAAAGGGCGGGGAAAGAAGGAAGAGGAGGAAGTATTTCGTAGAAGAGTCTGAAAGTGTAGATCTGAATTGGTGAGGGAGAAGGTGATGAAGGAAGAGGATGCTGATGTATAGTAGGAGTGTTATGCCTTCATTTTTCAAAATTGTAGTTTACTATATATGTTTTGTCAAACATCAAATGATACTTCTCAGATAAATAACGGGTTTCCAGTCCTAGACATTGTCTTGATTGAAATAGGGAGTCGTGTTATCAGCTGAATAAAATCGTGTGACGTTTGCGTCAAAAGATTAAGGGTAGTGCATTAAAATAATGAGGTGTTAACATTTTGACGTTTTATGAATACTTCCTTTCAGCTGAATGAAGTCGATCACCCTGTGCCACTAAGACAACATAAAAGTCGAAAACAAACGCCAAGGACTCTTAAACACGAAAACGGACTTTGAGAGCTCTATAACTGATCGCAAATATATGAATAAATATAAAATATAAGGACGTGAGAGGTCAGTAGATGAAATGGGAATTGAAATTTCGATAAATGGATAGAAATCGATGGATATGAACAACATTGGTGTACGACTTGGAGAAAGAACTTGGAATAGTGCTATCGTAAAAGGAAAATAGAAAAAACGTAACAAAAGAAAAGGAGAGGAAAAGACGGGGAAGAAAACGCGAGAAAAGGAAATTGAAAAAGAAACTGAATAAAGAAAACGGAAGAACGTGAGTGAAGAAAATGGAGGAACCTGATACAAAACAAAAAAGAGTAATCTAGAAAATGGGGGAACTGGTCTAAAAGAAAACGGAAGGAGCCTAATTAAAGAAAATGGAGGAACTTGTTTCAAAGAAGAGGGGAAGAACCTAATTAAAAAACAACAACAAAAAACTATTATTGAATAAAACCGGAAGAAGATTACTTAAATGAATACAGGAGCACCTGATTAAAATAAATGGAAGAGCCTAATTGAAAGTAAACGTAGGATCCTGATGAAAGAAAACGAAATTATCTTTCAAGAAAAAAGAAAAGAAAAAGAAAGCGGAAGAGACTGGTTAAAGGCAAAAGGGAAATGCTTATTGAAAGAAAACGGAACAACAGTGTGAAGAGATAAAACAGAAACCGGGAAGACAGGTTCTCGAGAGAGAAGGAAAGGGGAAGGAGTAGAGAAAGTGGAGTTGGAGATTGAAGGAGAGTTGGAAGGAAATTGGTTAGAGGAAGGTCGCCAGGTTTATGAAGAACTAAGAGGATTATGAGCCGAGGGGACTTTGTGCAAAGAGCAGAGGCGAGAATAGGCAGAATCGGGTCTTCCAGAAGAGGCAGCAAGGGAAGAGGGAAAAGGAGGACACGCGAGAGGAAGTCGTGTTCCAGCAAGATCAGTGTGCCTGGATTGAAAAGAACTGGAAAGAAGAGAAGTCTGTCCTCAAGAAGTGACGGGAAGAGGAAGAGGAAAGATAAGGAAGTTTGAGAAGAAGTGTCCGGGCGCAAATTTAGGGAAGGATGGAGTTAGGAGGAGGAAGGAGGTGGGGTTTTCGGAAAAGAGCTGGCAAAACCAAAGGAGCGCTGGGAAATAAAGAGGAAGAAGGCTCTCCTTTTGAATCACTAGATCCCCACAAAAAACACATCTTCGATGTCCTTTAGCATGGCAAGAGTCACGTCAACATAACTGAAACACAATACTGGTAGAGAGTAAAAATGGATTGAAGGTAGACCGTTAGATGCTAAGAATCCAAAGAATTGTTCTAAATAATCAGGATCAAGGACTAAATAACATGCACTGAGGACAGAGGACTGTGGGTCGTTGTTTTTTTAGAACGAAAACTGTCTAAATTTGAGGTTTCGAGAGACTAGAAAAGAAAATGGATTGAGGGGTTAAAGACCCGACTATCAGACACTGTGGAGCCGAAGACGTGGGTACTAAAGACTTCGTGGCGAAGACGAAGTACCCGACATCGAAGACTTGAGTGTCTTCTTCGGGAGTCTGAAGATAGTGTCACTCTTTGTGTACACAAGGGTCCCGGGTACGGACCCTTTGCGTAGGTGTTGTTGAGGATGAAACAGGAAGAGAGGAAATTGAATTAAAAAAAAAAATGTTTCGAAGGAGACATCGATTACACGGAGCGGGGCGGGGGCGGGGAGGGAGCGAGGTCGTACAAAGGAATTTACGAGTTAAGAAAATCGTAGTTGAAGGTTATGGCCGAATAACTTAAGGGAAAAACGATTGTCGAATATGTTAAGGAGGCGTCGACCTTGCAGAGAAAAGAAAAAGGGGAAAAAAAATTGTAAGCAGAATGTGGCATCAGTTGGCGAAGGCATTTTTATTACTTCGGTACAGAGGGATAAACATCGAAAGTCATTGGTTAAGCATAAAGAATAAGCATTTACAGATATAGTGAGCATCAGTTGGCGAAGACACTTTTATCACTTCGGTACAAAAAGATAAATATCGAAAATCATTGGTTAAGAATAGGGAATAAGCATTTACAGATATAGTAAGCATCAGTTAGCTTCAAGTGTATATGTTTTACGACTCTATTATTTGTTTTAGCTGCCGTCAGGTGATTTTATTAAACACAGGGAAACCTTTATCTCGAAAAAAATAAGGAAAAGAGTCAAACAAGTGTACACCTATTTCCCCTTATTGGAAATCTCTAAAATTCGGATATCTTCAATATTCGGAATGAAAATTTACAAATTTTGAAAAATGTCGAACACCAAAGGCATTTTCTAATATGCCTCTCTGAAAGGCATATCAGTTTCAAATACGGAAGACCAAAAAAAATATTTCTGAGATTCCCAATAAAGACTATTTGTTGTAATTATAATTATCAATATCTATTCAATATTTTTATGACTTTATTGAAACCTCTAAGGACCACAGTCACACAGTATTTTAATGTGATACAAGACTGATCTCCACTCAAAAAAATAGACGATCATTTTGTTATGACTATCATTTATTTTATATCATTTGTTTATATGTTTAGTTATTATTTGTCTATTTATTATTATTTGCTTGATTCACATTTATTATTAGTTATATGTCAATTTATTATTATTTACTATTTACCTGTTTGTGTATTATTCAACTATACCTATGCATTTATTTGTTTTGTTATTATTTGTATTCTTATATTTTTGTTTGTTTGTCTATTTATCATTAGTAATTTTTTCTTCGCATCCGACCTAGTTATGGACCAAAAGGTCTCCTGTCGGCATGCTCCGCCTTTGTAATCTTTTGTAATTTCTAGTTTCTATTATCCATCGTCTCTGTTATCTTTCACCTCAATGATATTTCTCTTCGGGGTAATATTATTCCTAAGTACAAAAGCTTCATTATCGGTACCGAAATACTTCGTGAAAATGACATCAATTTCAAGCAATATCAAAGCGCTTCCCTCTGAAATAACATGTCTAGAATGAACTTCGAGTTCTTCCTTCATTTCAGAGAAACTGTCGAATTCCCTGAAGTCAGAAACTTTTCCTGAAGCCGGATGTTTTTCCTGAAGTCTTACAGGAACTCTTACTTCTTCGTTATGGTGACAGAAGTTTCCTTTTACTTCTAAGTATTACAATGCCACAAGTCTTTGGCTAAGAAGTAACAAGTGTGTTTTCTCTTTATGCCGAGGAGTTATGACATGTGCTGTGCTGTGTCTTGCTGCATTACTTCTGACCCAGGGCAGTGGACGAGATGCAGGGATGACCCGTCATCCAGGAGGTACGCAAGATAAGAGGGAGGGAAGAGGGTAGAGGGGAGTGGAGTATGTAGGGGATGGAATGGGTGGGAGTGGTTTCTATGCCTTTGTTTTTTGGCTACCTCCCGTGTAAGGGGGAAAAAGCCATTGGTATATGTATGTATGTAGTTATGACATGGATCTGCGATGTCACAAAACACTCATTCATGTCGTAAATTTACGACCGGAAGATATAAATCGTCCACAACTCACTGTGGTACTTAGAAGTGAAAGCGACTGTACTATGTGGACGGTGTTCTGGATATACACCTTCTGCCTGAAGAGGACATTGGTCGCTTGAGTCCGCCCCGTTTTTCTTATTAGCAACCCACAAACTTATGGACTTCTGTTTCGCCTCTGGGCTGATTGGGGTCCCGGACGCTCGGAATCGTGTTCACAGAAGGGGAGATGGACGAGAGGAACCAGGAGAAGATGGGGGAGGCGAAGGAAGAAGGAGAAGGCGAAGGAAGAAGGAGAAGAGGAGGTGAGAAAGAGAAAGAAGGAAGAGAGAAGGAAGGAGGGTAGGAGGAAGAGGAAAGGAAAAAGAAAAGTGACGGAGGAGAAAGAGAAAGAGGTTGTGGAAAAGGAAAAACGAGAGAAAAGAGGAGAGAGAAGGATAAGAGAGAAAGAGAGAAGAAAAGGATGGTGGAGGAGGAAGAGGGGTAAATAAAGAAAAGGAAGGAAAGGAAAAGAAAAAAGAGAGAAAGGAGAGGATGAGGAAGAAAGGGTGATAAGGAGAGGATGAAGGGGAGGAGAAGGAAGGAGAGATGAAGGAGAAGAGGAAAGAAGGAAAAAGGGAGGAAGGGAAGGGGGAAGAAGAAGGAAGGAGGAGGAGAAGAAAAGAGGAAGAGGGTAAGAAAAAAGGGAGGGGAGAAAGAGAGAGAAAGGAGGAGACGAAAGGTGGGTGAGAAAGAGGAGAATAAGGATGAGGAAAACAGGAGGATATGGAGAAGGAAGGGAAGAGGAGAGAAGTGGAAGGGAAGAAAGGAGGGAGAGGGAAAGGAGAGGACAAGAGAAAGAGAAAGAGAGGAGGTAAAATATATAAGGGTGAAGGAGGAGAAGAATTGGGAGGTAAGAAGGAGGAGGAGGAGCTAAGAATGAGGAGGAAGAGGAAGAGGAAAGTTCATAAAAGAGAGAGATAGGGAACGTATGTGAGGAAGTTTTAATTCAGGTTTCATGAGGGGAGTGGAGGAGCAAGTTCGAAGATGCCGATTGTATTCCGTGATAATCGCATACTTCCTTGACAAAGCCAATCATACAGGTCCTCCCTCCTCTTCCTCCTCCTCCTCTTCCTCCGCCTCCTCTTCCTCCTCCTCCTCTTCCCCCGCCTCCTCTTCCTTCTCCTCTCCCTCCGCCTCCTTCTACTTTTCATTCTCTTCGTTTCTCCTCTTTCTTCTTCTCTCCCTCCTCTTCTTCATTTCTTCTCTTCCTCCGTTATCCTTTTAATCCTTTGCCTTTTCTTCTTTGTTCTTATTCTTATTCTCATTCTTATTCATATTCTTACTCTTATTATTTTTATTATCATTATTCTCATTCTCACTCTTATTCCTATTTCTCTGCTAATTCTTTTTCTCATTCTTATTCCTATTCTAGTTCTCATTCTTATTCTCATTCTTATTCTTATTCTTATTCTCATTCTTATTCTTATTCTCACTCTTATTCTCATTCTTATTCTTATTCTTATTCTTATTATTTCTCTTATTTTTATTCTCATTCTTATTCTTATCCTCATTATTATTCCTGTTCTTATTCTTATTCTTGTTCTCATTCTTGTTCCCATTCTTATTCTTATTCTCATTCTTGTTCTTGTTCTTATTCATGTTCTTATTCTTATTCTCATTCTTGTTCATATTTTCATTCTTATTCTCATTCTCATTCTCATTCTCATTCTCATTCTTATTCATAATTGTATTCTCTTCCTCTTCTTCTCATTCTTATTCTTATTCTCATTCTTATTCTCATTCTTATTCCCATTCTTATTCCCATTCTTATTCTCATTCTCATTCTTATTCTTATTCTTATTCTTATTCTTATTTGCATTCCCTTCCTCTTTTTCTTTTTCCTCTTTTTCTTTCACTTTCCTCTCCACTGTGACAAGAAGGATGACTCAGGTAAGGACCTGTTCCTCGGGGTACTCCGCAAGTGACGATGTCCCAGCCTGAAAGGAAGTCGCAATATTTCACCATTTGCCGCTGTCCTGTTGGCTCACTTAAGGTTTCAGGGCAAGAGAGTTGAGTGTACCAGTACACGCTTACATATACGTGTGTGTGTTTGTGTGTGTGTGTGTGTGTGTGTGTGTGTGTGTGTGTGTGTGTGTGTGTGTGTGTGTGTGTGTGTGTGTGTTTGCATGTAGAAGTGTGTGTGTTTGCTTGTTTGTGCTCGTGTAGATGTGTATATACCCTTACGTTTGCGTGTGTAGTTGTATGTTTTACAAGTCTAAGCGCTAACGTACGTGTGTATGGAACTATACGTGACTCTAAGTGTATCTGCAGTGGAGTCTTACCTTTTCCAGTCCTTCCTCTCCTTCTGTTTTTCTTACTCCAAGAACCTTTCTTGATCTGTGACTCTGCAACCAAGAGATTCCATCCTGTTTTTCTTCCCTTTGACGATGTCCACGTCTTTAAAGTTTCCTTCTGTTTTCTTCTCGGCAACTTATGTGACCCTGTTTTCTCTTTTTTTCGGTTTGTGTCAATATCGAAAAGTTTGTTTGTTGGTTCCTCAGACCCCCGACATGACTTGGTGTGAGATTGTTCGGGAAGAATGAAAGTAAAAGATAAAAGTCATCTTTGTTTACATCAAAACTTTCCTAAGAAAAGTATTTAATTTTTTATTTACGGAAGGATCATGAGCAACGAGACTAAGCCATCAGAAACTAGATGATTAAATCATGCTATCTAATCAGATTGTGCTTTGTTGCTTGAATTGCGCAGAGTATCCGTATGCTTTCCATATAAGTTTATTTTACGGATCTTTTTATATGAACTCACGAGGCCTAGAGATTTTTTGTATTTTTAATTGAATGGAAATGTTTGGTGACAATTAGAATAATTGCCATAATATTTATGTTAATGTGAAATGGAATGACTTATTCCATCCGATATTATACCAACAATATACAGTATAAGTAGGAATACATGTAAAGAAGAAATGTCATGTACAGTTATGGAGTTGCACATACGTACACAGACACAAGCTTGTCCACATACAAGTGTTCATGATATACATCAATGCATGTTCTCAGAAAAGATGCACTGATTTTTCTTTTAAGTGCGCCGAATTCAACTTGACCTTTTATTAATCCTAAATAAGCTTCCTAAATTCAGTTCGCGTAGGAGTGAATTTTTCTTCCTCAGGAACCCAGAATAGAAATGATCTAGTTCATGTTAGCGTATTACGGCATTTCGAAAAACTTCAAGCATGAATGTAAGGTCAATATCTGACGGGAAAAATATCAGATTTGCGAGCTGGTTCTTGCAAGGGCTCTTAGGCTAACAGGAGAAAGGGAAAATGACCTGACTACTTGTTTCACCAAGTCGCATTTTCGAACCGGTTCCGTCGATGAAAGAAATGCTGTGCACAACTGCAACGAGCCTCGACAGCCGATCGGGTAATCATCAGTTACTTCACGCATCTGTGGTCTACGAAATGGAGACCATTTATGACATATAAACTGTTTACTGTTATAGGCTGGCTTAGTCATAACCGAATCGTGATTTATGATACAAATGCCATAACAGATTTCTCATACTTTTAGTATTGCTTGATGTATTCGTTTTATTCAGAGCACTACTAGGTTTAAACGATAGATTATACTAAGCTAAAGAAACTTACTTAAGAACATAAGAATGAAGGAGACTGCAAAAGACCATAAGGCCTACACAAGGCAGTTCCATGTCCATTACCGCATGTCATGTGACCCCCATGCATAAAGTTTCCTAACCTTTTCTTAAAACAACTGATAGTTTCAGCGTTCATTTCATGGTTACTCTACCTACTGACAGAAGTAGGAATAGGATTCTTGTACCAAATGCTTTCTGACGAAGTATTTTCTCGTGCATTATTCTGACTCTTACATCGTTGTTGAGTAAGAGAAAAAAAAAAGCGAAAATGAATTAATACACCCAATATTTCACTATACCAGTGGTTTTCAATCGGGGGGGGGGGTCATGGGGGACCCCCAAGGAACCCATGACAAGAATTTAGGGGTGGTCATAGCCTCCTGTTATAAAATATATATATAAAGGATTACAAAGGCAAAGCATGCCGACAGGAGACCTTTTGATCCATATCTAGGTCGGATGCACAAAAAAAAAAAAATCATATTAATAATAAATTAAAACTATAACAATGTAAATAACAATTAAAATACATAAATAAATGCATTGGTATAGTTGAATAACAAACAAACAGGTAAATAGTAAATGATAATAAATTGACATATAACTAATAATAAATGAAAATCAGACAGACAAATTATAACAAAACAAAAACAAATAATATAACATAAATTATAATAATTACAGCATCTTACTTAGGTATTTATCTAAATGATTCTTAAAGCTTCGAACTGAACTACATTGCACTACCTGTGCAGGAAGTTTATTCCATTCATTAACTACACGGTTGGCAAAGTTGTTTCTACCTACTTCCAAATTGAATCTATTTCCGGACAGTTTGAGACCATTGTTTCTTGTCTGATTCTCATTCAATGTGAAAATTTTGTCACTTTTGATGTTGTCAATTCCCTTTAAAATCTTAAAGACCTGTATCAAGTCACCTCTGAGTCTACGCTTTTTTAGGGAAAACAGATTCATGTGCTTAAGTCGATTTTCGTATGATTTATTTTTGATATTTGGAATCAGTTTTGTGGCTCGCCGTTGTACTTTTTCCAGTCTGTCAATGTCTTTAATGAGATTCGGTGACCATACGGAAACAGCATATTCCAAATGTGGACGAACTAACGATTTATATAGCTTGTTAATGAGTGATGGACTTTTGAAATCAAAAGATCGCGCAATCAATCCCAGAATCTTATTTGCTTTCTCAGAGGCTGAAATACACTGCTTGGATGATTTGAGGTCGTTACTGATAATTACGCCTAGATCTTTTTCACTATCCACTTTTGTTAACGAATTTCCAAATAACTTGTAATCGTACTTGCTGTTATTTTTACCTATGTGCATTACCTTGCATTTACTTGTGTTAAATTTCATTAGCCACTTTTCAGACCATTGCTGTAATTTATCTAAATCTTCTTGAATATCTAATTGGTTTGAGTGATCATTTGCCACTCCGCACAGTTTTGTATCATCAGCAAATTTGGAAACAGTAGATTTTAGTCCATGGTCTATATCATTTATATATACTATGAATAGAAGTGGCCCAAGAACGGAACCCTGAGGAACTCCACTTGCAACACTTTTCCATCCAGAAGTTTTTTCCATTTAAAACAACTCTCTGTTTTCGACCTTTCAACCAATTACTAGTCCAACCTAATAGGCTACCACTTATTCCATGCAAAGCTAATTTAGTAAGTAGTCTTTCGTGTGGGACGGTATCAAAAGCTTTTGCAAAGTCTAGATATATTAAATCTATATTGTTTCTTTTGTCATAATTCGAGACAACTGTGTTGTAGAATTCGAGTAAGTTAGTCACGCAAGAACGTTTCCGTCTGAAACCATGTTGGCTATCATTTATCAAACGGTTACTTTCTAAATGATATTCGATAGCATCTCTGATGATAGTTTCCATTATTTTTCCTAAGATCGAAGTCAAACTAATAGGCCTATAGTTTATTTGGTTTCTTTTTGTCACCTTTTTTGAATATGGGAGTAACGTTAGCTAGCTTCCATTCTCTTGGGACATCTCCGGATATGATGGATTTCTTGAAAATAATTTCTAATGGAACAACAATCTCATTTTTCATTTCCTTTAAGATTCTTGGATGCCAACCGTCAGGCCCTGGTGTTTTATTAACTTTGAGTTTGTCTATACACCTTTTAATTTTTTTCTTTTGTTATATTTACCGTAGTGAGTAAGTGTTGACCGCCAGCAGATAATAGTGGAGAAATGTGATTCCTAACAACCTTTTTATCTCTAATGTAACTATAGAATTCTTTGGGATTCTCTTTGGATTTCTCAGCGATGTTCATTTCGTATTGTCGTTTTCTTTTTCTTATTGTCTTTTTTAAATCTCTCTGTATTGATATATAACTTTCATAGTCATTAGATACACCCGAGCACTTATATTTCTTATAAGCCTGTCTCTTTTTAGCAATACTTTTTTCAGTTTGAAGCACAAGTATCTATTCTAAAATTGTTTAGGAGTTTGAATCTGACTAAGTTGTGATTCTTCATGCTGAATGTGAAGAATCAGATTTTTTTCTTTATCAAATATAAGATAATTATGATTGTCAACTTAATGATAAATCAAAGTGGTTTTTTTCATGAAAATGTTATCATTATTATTTCATTATTATTATTACTATTATTATTATTATTATTATTGTTATTGTTATTATTATTATTATTATTGTTATTATTATTATTGTTATTATTGTTATTGTTATTATTGTTATTATTTTTATTTTTATTATTATTATTGTTATTATTATTGTTATTGTTATTATTGTTATTGTTATTATTATCGTCATTATTATTATTATTGTTACTATCATATCATCATCATCATTATTATCATTATTATTATTATTTATTCATTTTGTTTTGTTTTTTATTTATTTGTTTATTTACCTTTTCTTTACCCTTTTTGGCGGGATTAGATTTGGAAAAAAAAATAAAAGGGGAACCACACAAAGGTTAAAAATTCACACGAAGGGAATGGAGTGAAAATTGTTGAGAAGGAATACACTCTGCTTTCGCACAGGACAGCAGACTCGAAAGCATAAGATTGGAAAAATTTTACAATAAACCTTTAGCAATTTTGATAACAAAGTAACAAGCAATTTACACATTGTGTTTACACTAGTTTCATGTTCGTTTCTCCCCCACAACCTCGGGTTATATAAGGAGTCAGATGTTTGTCCACTATGTTATTTCTGAAGAAGCTCTGCTGGGCTAAACGTAATACATTGGATCCTATACCCTGCGTTTGGCGTCTCTCCTACAAGATTGGAAATTGCTCCGCGCGTTCGTACCTCGAGGTATCGGGGACGATATGACGTCATAGGTAGGACGTGACCGTTTACGTCTTAGCCCTCAAGTCTTCCTGCCGGAAGACACTCAGAATTCGTGACTTTCCACAATTGTCGTCGTGACGAGGGTCATCTTCGTGTCACGTGTCTGTTTGAATGAAGCTCACAAAACCACGTTAGATTGAGTTTCATAAAATCCCATTACTTTTAATGTCAATCTTGTAATGGTATATACATATATATATATATATATATATATATATATATATATTTAAATTAATATATATATTTGTATAATTTTTTTTTTTTTTTTTTTTAGAAGCTCTGCCATGGGATTCGAACCCAGATCCAAGCGTCGATAATAACGAATCAGTGTCAGGGTTCGAATCCCAAAGCAGAGCTTCTAAAAATGTTCAAACTGTCTTTAACATACACACACACACACACGCATATATATATGAAAAATGAGATTGTTGTTCCATTAGAAATTATTTTCAAGAAATCCA
>NC_134792.1:48222200-48229700 GCF_046742065.1 Oratosquilla oratoria | reverse complement strand
ACTCAGCGTCAGCCGCCCATCATGTGTCGTATCTGACACTCGAGTCACGAAATGTGCCACTCGAGATGATAATAACTCGAAGGGACGGAACGGAGATTTGCACGCCGTCGGTAGCGCGTCGTCTCGTCGACCATGGAGGTTCTCCTGGGAAGACCCGAATGACAAATGACGATCTGATGCTTTGTCAGCCAACGGGATTCGAACTCTTGAAGTTTTAACGAAGAGGATTCCATCCTCTTAATTTTTTTTTCAATAATTTTGAAGGGTTTAGTATTCGTGAATCTATTGATCCTGGAATACTCAATGTGGGAAGGGGAAGGGAGATTGTAAATGTGTTCAAGAAATTTACTTTCTGGTAGCAAAGTATTACTGTTGGCTGCAATACGTCATATTCCACATTTCATTCAAAGGTTTTGTACATTTCTCTTCGTTTCTCTCGAGTATTCGAATCTCTTTCTTGAATGCAGGTTTACTGAAATTCTGCCGAGCGTAGTTTTACAAAATCTTTACTAATTCAAAACCTTTCATTGAAGCAAACTACTTTACTAACACCAGATAATTCCGTTCAGCTGAGG
The DNA here is from genome assembly GCF_046742065.1 of Oratosquilla oratoria. Taxonomy (NCBI): domain Eukaryota; kingdom Metazoa; phylum Arthropoda; class Malacostraca; order Stomatopoda; family Squillidae; genus Oratosquilla; species Oratosquilla oratoria. The sequence continues at coordinate 48,229,125 of NC_134792.1, read as the reverse complement.
TAAGGTGCCAACGCCAAATAAATTCATCTCTGGATTCAGACTTTATTTTACATAAAAATATAAGAATGAAGGAGACTGAAAAAGACCATAAGGCCTATACTAGGCAGTTCCTTTAGAGCCCTTCAGCTGAATAAAATAGCCTGGAGTCGGCTGGAATACAACACAAGAATGACGCCATCACCCAATAATGATGTCATCGCCCAAGAATGACGTCACCCAAGAATTACGTCATCACCCAAGAATGACGTCATCATTCAAGGATGACTCCATTCAAGAATTATGTCATCACCTAAGTGACGTCATCGCACAAGAATTACATCATCCAGGAATGACATCACCGCCCAGGAATGACGTCATGGATTGAGGAAAATCGTTTCGTCGCCTATACTCGTTCAACTCTGGGGCTTTCGTCAATTGAATAAAATCGTCTGGCAAACGCCAGAATAAAATTATGGTCCCCGTCGTTGATGGGTTAAAGTTTTAAATCTTGAGAAAAGTGTAAGTGTTGCAGTCTAGGTAAATATGACTACATCAACGAACTCTACTTGTCACTGAGGGGGTTGAATAAAAGCGTGATGTATAAAAATACCTAATTATTAAGTGATAATTAATTAATACAAGAATACTACATCACAACTAACAACCTAGCTAAAGCCTATTTCTTAACTTAAGGTATACAATACTTAGGATAATGGAGAGACATGATGTATACCTGGTGTATACCAGTGTATATCGTTATTTACCGTTATGGTATGGTTACGTAGGGAAGTCTTAATGTGGCGAGATAGACTCCATGGTGGGAGCTTTCTATTTATTTTAAACAACAAGATATTCAGTTTGGTACAAATGCAAATGGGATGCCCATTGGGGCTAAATATAATAAGTGCCAGGCCTTGACCTAGGGCACGATAGCTCTGACCTCCGGCCGGTAGGTTCGTGACCTACCCAGCCTCTGGCAGTAGGTTCTTCACCTACTCCAGCTCTGCCACATTACATGGGTGTCATAGAATATATAGGGTTAGAAGGGTTGCTGTAAGCAAGGGCGTTAGTCTCGTTAATCTATGGATTGGGGACGGTTTAGATATATAAGGGTTAGTTGTATAATTGGTGGATATTGTTAGGTATATTATATCTATGTTAGTTTATGCGTAATACACTAGGGCAGTTATAATAAAAGGATTTATGATACGTGTCTGGTGACACTAGGTATCTATACTTGTTTGTCTTCAAATTGTGCTGTGTTAGGGGTGCATGTCGTGGGAAATGCAAAGTAAGCAAGAGGAAGTCTCGCTCTGTTGCAAGCATGTGGATCACGTGCGTGGTGGGTGATGGATACAATGACCACTTGGGTCAGGGGTAGAAAGAGAAGTGACGCGAACCCAAGCCACGCCGAGTTGAACAGAGGTCAGCGTGAAGAGAGTTGCCAGACGTCACCACGCGGCGACGTAGTACAGAATCATAATACATTCTGTAGTCACCAGCACACATAGCAAGGCACGCAGCAACAATAAGAATACTCTTGAAAGGTATTCAGCAATCATAATTGGAACTAGCTACTTTCCTAACTAACTAGAATAATGCATAACCAGTAACAATACACACAACCGCGCATGCGCGGTCGCGATCCGAGGTTAGCGTACCCACTCCAACAGCCGCGCTGGAAAGACCCCAGGTCAAGGCTTTGTGTGGACACCGCAACACCTTCCCCCAAAAAGAAGGTGAGTCTCCCGAACGGGAGGCGAATATGAATCATACACATAAAATGGGCACATGGGTAATCCACAAAAATAAACATACACAGAGCGCATGAGAAATGCACACAGTAAATGCACAGTATACGTGGAACATGACACAAGGTGAATATAAATAATATACATGAGAAATAAACACAAACAGTATACATGGGAAATAAACACAACAGTGTACATGGGAAATAAACACAAACAGTATACATGGGAAATAAACACAACAGTACACATGTGAAATAAACACAACAGTGTACATGGGAAATAAACACAAACAGTATACGTGGGAAATAAACACAAACAGTATACATGGGAAATAAACACAAACAGTATACGTGGGAAATAAACACAAACAGTATACATGGGAAATAAACACAACAGTATACATGTGAAATAAACACAAACAGTATACATGGGAAATAAACACAACAGTGTACATGGGAAATAAACACAAACAGTATACCTATAGGGCTGGAGCACGAGAGAGGGAGTCCGCTAAAAGGTTTAATTTTCCGGGTATATGCCTGATTTTTAGATTAAACGGTTGGATAGCCAACGCCCACCTCAGCAGGCGCTGGTTTGTATGTCTCATCCGCTCTACGAACGTAAGCGGATTATGGTCTGTCAACACCTGTATCGGATGTAGAGTGCTCCCGAGATACACGCGAAAGTGTTCGAGGGCCATTAACAAGGATAACGCCTCCTTTTCCACGGTGGCATAGTTCCTCTGGTGTTTGTTAAATTTCTTGGAGTAGTAGGCGACGGGTTGTACTGCTCCTTCCTCGCTTTCCTGTAGCAGCACGGCCCCTCCTGCGACGTCGCTGGCATCTGTGTGCAAAATGAAGGGCGCTTGCAAATCAGGTGCGCGCAATACGGGCGCTCCAGACATCAGGGTCTTGAGGCTCTCGAAGGCTTGTTGGCACTCGGGGGTCCACTTGAAAACCTTCTTGCCTCCCAGGAGGTCGGTCATCGGGGCTACAACGGTTGAGAAGTTTGGGCAGAACCGTCTATAATAGCCCGCCAGGCCGAGGAGACGCATCACAGCCTTCTTGTCCGCTGGCACAGGATACTGTTGGATGGCTGCGATCTTGGCGGCGACAGGCCGGACCTCGTTCCGCCCTACCACATGTCCGAGGAAGGTGATTTGAGCATGGCTGAACTCACTCTTGGCGAGGTTCACCGTCAGGCTGTTGGCCGCCAGCACAGCGAATAGGGTCTTCAACCGGTCCAGGTGCTCCTCCCAGGTATCTCCGAAGACAACGATGTCGTCAAGGTAGCAGCGGACGCCCTCCAACCCGGTCGTGATGAAGTTCATCAGGCGTTGGAAAGTGGAAGGGGCGTTCCTAAGGCCGAAGGGGAGGACCGTGAACTGATACAGTCCCTCCGGCGTGACGAAAGCGGAGATGGCTCTCGAGCGCTCCGTTAGTCGAACCTGGTAGTAGCCTTGTAGCAGGTCCAACTTCGTCACCCACCGCGCTGCACCCACGTCGTCGATGACGTCATCAATCCTCGGCAGGGGATACCTATCAGCTTTCGTCACGGCGTTGACGCGGCGATAGTCGACGCACAGACGCATCGAGCCGTCGGGTTTGGGCACCAGGACCACTGGGGAGGCCCAAGGGCTGTGGCTGGGTTCCACGATACCTAGCTCCTGGAGACGCTGCACCTCGGCCCTAAGGTACTCCCTCTTGAAGGCGTTCAGGCGGTAGGGGCGTTGGCGGATTGGAAGAGCCCCCTCGGTATCCACGTCGTGTTCCAGAAGTCCGTCAGAAAGGATTGGATATCCTCCACTTGAGCACAAGAGAGATGTTTCAGTTTCTCACTCAGGTTTCGCACGATAGTCGAGTTATCCAGTTTAGGCCCTGTCGCACTGTGTGTTACCGAGAAGCACTCGTCACTCGCATCACTCTCTTCCGGCACTACCATACACACGGGCTCCGCCCTATTGCACTCAGCCTCATCACGATCGTGGAAAGGCTTGAGGAGGTTCACATGCACTAGGCGCCTTTTCTTTCGCCTATCTGGGGTGTGTATCACGTAGTTGGCCTGCCCTTGACGCTCTAAGACTACATATGGTCCACTATACTTAGACTGTAAAGGGAGATTATTCAAGGGCAAAAGAGACAAAACTTGGTCCCCTACAGCGAAATATCTGTCTTCAGCTCTATGAGACCTATCAAACTGTTGTTTCATCTTTGTCTGCGCACAATCTAAATTTGAATGAGCAAGACTTAAAGCAAGTTGTAACTTCTCCCTAAACTTAGGTACATAGGAGGCCAACGGGGTCTCTGCCTCGTTAGAGATCCAGCTCTCCTTCAGTACCTTAAGAGGTCCCCGTACTTCATGACCGTATATTAATTGGAAGGGGGAATAACCTAGCGATTCTTGCACGCTGTCGCGTATTGCAAACAAAAGAAGATCTACTCCCTCGTCCCAATCCCGCCCAGTCTCGATGCAGAAAGTCCGTAGGACTCGTTTGAGAGTTTGATGAAATCTCTCAACTACTCCCTGTGACTGGGGGTGATAGGCCGAGGACCTCGACTGCCTGACACCCAGGCTTTCCATCACCTGATTGAACAAGCGGGAGGTAAAGTTGGATCCCTGGTCCGACTGCACCACTGTTGGAAGGCCCACTTGGGTAAAGAAATGAATCAGGGCTCGAACTACATTCTTCGCCGTGATGCGGCGCAAGGGAATGGCTTCAGGATAGCGTGTCGCACAATCTACAATCGTGAACAAGAACTGAAAACCACGGGGGGTCTTGGGCAAAGGTCCCACGCAGTCGATAACTATTTTCCTGAAGGGCTCTTTGACTACGGGTATGGGCTGTAGTGGGTACGGTTTAACCGTGGGATTAGGTTTCCCAGCTACCTGACAGGGACGGCACGTACGGCAATAAGTACTGACGTCTCTCTTTAGCTTGGGCCAGTAAAAATGAGACAAAATTTTGGCGTAGGTCTTTCTGACTCCTAAATGCCCGCCTACGCCATCATGGGCGATACTAAGAATATCCTGGCGTAGGGGGCGGGGAACTACAATCTGATGGTGAACTGTCCATGGGTGGTTGGCAGGTGAGACGGGTGAGCGAAATTTCCGCAGCAATACACCTGAGCTGGTGTAGTAGCAGCTGGCCTCTCGTTCAGCTTCTGACTCACTAACCGCCCTACTACGGAAGCTGGCTAGTTCAGGATCCTCTGCCTGGAGCTGTATGAGCTTACTCCTAGTGACTGGCGAAGAACTAAAACTAGCCAGGGCCATGACACTATCATCATCAGAGCTACTCTTAGTTTTCTCTGCCGGTGAGGGATCTTCAAAAAACTCTCCTAAACCAATCTCAGGGAGATCTACTTGACTGGAGTCTACTTCTGACTCCTCACAAGGCAAGAAAGGATCTACATCATCAAGCTCCTGCTCGTCATGATATTCATTTTCCACGAGGTGGTCATGTATCCTCTGTCTCAACGAATGTACTGACAAGCTGGAGTATCCCTCCAATCCGAGGCGCCGAGCAACAGCCGTAAGCTTAGTCTTCTTAAGTTTTTGTAGGGCTGTGAATGTAGGGGCTGTTAAGAATTGTTCAACGTCTGCCATTTTTCACCCAGCAACCTTAAGCACAATTTAAACACAATAGGCTAACCTAGCTACAGTGACAAGTCGTTATGTGAGTTCAAATGAGAAAGAATAACCAACTAGTGCTTACCGCGAGATATCTCCAATCGCACACACACAATACACAGTACATAAACACGTAATAAAGCACTTGCGATGGAGTTCTAAATACGTATAGCACACATTTGTAATGGTTCGTGATCCAGGCACGGGCCCCCACTTGTTGCAGTCTAGGTAAATATGACTACAACAACGAACTCTACTTGTCACTGAGGGGGGTTGAATAAAAGCGTGATGTATAAAAATACCTAATTATTAAGTGATAATTAATTAATACAAGAATACTACATCACAACTAACAACCTAGCTAAAGCCTATTTCTTAACTTAAGGTACACAATACTTAGGATAATGGTGAGACATGACCACTTGGGTCAGGGGTAGAAAGAGAAGTGACGCGAACCCAAGCCACGCCGAGTTGAACAGAGGTCAGCGTGGAGAGAGTTGCCAGACGTCACCATACGGCGACGTAGTACAGAATCATAATACATTCTGTAGTCACCAGCACACATAGCAAGGCACGCAGCAACAATAAGAATACTCTTGAAAGGTATTCAGCAATCATAATTGGAACTAGCTACTTTCCTAACTAACTAGAATAATGCATAACCAGTAACAATACACACATCCGCGCATGCGCGGTCGCGATCCGAGGTTAGCGTACCCATTCCAACAGCCGCGCGGGAAAGACCCCAGGTCAAGGTTTTGTGTGGACACCGCGCGGGTAAATCCTAGGTCGAGGCATTGTTGGAGCAAGCTCGCAACAGTAAGAATGTATTTTTCTTTGTCCAACCTCAACTCCCATCTCCAATCCTTCATCTGGGAAATCATTTATAAAGTTTTACTCTATCAATCCTTTACTGCGGTGATGCCTTATATGTATATATATATATATATATATATATATATATATATATATATATATATATATATAATATGTATATATATGTATATATATATATATATATATATATATTATATATATATATATATATATGGATATATGACGTAAGTGGAGTAAGAAACACAGGAGCCTTAGTCTGAGTTTATTCCTGACTAGCTTCGCAGGTATTCTTTGAAAAAGCATACCTGCGAAACTAGTCAGGAATAAACTCAGACTAAGACTTCTACTCCACTTACGTCAACCTACCAGAATGTCTCAATATATATATATATATATATATATATATATATATATATATATAATATGTATTATATATATGATATGTATATATATACATATATATATATATATATATATATATATATATATATATATATATATATATATATATATATATATTACAGTACCCATCATGTCTCGAAGCCGCTTTGACATTATACGATTTTCCTTTCTGTGGCCTTCGGCCAATGACTCCTTGAAGGGTCGAACCCTGCCCAGCGGTAGAAGCGGTTAGAGACAGACAAACCTGCTTTACCTCCGTCTCCCGGAAGGAGTTTCTTATGCAGAAGACCCGACTCTCACTTCTTCTTCTTCTTCTTCTTCTTATG
>NC_134792.1:48212200-48217200 GCF_046742065.1 Oratosquilla oratoria | reverse complement strand
GGAAATCTGATCACATCTTAGACTCGCGCACGTCAAACACAGGTTCAGTTCTGTGCTTATTGCAATTTGGACTCTATCGAGAGCCAATTCGTGTAACGCGGCTTTAACCTAGAATAAAGCCTTAGATGACATCCCTCTTGTGACGTCACTCTTATGACGTCACTCTAGTGACGTCATAAGAAGCGGAAATGAAGCTAGTAGTCTGGTGGTAGCTAATGTAATAGGAACAAGCCCACCAGACAACGAATGGGACAATAGTGATGTGCTGTGAAAAACTGTCGCCCTTTCGCCACCAGGGGGAACACCACGGGTATGACTGTGCTAGAAATAGATCAAATAGAATACAAAAAATACCCGGTATAGAAGGGTTTAGAGACCCTCACTTCACTAGAAAAAATATAAATAAGAAAAAATAGAAAATGGAAAAAATAAGGAAGTCTTGTTTCTCCATAAACACAAACCCACACACCTTCTCTTCACCTCCTCTCCCTTCTCCTCTCCTCCCGTCCCCTCCCACCTGGCATTCTTGAATGACCTCATTTACTCCAAGTCAAGAAAATAAGTCATTCCAGATGAACTTCTCCACCTCCTCTACCTCCTCCTACTACTACTCCTCAGCCATCTGCTCCTCTTCTTCCTCCTCCTTCTCTTCATCATCATCATCATCATTATCACCATCTCTCCGAAATTTGCCATCGTTGTATATCAGATACATTTATGAATTCAGAAAAGAAGCTAATGGTGAAGTCTCTCCCCGGCTTACAATTATTTTTACATTTTCCTTTGTCATTTTTAGATGGGTCTTAGCCCCAAAGTGGATCAAATAATCCACCATTATCGAGAATATATTTTACGAGCGCCATCATAACGAAAGAGGTTTATGAAAACTTGAAGAAGAGGCTTAACCAAAACGAAATTAATTGGTAATCTGTAAAGTGGGTTATTGTAGCGTAGGGACTAAGGCAGGACGACACACCCTCCTACTCCATTGCAGACCAAAGGTCATACAGAGGTCATCTAGAACGAGGGCGTTGGGTTGAGATTGATGAATGGATTTCAGCTTCTAAAGTGGGTTATTGTAGCGGAGGGACTAAGGCAGGATGACACACCCTCCTACTCCATTACAGCCAAAGGTCATACAGAGGTCATCTAGAACGAGGGCGTTGGGTTGAGATTGATGAATGGATTTCAGCTTCTAAAGTGGGTTATTGTAACGTAAGGACTACGGCAGGACGACACACCCTCCTACTTCATTACAGACCAAAGGTCATACAGAGGTTATCTAGAACGAGGGCGTTTTGGTTGAGATTGATGAGTGGGTGTTACTTTCTGCGTGGAGGGAACTCGATGGCAGTGTCCAGGAACCCCACGTAGGATGGATTTCGGTCCCCTTGAGCCACGGGGGCCTCCGAGTTCTCTCCCCACAGTTCGTAGAGGGCGACGACTGAACCACTCGAAATGCCATCGCCGAGACGAAAATCCGCTTCAGGTTAGGGACGAAAAAAAAAGTTCGCTTCAGATTAAGAAAAAAAAAAAAATCCTTTTTTTTCAGGTTAGAGACCCAAAAGAAAAAAAAATGTCTGGTTTAATTTAGGAACAGAAAAATATTACTCCTTCCAGAAACAGATCCATGCTGAAAAGTGTAAATGTTTTTCAAGAGATGGAGAAACCTGTACGCACACACACACACACACACACACACACACACACACACACACACACACACACACACACACACCTCGTGGCGCTGTGGTTAGAGTTTTCGCCTGCCACTACGGTGGTACGGGTTCGACTCCCACCCAGGGCTGAAATAAATTCAGTATCACTGCGCTGCGGGGTGTTACTCCAACTCTCGTGGGTGGGGAGTTAGGGGTGTGTGTGTGTGCGTGTAAGGTCACAGTATTACCCATAGATCGGTCATACGAGCTCTGAGCTCTCATCCGGAAGGTTTATAACTGTCGATCACGAGTCCAACACGTGATCCAAGACAATGGTGAATCACACACACACATACACACACACACACACACACACACACACACACACACACACACACACACACACACACACAAACACACATACTCATTCACATAGCTATGTACGCCAGAAAGATCTAGAACGAAAAAGAAATATAAGATTCAGACTGACCAAAGGAAAAGGAGTCTGGCTACCACATATTTAACCTAACCCAAGGGAACAACTTGTTGAACAGAGCGCGAGAGAGGTTGAGAGCGACTTTAAAAGCTAGCGAGGAAAAAAAGAGAAAAAAAGAGAGCCAGGGAGAGTGAGCATAAAGAGAAATCACAGAGAGGCAGAACTAGAGAGAGCAGAAGAATGCGAACGAGAGTGAGAAAAAGATAACAAGAGTGGGAGAGAGAGAGAGAGAGAGAGAGAGAGAGAGAGAGAGAGAGAGAGAGAGAGAGAGAGAGGTAGGGAGAGAGATATAAAGAGAGGACGAGGAAAGAACAATAAATGTTCAGCGAGAACAAAAAAAAAATAAAGAAGAGAGACCTAGAAACTAACTCTAAATAGATACAGAAATAGGTATGTGTATATATATATATATATATATATATATATATATATATATATATATATATATATATATATATAAGAACATAAGAATAAAGGAGACTGCAAGAGACCATAAGGCCTACACTAGGCAGCTCCGTATCCATCACCACCTGTCGTCCCCATCCATAAAGTTGTCTAATCGTTTTTTGAAACAACTGATAGTTTCAGCGCTTACTACATGGTAACTAAATTTATTCCATTCATCGACCACCCTATTAGTATACATATATATATATACAGAGAGAGAGAGAGAGAGAGAGAGAAACATAGATTCACATAGACATTTAAATTTGGACTTTAACATCCCTAAAAACAAAACAAAACAAAATCAGAGAACGTGTAGACAGAAACAAACACGATGACATAATGCAATCAAAGACCTACAGAGGCCAGATCGGTCTCGAGTGATGGCATATATTATTAAAACTTGACGCAAAATAAAATCCGCCCACTGGGAATACCACAATGGTATCGGGAAAGGTTCCTGACTCGTCGTCGGCGAAGGATACAGCCAAGGCTCCCATCAGGACCTAAAGAAGTGTGGGAAGAGAGTAATGAGGTCGTCGAAGTCGGGTAAGCAATTTTCCAGATACGTAACCGAGCGAGAGGAAAGAACTTAAAAGTGATGAAGCTTTGGGGGCTGAAATGTAGTAAACAAAATATTAACCATAGGCGAAAAAGGTAGAAAAATATAATGAAATAAAAAAGGCTTAGAGAAAAGCAGTTGACAATCAAAGGAGTAAAAGATAGAAAAATATAATGAAATAAAAAAAGGCCTAGAGAAAAGCAGTTGACAAAGGATTAACCATAGGAGTAAAAGGTAGAAAAATATAATGAAATAAAAAAGGCCTATAGAAATGCAGGGAACAAAAGATTAACCACAGGAGTAAAAGGCAGAAAAATATAATAAAATCAAAAAGGCCTAAAGAAAATATAAAAAAAATATCAAACTAGAGATTACAAGTGAACAGCATCATTTCATGGTCTAAAGCATAAAAAAACGGGTGGCCAAGTTGTCTGTGCACACAGACACAGACACAGAATTATTATCACAACTACACACCCATCTCCCACAAAATATATGTTAATCGCAATATGCTTGCCTTCACATGTAAATGCGTATTCTTCATATTCTGTATTTCATCCTACAATTAAGAAGGTATTGTGTCTACGTGCACATATGTGTGCGTGTGTGTATGTGTGTGTGTGCGCGCGCGCGCGCGCGTGTGTGTGTGTGTCTTTGTGTGTGTGTGTGTGTGTGTGTCTTTGTGTGTGTGTGTGTGTGTCTTTGTGTGTGCATATACATTATATGTGTATGTACTTATGTATGTATGCCTGTATGTATGTATGTACGTATGCGTGTATGCATGTATGTTTTTGTGTATATATGTATGTTTGTATGTATTTATTCATGCGGAGAATCCTATAATTTGACAGCAAGTTCTCACTCTAGCAAAGAATTGTTCAAGATGAGAGCATGATGACAGTTTGCAACATTCCTATCAACTTTTTCAGCATTATGAAGAAAGCAACGTACATTAAGAGAAAATTTTATGTATATTATAAGGATCCCAAAGAACATTGTAATGCCAACCTAAGTTAGATAAACTTAGTTGATAAGTCTAAACTAGAAAGTGGTTCAAAAAAGAATTTTGTTGTATTGTTTAGTGATGGTAAGAAACCATGGCCTAGTCATCACCAGGAGATGTATACAATCCATCAAGAAAATTAATGACAACAGTGGGCAGAGAAGAAAGATCCATGTTCTTGTACAGAAGTGATTACAACAGGAGGATGGAAGGCCTCCTAATCGATAGAACCATATATAGTGGACAAGGGGTCAGGCGCAAGAAGAATCTACACCGCTTAATAAGTAAATAAGAGATGTGTCAATATAGTAGGAGAAAGGAAAGAAATTCTGACGTCTGCTTGACTAATATCTAAAGACTCAGAGATCCACAGGTCAGGAATTATCCTCAGACCCATTACGTTAGGGAGCGAAAGTGTTTCAGACAAACGGGTGAAACACTTTGCTAAGCCTTATCAACGATCCTTGTTAAAATAATCAAAACATACTTTCGGAAATCGGCTGATTTTTTTTTTTTTTTTTTTTTTTTTTTTTAGTGAGTTTTAATGTGATAGTAAACCGTTATTTAGATGGTGTATTGATGACAGTGGTTTACCTGTTAACAAAAAGGAATTATTCATAAATAACAGAAGTATGCATTAGATTAGGCACGTTCAGCCTCAACAACCGGAGACATCACCAACATGAGGGGCTTCCTATGGGGTCCCTATTAAACGCAGTAGCAGCTTCGCTACTCATAGAAACCTTGGAGACGGATCATCACAGAAAGATGACGTTATGTTAACAATTGTCTGGTAACCATATGCTAGGACATGCCCTTCATCAGAAACTGGACAAG
>NC_134792.1:48149700-48207200 GCF_046742065.1 Oratosquilla oratoria | reverse complement strand
AGATAATTACTCCTAGGTCCCTTTCTGAATCGACTTTTTTGACTTCTTTATTTCCAATTTTATATTGTCCCGGTACTCTATTTTTACTTTTTCCAAATTCCATTATGCTACATTTTTTAATGTTGAAGTTCATCTCATATCTCCGACTCCATTACCAAATTTTGTCTAGGTCATCTTGCAGCGATCTGCAATCTTCTTCTGTTTTTACTCTCTTGAGTGATTTGGCATCGTCAGCAAAGAAGTTCATGTAACAATTTACCCCCTTATCCATATCATTTTTATATATGGCAAACATTAAAGGAGCCAGTACAGAGCCTTGTAGGACGCCACTTTTCACATCTTCCCAGTTCGAATTTTTGTCTCTAAGTACCGCTTTCATTTTTCTCCCAGTTAAGAAATCCTTCATCCATTCCAGCAGTTTACCTTGTATTCCTCCTATTATTTAAATTTTTCTTATTAATTTTTATGTGATACTTTGTCGAATGCCTTCTGCAAATCCAAGAAGGCGCAATCTGCCCAGCCATCTCTTTCTTGTATTATCTCAATTAATATCGAGTAAAAGCAGATTAGGTTTGTGGTGCACGATCTTCCACTTCTAAAGCCAAATTGTTTGGGGTTTGCTATTTTATTTTCTTCCAAGTGTTTGGTCCATTTGTTTCTGATGACCTTTTCGCATATTTTTGCTTCTGTGCTTGTAAGGGATACCGGTCTGAAGTTTGTAGTATCTTCCCTATTTCCTCCTTTATATATTGGTACTATGTTTGCATCTTTCCAAGCTTGTGTCACCTTTCCCTCTTTGAGTGAGAAGTCAGTTATCTTGTACAGTTTATCTGTCAGTTCGTCTATACACTCTTTCAGTATCCAATTTGCAATTCCATCTGGTCCATGCGATTTCCTGACATCTAGGTTTTTTATTTGGTCTCTTATTTCTTTTTGTGTTACCTTTGTTTCTTTCATCATGTTGTCCATCTTCCCAAGATTGTGGGCTCTCAATTGTAAAAACAGACCTGAAATGTCTGATCATAACTTCTGCCATCTCTGTATCTTTATGTTCTTTATCTCCTTCACGCAACTTCACTATTTCATGTTTATTCTTTAGTTTTTCATTTATATATCTGTAAAAGAGTTTAGGTTGATCCTTACATTTGTCTATAATATATCTTTTATAATTTATTTTTTCTTTCCTGTGTATATTCACATATTCGTTCCTAAGTTTTATATATGTTTGCCATTTGGATGTTTTTTTGTTTTTATTTTTTATTTTTCCATTTTTCTAGGTTTTGTCTCTCCTGTCTTTAGCCTCACTACACCTTTTGTTAAACCAACACTTTATGTAAATCTCTTTTTGTTTCTTTTTTGGTACATATTTGTCAATTCCTTCCTTATACTTTTCTTTGAATATGTTCCATTTATCTTCCATCTTTGTTTCCTATTTAGAGAATTTATCCCAGTTTGTGTTTTGGAATTTTTTTCTTAGTTTTACAAAATCCGTTTTGTAGTACATTAATCTTCCTTCTTTATGTTTATCATTCCTACCTACATTGTTCTGTTCTTTTAATTCAAACTCTATTAGTATTTGGTCACTCTTTCCAATTGGTGTTTAATACTCCATTTTGTTCACAATATCTGGTTCAGAAGTTAATATTAATTCTAGTTTCGACGGTTCCTCATTGTTTCTATATCTTGTATTTTCCTTAACCCATTGTGTTAGGGTGTATTCGATGGTCATATCCAGTAGAATGTTTCTCCAAAGTTCATCTCCCCCTTTAACTATCATTTCTTTCCAGATTATGTCTTTTGCATTAAAATCGCCCATGATTATTATGTTTCCACCCTCTTTCAGTAACTCGTTTAGCACATTCATTGTGTCTTCCAGTAATTTAGAATGTTCGCTGTCCGACCACGCATGTGTTTTTGGTGGTACACTGCTACAAATTTTCTGCTTTTCAACTTTTTGTTTGCAATTTTGATCATAATTAATTCTACATTGCCTTGGTTTTCAACAATCTTTGTCACATTTAGATCCTTTTTGGTCCATATCATGACACCTCCTCCCTGCTTGTTTGTTCTATTTTTCACCCAGTGGTTGTATAGACCATGTCCCACTGTGCTTGTTGATAGAGGTCCTTTCAATTTTGTCTCTACTATTCCCATGATGTCAGGTTTTTCTGTTTCTAGGTAGTCATTTAGTTCATTGGTTCCAGAGATCATGCCATCGATATTTGTGTATACCACTCTAGTTTCATTTTTTCTTTTTTTTTTTTAAGTTTCCATTTTTTTTTTTTTTTTATGTACCATTTTTTAGTCCTGCACTCTCAAAAAAATATATATATCTTTTCATTTCTATCATTGGCTTCAATTCTGAGAGCTTTGTCTTTCTCTTTTTCCTCATCATTCATTTCCTTTTGTATCCATATATATTTGAATTTATCGCTGTTTGCCAGTTTAACCGCTTTCGATAATACCTCCTCGGCTATCATTTGAGTTCTTAGTTTTATTTTCAGAGGTCTATGTTGTTTTTCTTTTGAATATTTGCCTGTTCTATTGATTTCGTCGATTTCTTTATCGAAATTTTGTCCTTCGCCCTGTATTTCTTTCAGAATTTCCTTAGCTATTTCCATCTCATTTTCTCTCTGGTATCTATACATATAGGAAGCTCGCTGGCTGAGCGGGTTAGGGCGTCGTTATTTGCGGCGAAGGTCGAGGGGATGGAGGTTCGAATCCTGCCACCGACGAAGTTGAAATAAGGGCATGGTTCATTAAATTCCATGCTACAAAGTCCTCTGTGAGGGGCACCGTCCTAGCCTTCTGATAGGGGGAGTTTGTGACGTTAAGCTATATCATCATCAATCTATACATATCATGTTTTTCCTGGATACCATAGACCTCTGTCAACTGTATCTCTCACCCAATTTTCCTTTTCTTTTATTACTTTCATAACTGTTTCTTTTGCATTTTCCTCCATCTGCTTTTGTAATATTTCTCTAAAACATATATTTTTTCCTATTCTTGTTTCCATTGATTTTTTATTTCAATGAGGTCTGGTTCTTTGATTGACTCTTCCACCTTTCCGATCACTACTTGTAATTGCTCTTTTTCAGTTCATCATTTTTATTTTTGTCCTCCTTTTTCATTCTCTCATTTTCTCTTCTAAGGATTTCAATTTCGCTCTTTAGGTCACTTAATTCTTTAATCGTTTGCTCATTATTCTTAAGCAAAGTGATCAATTCCCTATGTACAGCTCGGTAATTCAATTTTAAATCTATGATTTCTTCCATTGAGTCATTTACTTCGCGATTTCTTAATGCATTACTATATCTGATTTCTCCATCTATATCTAACCTTTTACCTATTTCACCTGGATTTCTTTGAAACCCTGAAAAATTTTATTTTCCCACCTTCGGTTTTTTCTTGGAGTATCTATCAAACAATGTCTTTTGGGGATAACACCTCTCGGACTTTCCACAATATTTACATCTAGTCCTCTTTTTGTTGATTCATTTGTTATTCTTTCATCTTTTTCTTTCTCCATTTTGCCAAAAACTATACTTATTTCAAGAACTGGAAAAGCTTTTACCGGTCACACGAGTACCATAGCCTACCCATCCCGTACATAACAACTGGTTTCCCTCATTATCGGCGACAAAACCGCTAGATAGGCGCGCTCGCAACGCAGCACTTCCTTTCGCTTCGGTGTCTGGACTTGTGTGTACGTGTGTGTGTGCGTGTATGTCTGTGTCCGTGTGTGTATTTACCTAGTTGTATCTACCTAGTTGTATTTTACGGGAAGGGGAGCTATGCTCGTATCTCTCAGCATCAAGTTTTTTCTTAAAATTTTGAATAGTGTTTGCACACACTGTTTCGTTGCCTAATTTGTTCCAAGTAGTGTGTGTGTGTGTGTGTGTGTGTGTGTGTGTGTGTGTGTATTTACCTAGTTGTATTTACCTAGTTGTATTTTACGGGAAGGGGAGCTATGCTTGTGGGGTCCCGTCTTCATATCTCATTTTATCTAAACTATTTTTAAATTCATGTATTGTTTTTGCACACACCACTTTCTCATCTAACTTAATCCAACAGTTTATTACTCTGTGAGGAAAGCTGTTCTTTTTCAAGTCTCTTCTATAGCTGTCTTTTTTTATTTTCTTTCCGTGTCCTCTTGTATTTCTGTTATCCCATTTTATCAGATTCTCTCTATCAGTAATTTCTATGCCTTTCATGATTCTGTAAATAGCTATCAAATCTCCTCTCTCTCTTCTTTGCTCTAGTGTCTGTAGTTCAAGTTTTTCTAGTCTCTCTTCATATGATAGTTTTGAGAGCGTTGGTGCCAGTTTTGTAATTGCTCTTTGTATTCTTTCAAGTTTTTTTTATACATTTTTTTGTACTTGGTGACCATATCGTTGCTGCATATTCCAATCTTGGTCTTATCAGGGTGATTAGGATTTTCTTCACCATTTCTTCATCCAGGTATGTAAATGCAACTTTGATTGTTCTTATTAAATTATAAGTTTCTCCAAAAATCTTATTTATATGTTTCTCAGGTGACATATTATTCATAACAATGACTCCCAGGTCCTTCTCATTTTCTACTTTTTTTATTCCTTCTTCTCCCAATTTATATGCTCCTGTTATTCTGTTTTTGCTTTTTCCAAATTCCATTATACTACACTTTTTTGTATTAAACTCCATCTCCCACTTCCTACTCCATTCCTGTACTATATTTAGATCTCTCTGTAGTGATTCACAATCTTCTTCAGTTTCCACTCTTTTCAGTAGTTTTGCATCATCTGCAAAGAAGCTCATATAGCTTTCTATTCCTTCATCCATATCATTAATATATATAGCAAACATTATTGGGGCCAGTACTGTTCCCTGCGGAACACCGCTTATTACTTCATCCCATTTTGAGTGCTGGTTTCTTATCACTACTCTCATTTTTCTTTCTTGCAAAAAGTCTTCCATCCAATTTAGTAGTTTTCCCTGTATTCCTCCTTGAGTTTCTAATTTCTTAAGCAACTTCTTATGTGGTACTTTGTCAAAAGCTTTCTTTAGGTCTAGAAATGCAGTCCGCCCATCCATCTCTTTCTTGTATTATATCTATTAGCCTTGAATAGAAACATATTAAATTGGTGACGCATGATCGTCCTTGTCTGAATCCAAATTGCCTTGGATTTAACACTTTGTTTTTTTCTAAATATTTTACCCATCTACTTTTGATAATTCTTTCACAAATTTTTGCTATTGTACTTGTTAGAGAGACTGGTCTATAGTTTGTAGGTTCTTCTTTATTTCCTCCTTTATATATAGGTACTATATTTGCTTTTTTCCAATCTTCTGGAACTTTTCCTTCTTTCAAGGAACTGTTTAGTATGCTATGTATTTTGTCTGCCAGTTCATTCCTGCATTCTTTCAGAATCCAGTTTGCTATATCATCTGGTCCATGCGATTTTCTGACATCAAGATTACTCAAGTGTGTCAATATTTCATTCTTTGTTACTTCTATTTCTTCCATAGGGGGGACTTTCTCTTTCCATTCAATCTCTTCAGGTTGTATATTTTCCCTTGTAAACACTGATTTAAAATGTTTGTTCATAATTTCCGCCATTTCCATTTCCTCAGTGTATTCAACTCCCTCTTGTCTTAATTTCTCCAAGTCTTGTTTGTTTTTCAGTTTATTGTTTACAAATCTGTAGAATAGTTTTGGTTGATCTTTACACTTTTCTATGACATCTTTTTCATATTTTCTCTTTTCCTCTCTGCACGTTTGTACATATTCATTTCTATAACCGGTATATATTTTCCATTTTTCAGGTCTTCTGTCTTTTTTCCATCTGGTCCAGGCTTTGTCTCTTTTGTCTTTTAACTCCCTACAACTTTTGTTGTACCAGCATTTTACATATTCTTTTTCTTGTTTTTGTCTTGGGACATACTTTTCCACTCCTTTTTTGTAAATTTTTGTCAAAATATTCCATTTCTCTTCCACTGTTGTTTCTTCTTTGTATATTTCTTCCCAGTTTTCTTGTTGAAAGAATTCTTTTATTTTATAAAAGTTTGTTTTTTCATACATTCTTCCTTTTCTATATTGCTCATTTCTTTTCCTATATTTTTCTTCATTAAGTTCCAGTTCAATCAATATGTGGTCACTTTTACTTATTGGTGTTTTATATTCAATCTTGTCCACTATTCTAGGTTCAGATGTAATTATTAAGTCTAGTCTCGATGGTTCTTCTTCATTTCTATACCTGGTGTTCTCCTGTATCCATTGTGTCATTGTATGGTCAGTAATCATCTCAAGTAGAGCGTTTCCCCATGAGCCGTCTCCACCCTTTACTGTCATTTCTTCCCAGCAGATTTCTTTGCAATTAAAGTCGCCCATTATAACTATTCTTCCTCCATCTTCCATTATTTTATTTAATGTTATCTTTGTGTCCTCTAACATATTTTTATGTTCACTCTCCTCCCATGAGGCTGTTTTTGGAGGCACATAATTTATCACAAATTTTCTGCTCTTCTTATCTCTGTCTTCCACTTCTATCATAATCATCTCTACTGTATTCTTTCCATATATGACACCTTTCACGTTTATATCCTTCTTAGTCAGGAACATAACTCCACCCCCTTGCTTTTTCTCTCTGTTTTTAATCCAATAATTATATGCATCATGTCCTACACTGTTGGGTGGTAGTGGGCCTTTTAATTTTGTTTCTACAATTCCCATTATGTCCGGTTCTTTTTCTTTCAAATAATCATTCAGCTCATTCAATCCTGTTATTAATCCATCTATATTTGTGTAAGACACTCTTACTTTTCTGTCACTTCCATTGTGTTCTCTGTTTCCCTTTTGTTTTTCTCTTGTATGTCGAACTGCCTTAGTTTCATATTCACTACTCTCCAATAGAATCTCTCTTTCTCTGACTCCGTTCTGTTCTCGTTTTTTTTTTTTTCTTAGCTTCAAGTCTTTTCTGCTTTTCTTCCTCTCTTTCCTCTTTATTCATTTCCCTTTTTATCCATACCTTTTTATATTGTTCACTTGTTGCTAGTTTCCCTGTTTTGGATAAGATATTCTCTGCCGTCGTTTGTGACCTGAATTTAATCTTAATTGGTCTGGTCTTATCTTTACTATACTTTCCGAGCCTGAATTTTTCCTCAATTTCCTTCATAATTTCTGGTTCATCTTCCTGAACTAATTTTAGTAAACTGCTTACTTTTTCATTTTCCTCATTGGTTCTTGAGGTTCTATCTGGGTTATGTTTCTCTTCCATTCCTGGGTTATGTTTCTCTTCCATTCCTAATATAATTATACATTTCTTTTTGTCAGCTAAGTCTCTTACTATATTCTCCTTCTGTCTCATCACTTTAATAACTGAGTCTTCAGTTTGTTCTCTCATTTGCTGTTTAATTATATCAGTAAATGCAACTTTACTGTTTTCTTTTATCGACTTCCATCCCTCTCTGTTTTCTTTACTATTCCTCATTCTCCACCTTTACTTCTTTTAACTGTCTTTTCAGGTTTTCTATTTCATCAGTTAAGTTTTTGTTCGCCTTCTCTAGTTCTTCCAATTTTTCAACCCTCCGTATAATATTGTTAACATGACCGAACCTACGCTCCAAGTCCTCGATCATCTTATCGACCTTCTCTTCTAGTCTTGTCTAGTTGTGTCCCCCACACCCTCTTTAAATCCCTGGAAAATATTCTCATCACTTTCTACTGTATTGCTCTTATCTATACTTCTAATCTTTACATTTTTATTAGACATTTCATCGTCGTCGGGGGGCCGTTTGTTTACCTTTCGCCTGTCTGTCTGGGCCAAGTCCACTCCTTCCTCATTTCCTTCCATTTCCCTCAGTAATCCCTCCCCTTCTCCTCTTTCCCTACTTTCCTACTACTCCACGAGCAATTTCCCCTCACCCTGTAAATACAATAGGCACTTCTCTTTGCGTTGGGATCCACAATACTTCTAAGCCGTCCGTTCGTTGAAGTGTGTGTGTGTGTGTGTGTGTGTGTGTGTGTGTGTGTGTGTGTGTATTTACCTAGTTGTATTTACCTAGTTGTATTTTACGGGAAGGGGAGCTATGCTCGTGGGGTCCCGTCTTCATATCTCATTTTATCTAAACTATTTTTAAATTCATGTATTGTTTTTGCACACACCACTTTCTCATCTAACTTGTTCCAACTGTCTATTGCTCTGTGAGGAAAGCTGTTCTTTTTAAAATCTCTTCTATAGCTGTCTTTTTTTATTTTCTTTCCGTGTCCTCTTGTATTTCTGTCATCCCATTTTATCAGATTCTCTCTATCAGTAATTTCTATGCCTTTCATGATTCTGTAAATAGCTATCAAATCTCCTCTCTCTCTTCTTTGCTCTAGTGTCTGTAGTTTAAGTTTTTGTAGTCTCTCTTCATATGATAGTTTTGAGAGTGTTGGTGCCAGTTTTGTAATTGCTCTTTGTATTCTTTCAAGTTTTTTTATACATTTTTTTGTACTTGGTGACCATATCGTTGCTGCATATTCCAATCTTGGTCTTATCAGGGTGATTAGGATTTTCCTCACCATTTCTTCATCCAGCTATGTAAATGCCACTTTGATTGTTCTTATTAAATTATAAGTTTCTCCAAAAATCTTATTTATATGTTTCTCAGGTGACATATTATTCATAACAATGACTCCCAGGTCCTTCTCATTTTCTACTTTTTTTATTCCTTCTTCTCCCAAATTATATGATCCTGTTATTCTGTTTTTGCTTTTTCCAAATTCCATTATACTACACTTTTTTGTATTGAACTCCATCTCCCACTTCCTACTCCATTCTTGTACTTTATTTAGATCTCTCTGTAGTGATTCACAATCTTCTTCAGTTTTTACTCTTTTCAGTAATTTTGCATCATCTGCAAAGAAGCTCATATAGCTTTCAATTCCTTCATCCATATCATTAATATATATAGCAAACATTATTAGGGCCAGAACTGTTCCCTGCGGGACACCGCTTATTACTTCATTCCATTTTGAGTGCTGATCTCTTATCACTACTCTCATTTTTCTTTCTTGCAAAAAGTCTTCCATCCAATTTAGCAATTTACCTTGTATTCCTCCTTCATATTCTAATTTCTTAAGCAACTTCTTATGTGGTACTTTGTCAAAAGCTTTTTTTAGGTCTAGAAATGCACAATCAGCCCATCCATCTCTTTCTTGTATTATATCTATTAGCCTTGAATAGAAACATATTAAATTGGTGACGCATGATCGTCCTTGTCTGAATCCAAATTGCCTTGGATTTAGTACGTTGTTTTTTTCCAAGTATTTTAACCCATCTACTTTTGATAATTCTTTCACATATTTTTGCTATTGTACTTGTTAGAGAGACTGGTCTATAGTTGGTAGGTTCTTCTTTATTTCCTCCTTTATATATAGGTACTATATTTGCTTTTTTCCAATCTTCTGGAACTTTTCCTTCTTTTAAGGAACTGCTTATTATGCTATGTATTTTGTCTGCCAGTTCATTCCTGCATTCTTTCAGAATCCAGTTTGCTATTTCATCTGGCCCATGCGATTTTCTGACATCAAAATTACCCAAGTGTGTCAATATTTCATTCTTTGTTACTTCTATTTCTTCCATAGGGGGGACTTTTTCCTTCCACTCAATCTCTTCAGGTTGTATATTTTCCCTTGTAAACACTGATTTAAAATGTTTGTTCATAATTTCTGCCATTTCCATTTCCTCAGTGTATTCAACTCCTCCTTGTCTTAATTTCTCTAAGTCTTGTTTGTTTTTCAGTTTATTGTTTACAAATCTGTAGAATAGTTTTGGTTGATCTTTACACTTTTCTATAACATCTTTTTCATATTTTCTTTTTTCCTCTCTGCACTTTTGTACATATTCATTTCTATAACCAGTATATATTTTCCATTTTTCAGGTCTTCATTTCTTTTCATATATTTTTCTTCATTAAGTTCCAGTTCAATCAATATGTGGTCACTTTTACCTATTGGTGTTTTATATTCAATCTTGTCCACTATTCTAGGTTCAGATGTAATTATTAAGTCTAGCCTCGATGGTTCTTCTTCATTTCTATACCTAGTGTTCTCTTGTATCCATTGTGTCATTGAATGGTCAGTAATCATCTCAAGTAGAGCATTTCCCCATGAGTCATCACCATTCTTTACTGTCATTTCTTCCCAGCAGATTTCTTTGCAATTAAAGTCGCCCATCATAACTATTCTTCCTCCGTCTTCCATTATTTTAGTTAATGCTATCTTTGTGTCCTCTAACATACTTTTATGTTCACTCTCCTCCCATGAGGCTGTTTTCGGAGGCACATAATTGATCACAAATTTTCTGCTCTTCTTATCTCGGTCTTCCACTTCTATCATAATCATCTCTACTGTATTCTTTCCATATATGACACCTTTCACGTTTATATCCTTCTTAGTCAGGAACATAACTCCACCCCCTTGTTTTTTCTCTCTGTTTCTAATCCAATAATTGTATGTATCATGTCCTACACTGTTGGGTGGTAGTGGGCCTTTTAATTTTGTTTCTACAATTCCCATTATGTCCGGTTCTTTTTCTTTCAAATAATCATTCAGTTCATTCAATCCTGTTATCAATCCATCTATATTTGTGTAAGACACTCTTAGTTTTCTGCCACTTCCATTGTATTCTCTGTTTCCCTTATGTTTTTTCTTTAGTATGTCGAACTGCTTTATTTTCATGTTCACTACTCTCCAATAGAATCTCTCTTTCTCTGACTCCGTTCTTTCCTCGTTTTTTGCCTTAGCTTCAATTCTTTTCTGCTTTTCTGCCTCTCTTTCCTCCTTATTCATTTCTCTTTTTATCCATACCTTTTTATATTGATCATTTGTTGCTAGTTTCCCTGTCTTGGATAGAATTTTCTCTGCTGTTGTTTGTGACCTGAATTTAATCTTAATTGGTCTGGTCTTATCTGTACTATATTTTCCGAGTCTGAATTTTTCCTCAATTTCCTTTATAATTTCTGGTTCATCTTCCTGGACTAATTTTAATAAACTGCTTACTCTTTCATTTTCCTCCTTGATTCTTGCGGTTCTATCTGGGTTATGTTTCTCTTCCATTCCTAATATAATTATACATTTCTTTTTGTCAGCTAATTCTCTTACTATATTCTCCTTCTGTCTCATCACTTTAATAACTGAGTCTTCATTATGTTCTTTCAATTGCTGTTTGACTATGTCAGTGAATGAAACCTTATTCCCTTCTTGAGTTATTCTCCAATTTTTAGCTTCTGTAGCTATTTTCTCTCTGTTTTCATTACTATTCTTCTTCAATTTCTCATTCTCCTCCTTTACATTTCCTAACTGTCTTTTTAGGTCCTCTATTTCTTCAGTTAAGTTTCTGTTAGCCTTCTCTAGTTGTTCCAACCTT
This sequence comes from Oratosquilla oratoria, assembly GCF_046742065.1. Classification (NCBI taxonomy): domain Eukaryota; kingdom Metazoa; phylum Arthropoda; class Malacostraca; order Stomatopoda; family Squillidae; genus Oratosquilla; species Oratosquilla oratoria. Next base: position 48,195,807 of record NC_134792.1, on the reverse strand, counting down.
TCAATTCTTTGGAAAATGGAGTCTACGTTACCTAACTTACGCTCCATGTCCTCGATCACCTTATCAACTCTCTCCTCTAGTCTTATCAGTCGGGGGGGGGGGGTTGTATCCCCCCCACCCTCTTTAAATCCCTGGAACATATTCTCGTCACTTTCTTCTGTATTGCTCCTCTCTATACTTCTAATCTTTACATTTTTATTAGACATGTCATCCTCACTCAGTCGTTTGTTTACCTTCCGCTTGTCTGGCTGGGCCAAGTCTACTCCCTCCTCATTTCCTTCCATTTCCCTCAGTAATCCCTCCCCTTTTCCTCTTTCCCTACTTTCCCACTACTCCACGAGCAATTTCCCCCCCACCCTGCAAAAACACTAGGCACTTCTCTTTGCGTTGGGATCCACAGACTTCAGTTTTCTTCAGAACGTCATCCAAGCCGTCCATTCGCTGAAGTGTGTGTGTGTGTGTGTGTGTGTGTGTGTGTGTGTGTGTGTGTGTGTGTGAAGGAAGACACGAGTCTTGTTCCGGGTTTAATCCTGACTAGTTTCGCGCCAGGGCTTCACGTTTTCTATGCAGAAACCCTTAGGCCACGTAATCTGGATTAAACTCGGAACAAGATTCGCGTCTTCCTGCATTCACCTCTAAATGCTTGGCATAATGTAACAACACAAGCACGCACGCACGCACAAACACACACATACACACGAACGCGTGCGCGCACACACACACACACACACACACACACACACACATATATATATATATATACATATATATATATATATATATATATATACATGTGTATATATATATATATGTATATATATATGTATATATGTATATATATATATATATGTATATATATGTATATACATATATGTACATATATATATATATATATATATTATATATATATATATATATATATATATGATTATACATACCTATACATACGCATGTGTCTTTGTATACGAGTGTGTATGTGTGTGCATGCATGTACACTATGTTTTATGTATATATGAATGCATGTATTTGTATGAATGCATGCATATATATATAATATGAGTGCATGTATGTATGCATGCATTTATGTATATATGTATGTATATATATACTAACATACATGCATGTATGTATGTACGTATGTATATGTATGTGTATATATACAAACATACATGGATGAATGTATGTATGTATATTTGTATGTATGAACGTACTCATTGCACATCTGTTGACACCTTCCATCTCCTTTTAGTTTTCTTCCTCTACTCCTGCCTGTCAACCTTGGAACATACGAGTACACCTTCCTTTCCTAATTGAAAATTATTATAGCAATAATCTTTCATACTCATTTTTTTATTTGTGTATTTATTTATATTTATTTATTGTTTTATTAATTTGTTTAATTATCTATTCATTCCATTTATTTGTCCGTTTATCTTTATATGTTCGTTCATTCATTTATGTAATTTTTGTTCAATCATTTATTTGCTCCTTCGTTCGTTTATCAATTTACCTATTTATTAATTTATTTGTTTCTTTTTTTCGATTATTATCGAAAGAACAAATAAGTTATATGATTCTTTATATATTTATCTGTGCATTAATTCACCTATTTGTGTATTTTTGTTCCTTCATTTTTTCTTTTTATTTATTTTTGTTTATTTTTGTATTCATTTATTCATTCCTTGGTTTATATATTTACTTATTTATTCGTTTACTTGTTCGTATTGGTTTATTCATTTATCAATTCACTTATCTATTCATTTATTCATTTACTTATCTACTCTTTGGTTTATTAATTTATCAATGAATTTCTATATTCATTTATCCATTTACTTATCTATTAATTTTATAACTATTTTGTTTACTTATATATCCATATAATTATTAATCTATTTGTTTATCCTATATTTCCACTTTATATTTTTCCTTCCTGCAATAGAATTCCACCACACTGGTTCTGTTGTATTACGCTGCGTCAACGTCCACAATTAACTTCCGTTCATCCACTCCACTTCTGTTGGCTTCACTGGTCATCTTCATCCCCAATCACATTGTCCAATGTCCTTGGACACTCTGCTTTCAATTTCATATTCCATATATCCATCCGCATGTCGTCTATGTATTACATAAAGTTTTCTGTGTTAGGGTCATGTATGTCATGTTTGTTTGTGAATGTTTGTTTTTGTGCTGTTATGTTCACGTGCTGTAAGCTGTGTTTGTTGTGAAAGGGCAGTACTTTTAGGAATAATTACAACAGGTCGTCTTCAGTTTAGTTTTGTTTTCATGCGCAGTAAAATTCATATTGCCTATAAACTACACAGGATTACAAAGGCGGAGCATGCCGACAGGAGACCTTTTGGTCCATATCTAGGTCGGATGCGAAAAAAAAATCATGATAATGATAAATGAAAAAAATAAAGAATATGATGATGTAAATAATAAATAAAATATATAAATAGATGCATAGGCATAGTTAAATAATGAACAAACAGGTAAATAGTAAATGATAATAAATTGACATAATAATAAATGAGAATCAAGCAAATAATAATAAACAGACAAATGATAACAAAACAAATAGATAATATAAAATAAATGATAGTCATTACAGCATCTTGCTTAGGTGTCTATCTAAATGATTCTTAAAGCTTTGAACTGAATTACATTGCACTGCCTCTGCCATAAGTTTATTCCATTCATTAACTACACAGTTGGCAAAGTTGTTTCTACCCACTTCCAAATTAAATCTATTTCTGGACAGTTTGAGACCATTGTTTCTTGTCTGATTCTCATTCAGTGTGAAAATTTTGTCACTTTTGATGTTGTCAATTCCCTTTAGAATCTTAAAGACCTGTAACAAGTTCCCTCTGAGTCTACACTTTTTTATGGAAAACAGATTCATATGTTTTAGTCGATTTTCGTATGTTTTATTTTTGATATTCAAAATCAGTTTTGTGGCTCGCCATTGTACTTTTTCCAATCTGTCAATGTCTTTAATGAGATTCGGTGACCATACGGAAACAGCATATTCCAAATGTGGATGAACTAATGATTTATATAGCTTGTTAATGAGTGATCGACTTTTGTACTGCTGTCTATATATGTGTGCATTTATTCACCTAATTGCACTTACTTTATTGGAATATACAGATGAACTATGCTTGTAGGGTCCTTTTTTTGTCCTCCTTGCCAACAACTCCCAATCACTACACAACACAAACCAACCTAAAGCTCTTAACCCCCAAATAATAAACTATACACTCTATGTATCATTATGCACACCACCAGAGCTAGAATTTTAATAGCCAATAGTACCAGAATGACACCAAACTGACCAGTGACCCCTTCTCTCATACAATCCTCACCACACCCCCCCACAACCTTGATGGTACCTCTCCCATGCAAATTAAAAAAGATAATAATAAATAAGTAGAAAATAATAATAAAAAAGAAAAATAATAATGATAAAAAATTAAAATATGATAATCAGAGTACCATACACAACTACTCAAGAATCAACACAGCAATAGCATATCTCACAAACCACATAACATTGGCAGCACTTCTATCAGTTCCGAAAATCTCACCATCTATATCATGACACGCAGTCTCCTGGTAAACTTCAGATTGTGCCACTCCACATAAAGAAAAAAGATGGCTTTCAATCACTTTCAAAAACACCCAGTCTTTCAGAAATCTATACTCTTAAAAAATAAAGCAAGACCTCAAGCCCAATGAACCAAGTATGACAAAACTCATTGCAAACCTATATTTCAACAATCACCTCATCAACCCCTAACCTCCAAAGTATGAAAAAATTATAACAAACAAAAAATCAAATACCCATGTTTTCTAAATCAGTGGACAATTCATACACTCATCTCCCCAATTAGCCAAACCAATAGCCACACAAAGTAGACCCAAATTCATATTCAAAAGTACAACACTTTCTCCATGACTACAATAGACCATTCACAGAAGTGGAATACCGCACCTCCCTCTGCCTGTAATACAACAGCTCCAAGCCCTGATAATATACACTAAACAAGATACAATTCCTGCACCCAACTACAACATCCTTTACACTAAACCTCTTCAACCAAATATGAATAAAAAGCACTGTCCCAACTGCCTGGAGGGAAATCATCATAATCCCCTTCCCCAAACCAGAAAAAGACAAAACTTTTCCAAACATCTGTTACCCAATCACACTTACAAACTGCCTCAGCAAACCCAAAGTAAGATGGTCTCATTCCAACTCTTATGGTAATTGGAACTCTAATTCTCTTATATAACCCTTTCAAAAAAGATTCCAAACTGGCCACATCACTACAAATATCCTAGTGCAAACAGAAACAACAATCTGCACTGCATTTCCTAACAAACAATGTCTGTCCTGTACTTTCTTATTTTGAAAAAGCATAAGAAATAGCCTTGAAACAGTGGATTCTACATATTTGCTATTCTAAGAATTTTAGGGAGATAAAACCAACTTCACATACGATATCCCAAGTACACATAGGAACACCTATCCTCACCACATATGCAACAAGGTCTCCCTATTCCATCAAACCCCTCCAGATATTAGCCCTACAGATTCAACCATCATGCTGAAGACATCATATACCTCATCTTACCGTGCCCCACCCTAACCATACCCAGACAATACAATATTTCTTCAAGTGACATGTACCAATCTGATTGCTGTTGCCACTTACCTGGGAGCTATGGTTCTCCTGCATGCAAGATCTGGGGCAATGAATTAAATGATTGATGTTTGGTTTTGTGTAGTATGTAGGTTGTCTTTGTTTTCTTGCTTGTAAGGGGGCATGCCAGGGAAGCATAGTAAAGTGTGGTTCTCATGAATTGTTTGTAGACCAATTAGTTTTTGTATTCAATAGACAAGATAATTCTTTCTGATATTCTTCATGCAGGACCACCACTTGTATCCATCATTATATAATCCTTCCCTACAATATTGACTGTATGAAATTTGAATAATTAGGAGAGTGGGAGGCATAATGTAAGCAGTAGGATTAGTTTTGCATGTTGGGCCCTATTGTAGAAGAGCTGTGTCGAGGTGCATGACCTGGTCCAAGCAGTGTGGTAGAGTCAAGGATAACCCTTCATCTATGAGGTGCTAAAATGGGAAGGACAATGAAAATTGGCTTTTGGATAGGTACGAGATGGATGCATGCTTTGACTTGTCACCCCTCTCTTATACAGAGGACAGGACCTTATGGTATATGTACACATTAAAACATGCAGTCAATAGACGTCCACTAGATGTTCAGATTATCTAATACAGCAATCAAAACAACTTTTAAAGGTTTTCTTTTATTAGAATAAATTACATAAAATGTGATTGGCCTGAAACTACTCTAAAACCAATCTTACAGTTATGATCTTGTAGTTTTCAGTCAAACAAAATCTATTTCATTATATGTAAAACAAATACTCACAAAAATGCAAGGCAGTCTTGAGTTGCAATTGTATAACCAATCATTCACACAAAACAAGAGCAATATAGAGAACAGCATTTATGAAGTGATCATATGATTAAATTTGCCCATAATACAGTATGGATTTTACTTTTCTTAGAATTGTGGAAGAATCTTAGGAAACACATGTATAGATATTTCTTACACTTAATGAAGTAAATTTATTTTTCATATATATATATATATATATATATATATATATATATATATATATATATATATATATATATATATATATATATATATAATATATATATATATATATATATATATATATGAATTGTGGTATGAATTACATGACAAACATGAAAGTCTCAAGCAGAAAAAAGACTAAACTTCATATAATTCTACTATAAAAATAACCGTAGACCTATAAGGCTTTCTGGTCAAAATCGGCAATTCTTTTTTCATAAACTATTGATATTTTGTCATTCAATATCTTCCGGTCGCACTGGATGGGATAATGGTATCACAGACTTTTTATGAACATCTCTTAATAATGCTTTCCTCATATCTGAAAAAGTAAACATCAATAGATGAGCTTCCAATTGCTGGCATTTTTTTTAACTAACATTTGAAAAATATCATTCTCCATTCACCAAACTTGTTTTCATGGCAGAATCTTTTTTATATATCCAAGGAATAGGAAGGTCACTCCAAAAAATGAAATAAATTAAAAAATGAGAGAAGGAAGGATATTTTAAAAACCTTTACATAATTAGACCTGACAGGTATTCCAGTTTGATTATTCTTTTGGCAAGATTACAGCCACAAAACAAATGACAAACACGAGAAGAAATGTTGTAACACAAAGGCAAAAGCCGACAAGACTGTGAGAATCAACACCGTGTGAGATCGAAACCTTTATTGGTACGATGTTACTTGAAAAAGCTGTAACAAGCAAAACGTCGTACCAATAAAGGTTTCGATCTCACACGGTGTTGATTCTCACGAGAAGAAATAAAACCAGGCTCAAGTGTATCAGACACAAGAAGACTTACCGAATGCATCTTCATCTGGATCTCCCGAGTAGTATTGCAGGACAGTGCGATACACAATATAACCAAGTTTCTTGTACATACTGATAGCCACAGAGTTGCTCACACGAACGAACAAATCAACAAAGTAGCAATGTTTCCTGAAAGAATTAATATGATGTGTCAGTCTTGCTGCCTATTAAACTTTGACTGATCAAGTGTGTTAAACAATTGTAAATACCTCTGAGCATACAAAAATTATTATACATGTGCTTTCTTGCTTTTTGTACCTGTTCATGAAGTCTACCTAGCTATGTATATACCAAAAGCCTTTTCTCCCTTATAAGGGAGGTAGACAGCCAAGGAATGCACCCACCCCTGCCCTATCCCACTCCCATTTGTTTCCCTCTCATCTTTAGCTCCTCATGGATGAAGGAGCATCCCTGTCTCATGCCCAATGCCCAAGCCGGAAGCAACACAGCTACTAGGCACATCCACAGCAGGGCCAACCACGTCATTTACACAATGACCCTCCCCTTTTGTTCCCTCTTTCTCTTTTATCTTTTCTTTTCTTTCCTTTTTTAAGCAGAAGTACACTTGAGGGGAAGATCAAGAATAAAGTAGATTGATGGGGTGAAGGGGGCTTTGGATGCAAAGGCTGTCTGTCAATTAAGAAAAAGGGAGGCAAAGGATAGGTGCAAATGAAAAGTGGTCATAAATGGATGAGGAAATGATGCAGCCGCCCAAAAAGGATTTTTTCTTGTCTGCTTCACAGATTTTTAAAATGGACGAGGAGGCAAGGGGCGACACAAAATGAAATGGTGGAGGAAAACCAACTTCAGTGGTTGTTGTTGTCGTTCCCTAGACTGTCTGTCCGAGCAGTCCCGTCTCCCCAAGGAATGCCACAACCGAAACTGGGTTTTCCCACAAATCTTTTACAGAGTGTATGTTGTGTTGTTTGCATGCATGATTGTGTATAATGCGGTCTTCCATTATGTGTTGTATGGTATGGGGTGAAGTGTTACATCCAGGGCAGCTGTTCACAATGCAGTCATCCAGCCTCTTCTGGTAGCTTAGAAGTGCTGGGTGGTGGCCGCACCGCAGTCTGGCCAAGTGAACTCTGTCCTTTCGTGGGAGAGAGGATTCAGAAGGGTGGATATCAGGGGGTCTGGCATGCAGCAGTGTGTTGTCTTTCAGTGTGTTAATGGAGCGGTGAGTGATATGATTATGAATATGTTTCCGGAGGCTGGTATTTGGTGGTTGTGGAGGAAGAGAAGAGAGTATCTGTGCATGATAAAGGTCTTTGGGTGTTGTTTTAATGTTTCTTGGTGTGTGTGGGTGTTCTGCTATGTAGTGTAGCGGGTGTGATGTGTTTGTGGTGGCTGCGGCAAGTGTTTGTGTGTGTGTGCCTCTCATGTCGAGGTGGTCCTTGACTTTGAGGACTTTTGTTTCATGGTGTAAATGGTCTGTAGGTGTTGTATTTGTGCAGCCTGTAATTGTTTTTAGGGCTTTGTTTTGTATGATTTGAAGGGTGTTGTGGTGTGTCTCACTGAGATTAGGAGCCCATGCAGGACTTCAGTGGTTGATCCCTGCTGTAGAGGTGCTTTGTCTTGCTGCACTGCCTTTGACCCAAACAGTGTGGTGGGGAACAGGAATGATCCTTCTTCTACGAGGAGCTAAAATGTCGAGGGACAATGAATGGATTTTTGGATGAATGTAGGATGGCAGTAAGGTTGATGCATGCTTTGATTCAGCCAGCCTTGGCCTCTTTGTAAATGTATGCTTGCTGCCAGATAGGGCTTGAACTGCCTCCACTTCTGACTTTGGGTGGAGGTCGGGACTGGGCAAAAGGTGAGTTCTTAGTTAGGGCATCCTACACTAAATTTCCATTTTCAAACACTCCCCCATAAAGAGGTACCATCTAATTCGCTCTCAGAGGGGGAGTTCATGACAATAAATCACACAGAATCAAGTATATATTTTATCTGAAATACTTTTCCAACCAATGGGACAAAGTCTACACCCTCTGGAGACAAAACCACTATTTTCCAGACACCAAGCCTCTGCCTCCATCTTTTGGAAATAACCTCCCAAAAATCTAAATGATAAATAATCAACTAACTTTTTGCATAAGTTTCAATAAGTTGGACATCTGCAGTGCCACAGTGGTTAGCAACAGTCTTTGGACCTTCCCACTGACCTCATGGAAAAACCTGACAAGACATTATGGGCCAGTCCAATGACTGAGTTTCCTAAACAATAATAAATCATGAGATCATAAGAATATGGAACAATTAAAAAAAGTATGAAAAATACAGAATAACAGCCAGTTTTTGAGAACGAGAAAATTCCTTCTTGTTAATCCCTAAAATCCAATGGTACATACATACATATACCAAAGGCTTTTTCCCCCTTACAAGGGAGGTAGCCAAAAAGAAAAATGCATAAAAACCATTCCATCCCTAATACACTCCACTCCCTTCCACCCTCCCTCTTATCTTGGCACCTCCTGGATGACGGGTCATCCCTGCATCTTGTCCACTGCCCTGGGTCAGAGGCAGTGTCGCAAGACACAGCACATCCACAGCAAGACCGTTTCATTAAATCAGCGACCCCCCCCCCTCATGCAGAAAAGGAGAATCCAATGGTACCTTTTAGAAATCTTTCATTTATTCAAAATACAGTACCTTAAGACATTTGCTGCAAATCCAGTTCTTTCAATCCACTTACTTCTCTGAGATATCCTCTAGAATGGCCATGAGCTGGCTAGCCAACCCAAGACGACGATATTCTGGTGCAACTGTCAGTGCAGTGACATGACCATGCCAGTTGTCCCTTTGCCCCTCAGCTTTGCCCATGACTGAAAATTAAGAGGTATCAGAATATTACAACGCACTTGATGTTCACTTACACTGGAGGCTGGTGTTTTATTTCTATACAACTGTTTCAACATAACAAGAAATACTGTAGGCAATCGGATACAATTACCAAAGTAAATATGGACAAAACTCCAGAATCCCACTATTCATTTCTTTTCCAAGATCTCATACATTATGACAATATGCCTAAGATTTACTGCACCAACTATTAATAATTACTGATTCTAGAGCTTGTCATTAAGCTTTGGATGGATCTAATTGATCATTAACAAATGATTATGTCTTTAGTGAAACAGCATAGACCACTTTTACTGTAAAATGAAAGGTAAATTCTAAAATTACATGTACATCCAAATTCATTTTCATGATGTTTTAGAAATAACTTTTATAACTATAGGTTATTTCCATAGCACAATGGAAAAAAATGCAGAAATAATGCCAAACCACGAGAAAGCGTTCTTGATGATGATGATATGGTTTAATGTCACAAACTCCCCCCTATCGGGAGGCTATGATAGTGCCCTTTTACAGACGACTTTGTAGAGTGGAATTTATTGAACCAGGCCCTTGGTTCAACTTTGCCATGGACACGGTTCATGGGAGAAAGAGAAAGCATTCTTAAATACGCAGAATTTCACATGCTTGTGGACCTCATCGGAAATAAGCCCCTTATTCGACTTCCTTGATTTATCCCTTGTATATTATTGGTATTATTACAATAGTGCACACATAAACGACAAATAAAATATTAGATATTAATTTTGTAAATTAAAATATATCAACATCTGTTTCTCTTGGCAGAAATCAATAATAATTTTTTTTTGCTAAAAGCAATATGCACACAACAACTCAGACATTGGGGAGCTTTGAGAAGCCATGTTTGTTTTTATTTATTGTGGAAGATGAATTAACAAAAGTCTAAAACTATTCTAGTCTAGTCTAATGAACTCAGGATACTAAATGCGTACCCCATTGGATGTTTGGTTATACTAGACTAGACCAATTTATTAGACTTCCATTAGTTCATCTTCAACAACAAACAAAAACAAACTTGGAGTCTCGATGCTCGTCAACATCCGAGTGTATCGTTTTTAGCACCTTTTTTTGTTACTGATTTCTGCCACTAAAAACATATATTACACTGATGGGTATTTTTTCAAAAGTGCACACCTATGCACTATAGCATTAGAAAATGAAATACTGGTATTAATTTTGTGAATAATAATACATCAATAATTTTCTTGGCACAAAGCAATATCAGAAAATGTTGTTAAAACCTATGTAGAAACAAATGAAATAGCATCAACTTCTTCAGACGCAATTTTTATTTTGATAGAGGCGGAGGTCTGAGATGTCAACAACCCTGATGACCTCTAGAATTTCAGGTACCGCATTACTATATGCAGGTTAAGTAGGTTAGATTAGATTAGGTTAGAATAGACAAATTCATCATGCTTTAATTTCTTCAGCCTCCACCTCTACCAAATCAAAGATAGCATCTCACGCAACCAAAGCAGCTACATTAACATTTGTGTGTTTACAGGCTATAGCTTTTAGCAACTTTTTCTATTATAATTATTGCTTTCTACCAAGAATAACATATATTACAATGATGTATTATAATTCACAAAATTATTTGATTATCTATTGACACATTATAATTCACAAAATTAATATTTAATCTATTCTATTGATACATACATACATACCCCGAAGCCAGTCAGAACGTCCCACTGTCAAAAAGGTCCCACTTGGCCTTCGGTCAAAACGCCCCACTTGGGTGCACCAAAACGCCCCACTACCACTGGATCAAACTACGAATAACGTCCCACATAAAAACGTGTTATTAGTGTAATAGATTGCATATAGTTTAATTGCTTCAACTATTTTCTTTAAAATGTGTGATTTTCATGTAATTTGCGGTCACTACTTAGCTAATTGCACGCCAGTCAGAACGTCCCACAACTAACAGGAACTAGTTAACGCTAGCGTCAACTGCATTAATTAAACCGACAACTAATATTTTTGGGCATAAAATGTATCTTGCAATCTACTCAGATGTATTCGAACCAAATTTGATGCGAAATACAGGACATAAATTTAATTTATTTACTAGTCGCCGACGTTTTGGTATACCCAAGTGGGACGTTATGACGGTGGGACGTTGTGACGGTGGGACGTTATGACGGTGGGACGTTATGACTGGTAAGCATACATACACAACATTTACCAAAGGCTTTTTTCCCCTACACTTTGGGAGTTTTACCATGTTACTATATTCTTACTTGAGTTGTGACTCGTTCTATATTATTTACGTTTGTTGATTGATAGATCTACACTAGTTATTTGCTTGAGCTGCTTGTTAAAAAAAATTATACCGAAATAAACAAAATCAAATAAAAACTAAAAAAGTATTGCCCCTTTATCGTCAACCTGACCGACCATGAGGACCGTAAAATGCGTGAATTAAAGCTTCTTAATCCATATTATAACATATTATATAGAAAGTAAAAATAATACCAACTTACTGTATCCCATTATAACTCCACTTGGTGACTCGGCGACTTGAAAATATTCTGGCCAATGGGCCAGATATTGCAAATAAAAAGACAATCCATAGGTTTCTGTCCATGGATCCAAATTAACATTGTTGAAATGGAACATATCTTCGCATCGAAAGGGTCGCAGCGTCGTCATAATTCAAAGATAAGTACGTACGTAATAACACGATATTTACAGTAATTCAAATACACGCTTGCTCCCACTTCTCGTCAATGTTTTTCTAATATGCCTGATGCGTTTTCACGTTGGATGAGAGAACATGTTGATTGCTAATCACATCAAGAACTGTGAATCCTATCATATATTAATTTATCACCAATCAAGTAATATTTGTTATTTTATTTCATCATTATTATTTATGTTAAATAAAATCAACAAAAATTAGGCAAGTAAAAATGTCGACTCCATGTATTTTTTATTGCCTGTGCACAAATTCGATAACAGAGGTACAACAAATACTAGTAATGGTTGTTGGAGTATAATAAGTGAGATAGGTCTTGTGTAAGTACAAACTGCAGACTAATGTTTGACCAGTAAATATTAACCTCTTGTAATTTAATTACTGCAGGGAAGGTAACAAATATTCTATTCTTATTTTTCTTATAATACTGCACCCCTCCATAATATAATTAAAAATGTAACCTCAATCAGGGTGTCTGTTTATATCATATATGTAATGTTGCCTTGGTCATAATTTCAATATCTTGTTTCACAGTTGATATTCATCATTCATAATCTCCACATCCAAATTATAGCATCACTTAAATAGGAATGTGTTTACTTTTTTCACTCCTTCAGTTTTTGTAGTGTCATTTAAGTCAGCTGTGATCATTTTCCATGATTTTGAAGTACAACATTTCCCAGACATTGTTATTGTATCCCCTATCATTTTATTGAATCGGAGTTCAAACATTCAATGTTTGTCTTGTGTATACCCAACTTTAACATTTGTCAAGGATTGAAATTAATTCAAACTATCTAATAATTAATTAAAGCTTACTATGTTACTGCTTTAAAATTAAATTATGCAAAAGACAAGTAAAAGATCAATCATCATCAATAAGGAACAGGGTAAAATTTTACTTTCGACCATTGTAGGAATAAAGCAATACAAAATTAAATAGTAATTTTGTAAATTAAAATGCATGAACGAAATATGCAATTTTGTGTGCGGAAATTAAAATAAAAAAGTTGCTAAAACAGATTTCTTAAGTAACGAAGTCGTGTACGACGAATGGTACGCCATGTTTGTTATGGTAGATGCCGACGTCGGAGAAATGAAAGGACGATAAATTTGTCTAAACTAACCTAACCTAACCTAACCTGTGTTTAATAAATCATTACCTGCAAATTAGATATCATCCGGCTGGTCCTCATCGTCGTCGTCGTGAGAGACGTTGGCGGGCTTTTCAACCACTCTCAGCTTTTGTATGGCTATATTCCTCCAATGGTCGAAAGTAACATTTTACAGGTTAGGTTAGGTTAGTTTACTTTAGTTTAGACAAATTTATCGTCCTTTCATTTCTCCGACGTCAGAATCTACCATAACAAACATAGCGTACCATTCGTAGTACACGACTTCGTTACTTAAGAAACCTGTTTTAGCATTTTTTTTTATTTTCATTTCCGCACACAAAATTGCATATTACGTTCATACATTTTAATTTACCAAATTATTATTTAATTTTGTATTGCTATATTCCAACAATGGTCGAAAGTAAAATTTTACCAGGAACAGTACCTATATGGATATTTTTGGAGAAATACAGACGTGATTGAGAAGTACATACTCAAGATACACTCGCAACCTTTTTCAGGGAACAAGCCAAAGTGGATGACAATGTGACTGTCTGTAGAGAGAAAAATTGAGGCCAAGCAGAAAGCTTGGGGGAAATATGGATAGCCCAAAGATATCAACAATATTGCAGAATGAGGAATATCTATACCAGGGCAGTGAGAGAGGCTGAGTTCAAGTTTGAAAGAAACCTAGCTCAAGAGTCAAGGACAAAACAAAGAGCCTTTTATGCATATGCTTAAAGTAAAATTACAATTAACCTCTTCAATACGAGTCAGATATTTGTGCGCACAGTAGCTGCCTGATATACAATGATGCTTCACAAAACGCGCATTATAAAACATAAAGTTATAGCTGTTATACTAGTTCTCTTTCACCCAGAATGTTTGTGATGATATAATATAGTTTAATGTCACGAACTCCCCCCTATCAGAAGGCTAGGACGGTGCCCCTCACAGAGGACTTTGTAGTGTGAATAACTACTGAAAAGATCAAGCCAGTTCACAGAATATGGTGGTCACTCAGATACAACTACAAAATAAATAGAATCAGGAAGCCAATGCTGGCATCCTCATATACTCACTTGTGCCTCACGACACCTGCGTAGGCGTCATTATATTCAAAGGGTTAAGGGTGAAATGACCCAAATAAAAAAAGGTGGTTTGCTCACTACCACAAACCAAGAAACTGGTGAAACTTTTGAACCTTGAACTTCAAATTGTTTTCTAACAGGAGGAAGGAAATGTGCCAGAGATTACCAGTATGCATTGAGGAAGAGGACACACAGAATCACTTTTAAAGAAGTTATTGGAAAATAATAAAGACCCATAGCACCAGGGCTGAACTTAGAACAATTAAAGAAAAAAAAAAAAGAGGTGACATGATTACAATGTTCAGGTCACTAAAGGGGATAGATTGCATTGATAGAAGAGATCTCCTGATTAAAGATGGGAGGGCTTTAAGAGGTCATGGAAGTAAATTAAGAAAGACTACATGTCAAAAGGATGTGAAGAAATACAGTTTTCCATATAGATGTATAAATATGTGGAATAGCTTAGAAGGTGATATAGCCCAAGTTCAAACAATACATGAGTTCAAATCTAAATATGATAATTGGAAATCAAAGATATAGATTAAGTTGGAACCATACATGAATTTGAGTCTTGGTATGTTAGAAAATTAGGGAAAAGGAGACTGGACCCAATGAGCAATGCTCCTCTCCAGTAAACTACAACACATTCCATAACACCTATCAGTCAATCCTGTTATATGCCTTCTCCAAATCCATGAAAACCCAAAAGACATGCTTACCCTATGCCAAAAACTGATACCTGGTACATCTGTCATACTACAAAATCTTGATCTGTACACCCTCTTCCTTTTTTGAAACCCACAGTACTCTTCCTCAATTACTCCCTCTGTGCCCTTTCTAATCTTTCTAAGTACCTCTCCTATACACTTTACTGACTTCACAGAATAAACATATCCATTAAAATTACTCTACTCATATTTATTACCTTTCTCTTTGTATACTGGAACTATACATGCACTCTTCCAGTTCACTGGTACTCTTCTTTCCTTCATAGAGTAGTTAAAAGACTTGTATATGATTGTACATCACTTTTAGCTTGGTAGACCAAGGAATTTTTTCTTGTATAGTTATGTTGTACTGATCTCTCAATATTTCTTACACATGTTTCTTGATTGACAGCTGAAACTTGTGTAGCTGTTGTGATGCACCCAGATCTCTCCAAACACCTTCACTCAGAGGAGTGCAACCGTTTAATTGAAAGATTAAATGTATGTCATGAAGAGGTGAGATATATGAACACCTGGTATAATAAGAAATTGTACAAAAAGTTTATTGAAATACAATGAATTAGAATACATTTCCCACAATGAAAGACTGTCGGGTTAAAAAAAAAGTTAGCTAAAGATGAAGACATGATTGCTTCATTGTTGAGCTTTATCAAGTCATGAAGAAGAATTCAATGATGTCCTGTTAGTGTTTTTTTGACATATTTGAACCTCATTAATCACTTCAGTATGACTCAAATTCTTGCACGCATTATCGGCTGCCACATGTAATTTCCATCACACTACTCACTTTATAAGATATAAAGTCACTGTTATATTACTCATTCTATTTTATGCTGAGTAATGATAAACACAGAAAACATGATCAGAACAGTTCACAGAATCCAGGGGTAACATGTACAACTACAAAAAAAAATGTATATATAATTAAGATGTCGATGCTGATATCCTCATGTACCCATTCATGCCTCATGATGCCTACGTAGGCCTCATCATACCGAAGTGGTTAATTATAAGGCAAACCTTTTGAACATGGAAAGAAGAAAAAAAATCTGTATTAAAGCAGTTATTTAACATTTAAACCCTGCACAATGTATCCACCATCGTCCCCTGGTAGGGATCCTAAAAATCCCATCATCAAATGCTGACAAGGTTTTTGTGTCTCAAAATTGGTAACTAAATTGTAAATTAATTTGTGGCAGTTAAAACCCTACTCGAGTAGGTACTTACTATTATTTGAGTCCTCAGGTACACGGGAGTAGAATCACATTACAATGCAATACTTAATAGGTGTTGATGCTGTAGTTAGTCCAATTGGAGGGTTTAAAGGAAAACTGAAATTGAACATACCTTTAGCAAATGTTATATAGATACATTTTCATTTGAATCGACTTTTATTTTTGTCACTGATGCTCTCTAACACATGCACACATTTTGCCATCTCATTCACATCTCTCTCATCTCTTTCACTCTCCTACAGTAACCATAAAAATTTTTTTACATTGTATATTCCTTGCAGTGCTACTATTTTATCCTTGCTGCACCCCTGTCATGGAAGTTTAGGTTGTTGCCTTAACATACACACTTCTCCAATTCCCATTATTTTTAGGTAATTCTATAAGGTCAGCTCCATATGAAAAATAGCAGCAGACCATTAACAAGTCTGGATGTTTTACCATGTTCTCAGTGAACTTACAGTCAACTTGGCCACTGCCAGGGCACAGAGACACGTTGCCACTATGGTTGTTGGTCACTGTAAACACTACCTCATCACTAAAGTTTTGTCTGTTTCTACAAGCCATACTGGTAATGTATGTCACTCTTGTGGCATGCTGGTCATGACTACTGGCCCTGTAAGACAGATGCCAGAGAGAATGATATTAGTGTTCATCTGTAAACCTGATTAACACCTTCATTTCCATGTGGAGGTGTACTAAGAGGTTGACACTCTGCCTTTGGAGAGGACCCATTTTTTTTGTTTTGTCAGTTTTGACTGTCTTTCCTCCACTCTACTTTTCCAATCACTGAAACTCAAAATAACAATTTGTTATCTCTCACGGGACCTCTTACTTCATATTTTCTAATGTGCAACATTTTCTCTTTCAGAATAAATTTAGAAAATTCTTGGGAGCTTGTAATGATATAGATCGAGAACTCAACCAGTGTTTAAAACAAGAGGTAAGCATACCCTATGCCACCATTGAAGTGCACGTATTTACCTAATTATATTTACTTAGCTATAATATTCAGGAATGCTACTCTCATAGGGATTTTCTCTATCATAACTTGAACTAAATAATCTGCCAATTGACTTTACATACATACATATACCAAAGGCTTTTTCCCCCATACACAGAAGGTAACCAAAAGACAAAAGCATAGAAACCACTCCCTATATACTCCACTCCCCTCCACCCTCTTCCCTCCCTCTTATCTTGGCACCTCCTGGATGACAAGTCATCCCTGCATCTTGTCCAATGCCCTGGGTCAGAAGTAGTGTCGCAAGACACAGCACATCCACAGGAAGGCCGCTTCATTAATTCAGCAACCTCTCCTCTCCATCCCCTCATGCAGAAAAAGAGAAGACGGGAAGAAATCCCTTCGGGGTGCATCAATTTATTTCTCATACATACTGGAGACTGTATGAAGGAGTGATTGTGCCAATAGCACTGTATGGGGCAGAAACTTGGAACATAAGAGAAGAAGAGAGAAGGAGTTTGAATGTGTTTGAGATGAGGTGTCTGAGAAGTATGATGGGGGTTACTAGAAGGAGGAGGGGTGGAAAAGGAGCTGGGAGATAGGGTTGATGAAAGAATATTAGGATGGTTTGGACACATGGAAAGAATGAGTGAAGAAAGACTAGTAAAAGAGGTGTGGAAGGCAGATGTGGAGGGAGTGAACATGAGGGGATGTCCTAGGATGAGGTGGATGGATGGGGTGAAGGGGGCTTTGGGGAAGAGGGGAATGTCTGTTGAGGAAGGACAGGAGAGGACAGAAGACAGGGGTGAATGGAGAATGGTTGTATATGGATGATGTTGTGATTGCATGAGGTGGAATGGGCGGGTGGATGGGGGGTGAGGTAGTATGTGTGAGCAAAATTTGACGCAGCCCGAAGGGATTTCTCTCCGTCCTCTCATTTTATGCAATGGGGGGACGGAGAGGGGGGGTCGCCGATTTAATGAAGCGGTCTTGCTGTGGATGTGCTGTCTTGCGACACTGCTTCTGACCCAGGGCAGTGGACAAGGTGCAGGGATGACCCGTCATTCAGGAGGTGCTAAGATAAGAGGGAGGGTGGAGGGGTGTGGAGTGTATTCAGGGATGGAATGAGTGGGAATGATTTTATGCCTTTTCCTTTTTGGCTACCCCCCTTGTAAGGGGGAAAAAGCCTTGGTATATGTATGTATGTATGTACTTCCTCACCCCCAATCCAATTGACTTAACATCAGATAAACCCATCTTCCTCCTTTCCACTATATTCTTATTGATGGAAGTATATTTTTGAAAAAATTTAAGCCCAACTACCCACCTCCCCAAACCATCATGGATTCAAAGAGAACCAGTACACTGCTCACAAATATCATAGAAGTGCTAGATGGTTTCAACAAGACAACACCTCCAGTGATGATGGCAGTAGACATAGAGCCTTTGAGAAGGTCCTTAGACACATACATACATACATACATATACCAAAGGCTTTTTCCCCCTTACAATGGAGGTAGCCAAAAAACAAAGGCATAAAAACCATTTCCACCCATTCTATCCCCAATACATTCCACTCCCTTCCACCCTCTACCCTCCCTCTTATCTTGGCACCTCCTGGATGATGGGTCATCCCTGTATCTTGTCCACTGCCATAGACACAACCTGTCAAAAGATATCATTATGACAGACATCCTTACAAACCTTCTAGCTGGCAAAAGATGCAGAGTAACACAGAACAACAATATATAAAGAACCAAAAGATTATACAGCAGAATCTTCCAAGGAGCTATATTCAGTTTATTCATGAGCGACTCTCTTACCCCAAACCCCCAAACCTGGTGCACAGCATCAAAGATCTCACATTTGTTGATGATCCATCATAGTACACTCAACCCTCCATATAACAGACCCCAATTCAACGGATCCTCAATTTAGCGGACAGAAAATCCTGTCCATTATAGAGCTGGACAATGGGCCAATCACTCATTGCTGCGTATAGTTGTCCAATCTAACTCTAGGCCACCAACACCAGGCCTGCTGTATTTGTTAAAATCAATAATACAATAGTACCATATTATTTTCAGGCACAGTAAAAGAAACCAATAAATGTATACTGTACCAAGTTGCCAACAATGGTCATTTGTCTGTTATTTACTGATGCAGTCCATTCTGTTTACATTTAGCAGGAACGGAGGTGCTAAGATAAGAGGGAGGATGGAGGGGTGTGGAGTTTATTCAGGGATGGAATGGGTGGGAGTGATTTAATGCCTTTTCCTTTTTGACTACCGCTTTTGTAAGGGGGAAAAAGCCTTGGTATATGTATGTAGGAACGGATTGGTCCTTGCATGCATTTGTTCGTTAAATGGAGGGTTGAGTGTACAGCACAGCAACTACACTCACCATCCCACTCCCTCAAAGTGGGAAGTGAGAAACCCCTAGTAGAGCAAGCCCTATCAGTTGTAGTAACCCACTGGGTTTTTTAGGCCGATGTTTGGGCTGCCTTCCCACCTGGTCAGGGCTGTCAAAAACTGTTGACAAGAAGCATTCAGTGGGTCTCAGGAATTGAACTCAAAACCACCTGCTCATGAGTTCATCACAGTATCCACTGGGCTATCAGGCAGCCCACAGCAACTACAGAAAAGCGATAAAGAACACAAAAATTCCTAGACAAACTATAACTATGACTGACTCAAAACAGAATGGTAGCATCACCTTAAAAAAGTATTAGTGATACTCCTTACTCCAGACAACCACAAATCAAAGAAACATCCAACAGTTAGAATGAATGGACAGTCTCTACCACTTGACAGAAATCCAAAAATCTAGGTTTTGCATTTGATACACATATCTAGGACTTCATAGTGACAGCAAGTAAAAAGATTGAATATACTAAAATTGGTGCCAAACAGTGTATGACCAGCAGAGAGAAACCTTTATCTCCGTTTACAAACAGCTCATAAGAACCACCGTTGACTCTCCCTCCTCAATATGGTTCCCAACGATAAAAAGAAATAAAAACATCCTACAGAAGTACAAAACGAACCTCAAAGAATGATAACAGGATGTATTAAAGCCACCCTAGATGGCCTTCTGTACTCAGAAATCAAGATTCCTCCCATTGTACAGCACATGAAAATTATGCACACAATACATCACAAGAGCCCTCAGTCCTATCCCTTCTTCCCACCACATCACACAAGTACTCCCAACCAGACACAACAAAGAAAGCAGCCTCAGCATTATACTACACAAATATCTATAACAACCTCCCACCAGTACTCCAGAACACTTCCATACAAAAATGTATAAACTCCCAGATCTCAAAGCAAACACTCCAAGACAGACCCCAAACCCAGTACTACACTGTACTACCCTAGACAGCCCTTTTGAGAAATGATTCCCCCAGCAGGCAAGAATCGCCCTTTCATGACTACATTCAGGCTATCGCTAAAGAAACACCAGCACAGAATTGGCCTTGACATAGGTTCAAAATGCTGTAGATGCAATCACCACACAGAATGTACTGAACACTTCATCCTACGATGCTTTACTCGCACCCTGTACAGATAGCCGCACAACATATTCTCTTTGGGCTAGGCTGTAGACCATTTCAGGTTATCTGGGGACTTTGGGTATCTTGTAAGTGTGACCAGGGACGGTTGATTGATTGACTTGAGAGATGTTCGCACAGGGTAGTAAAGGAGCCAAATCAATGTCTACCTAGAATGAAAAGTGTTATGAGCTGTAGGTTATTTGGAGATGAATGCAAAGAGAAGGTTGTATGAAGGGGTTTTGTACCCTTGGCACTATATGGAGAGCCTTAGAATATAAAAGAGGCCAAAAAGGAATAGTGTAAATGTTTTTGAGATGAAGTGTTTGAGAAAAGTGAGGTGCTACAAGAATAGAATGAGAAATGTGGAGGTAAAGCAGAGAATGGGAGTGGAAAGAGAGGTGACCAATTAGGTAAAAGAGCTTTTTCCCCCCTTACAAGGGAGGTTATATATATATATGTATGTATAATTGTTTATCAGTTGCTGATTTTTTTTTAACTCCTTATACTCTGCTTACTTTGAAGATATTGACCCGTTTCATTCTTCATGGTCCTGTCATATTGCCTTTTGTATGTTTCTTCTCGGTTTTTCTTCAGTGGTTTAGGTATGTGGGGGCTGCCAAAAAATAAACAGTGGTGTGGCTACCTCCCTTGTAAGGGGGAAAAAGCCTTTGGTATATGTATGTATGCTTCCACTTGCCCCACACCACCTGTTCACATTTGATTAATAGTAATAGGGCATTCACTTGTTTATTCTAATTTTCAGAGAATTGATAAGAGAAAGCAAAATCAAATTGCTGGTCAAGAACGGCTAAAACAGGCACGCAAGAAGATTGATGAAGGACAAACGTGGCGAGACGATTGAATGGAAAGTAGAATAACTTGGGTGCATACATAAGTGTAAAATTTTGTTATAGATATTTTTGTACATACCTTCATAACTTGGAAAATGGGGATTCAGGATATTCCTATAGAAAAGAGTGTAGAACTAACAATAAACTATCCACGGGTGAGTGACAGATACTTTACTAAGTACTATGCAGTACCCAAGGCTAAAATCAACCAAGAAGGCAAAGAAGGGGAGAACTGCTTGGTTAAAGAAGAGAAAACGAACAACCCTGATGAGAAAGCTAGTAGCTCAGAAGGAGAAAGGACTTCCAAGTCTACAGACCAAGAAATACAAAGCTCGAAGTCTTGTGTGTACAGTGAAAACAGAGCAGCTGATGTTTGCATCATGATGCATTCCAATCGCCTTTGTGTCGTTACTGTGTCACATTTGCATCCTATCATTGCTGATGGAAAAATTGTTACAAAGGTAAGATAATTAATTACCTTCATCATTTCAATATATTCCCTTTCCATATTTCAAGTTAGGTTTTAGTGAAATATTTGTCAAAATATGGTATGTATTTGTTCACATGAAATGCTTTGTGGGATATGTACATACATATACCAAGAGCTTTTTTCCCCCCCTTACAAGGGAGATAGCCAAAGTCAAAGGGCATAAATCCACTCCCACCCATTTCATCCCCACATACTCCACTCCCATTCACCAACCCTCCCTCCCTCTTTTCTTGGCTCCTCCTGAATGACTGTTCATCCCCACATCTCACCCACTACCCTGGGTCAGAAACGATGCAGCAAGACACAACACATCCACTATGGAAAAATATCAATTATAGTTGTTGCCTCAAGGGAGGGAGGGGTAGTGAATGGAAGTGGAGTATGTGGGGATGAAATGGGTGGGAGTGGATTTATGCCTTTGACTTTGGCTACCTCCCTTGTAAGGGGGAAGAAGCCCCAGGTATGTGTATGTATGACTCAGTTTCTTTGACTGGAAAGACACCAGGAGTTGCACACTGGCTAGTAACAGTCCTTTGGCTCTCCTGTGCCTCTATCTGGGAAGAAATCTTGGACCGTTTTCTGTGTTGTATTAACGTGGAATTGTTTCTTTGTCACTGGGTGAAAGAAGTAAAGGGGGACAGCCACTTGTTGTCAGCTTTCCATGTGTGAAAAAAAGTAAGAAATACAATTGAAGTAGAGATCTTGGGCCTAGTCCCAAAACTGAGTGTCACCCGCTAAGAACTGAAGGAGGTGAGGGGATGGATAGTTGTTGAAAATGAGCAGCTCTACTATTAATCTTGCAGGACCATCACAAGTACTTGACATTTGGTCTCTCCTTGGAAGAAGGGTGTATAAACCAGAACTTTTTATTCAAAGTCTTAGACCAGTGTTTCTCAACCTTTTTACCCTTGCACCTTTGAAATAAATTGCATGTCTCAAGGAACCACTGCGCAAAAAAAAATACATATACCATATCTTTCTCATTTTATTTTCATCATAATAATAGGTTAGATAGGATATCTATATTACATTATTACAATAACCAAGAATATGTCGTACATGTTTAATTATATTTTGTATATGAAATTAGATCAATCAAAAGTGCTTTAGCTTATCTCACTTGTTCTTACGGAACCCTTAGGGACATTTTGTGGAACCTTAGGGTTCTGGGGAACCCTGGTTGAGAAATGCTGTCTAAGACATTCAGAAATCCATCATTCAATAATTCACTTAGGCTGTCAGCATCTTACTGGGTTATTTATAATCTGTGGACAGTATGATGATTTCAAAGACAGGAATATGCAGTTTCTGTCTCTGGGTGTTATCCATGTGATTCACGATTATCCTTGGAATATTTTATATTAGACACTGAAGTAGTGTTTCATATACGAGACAACATTTCATAGTTGGTGCTGAGGGACATTATTTTTTAAAGCATTGGGTTTGCTAGCTCTCAAATTTTTCACCATTGAATAAATTTGATATTATTTAATTTTTTTCAGGTTAACTTTGATGTTGGCGAGGTGAATCGCTTGAATAACAAAGTATCTGGAAAAGCTAAAAAGGGTGCTCAGCCCATCAGACATTTTTCACCGTTGTGCATTCTTACTTGCAGTGATGGTTCTGAATACAAAATCAAGGCAGGAATACGAGGGAAATTGGTTGAAGTAAGTATTTCTCTCTCTCTCTCTCTCTCTCTCCTTTTTTTTTCTTCTTCTTCATCTTTTGAAAAAAAGTAAATAATAATAAAAACTTTGTGAGGGACACCGTCCTAGCCTCCTAATAGGGGGGGAGTGTGTGACATTAAACCATATCATCATCATCATCTGCCAGTCTTTGATATGAAGATGACAGGTGTGACAGCAAAGAGAATCCTACTATCTTATTTGAAAAACCCCCCTCATCTTTATCTGGATGTGCAGCCCCAAAAGGCTGGCATTTGTTCTCTGGACTGACCCAAGATCTCTCCTTCAGTCAACGTCCATCCACCTTTTTACATATAAATCTGACAACCAGTAACTCCTTTTCCTACCATTTTCAATGGGCAATGTAGAAACAGTCCCACAGTAATACAACATATACCACATTCGAAGTTTCTTCACAGAGAGGTTTTGCGAGGACCCAAGGACTGTTGCCATCCACTTGAGGGCCGCAGGTTTCCAGTCAATGAAACCTTGAAGTAACAGTTATTTCATATGAAGGATTAGTTGTGCTGACGTATGCAAGGGAGTGAAGCCTGGGTGATGAATCTAAGAAAAAAAAGTTGTGTATAGGCAGTAGAAAGGAACTCTGCCCTTGATTTAGTGGACTTCCGATTAAGTGATTTCAGAAGCATAAGTTTTAAAGTGGAAGACTGTTTATTTGTCATAATAACAAATTCAAGAAAAGGAGAGCAATGGTAGAGAATCATAGTCTTTATCATTTTCTCACTTTCGTTTTCTCTCGCTCTCAATCTTTTTCTCTCTCATTCTTTCTTTTTCTCTCACACACTCGCAATTACTCGCAATCTTTTTCTCTCTTATTTCTCTCTCCCTCCCTCCCTTCCTCCTCTTTTCTCTCCCTTCATGTATACATGTTTCTATTTGCTTGTAGTTATTTAATCAATCTATAGTGATTTCCAGCAACTACCACTAATGATTTTAAGATTATTTTGAAAACCACTGAATAACTTGCTACACTGTGTTCATAGAATTTTGTATTTTATTTTTCAGGTGAATGAAGAATTGTTAACTAACCCACAACTTGTAAATGAAAAACCAGATGCAGAAGGGTTTCTGGCTGTTGTTTTACCCAACTTAGTGGAAAGTGATAACCTCAAGAAACTACTACTTTCCGAAAGCCAGTACCTAAACATAAGAGAATCAGGAAGTGGAGGAGGAGAAATGTAATGGAATAAAAGAAGTCTTTCAGTGATTAAAGTTGTAATTATGAACATAAGTACACAGTTATTATTTATCCCTTTTATTGGTAAAAGGTTTATGAGTCTTGGTTACATATATAAATATGTATATATATAATAAGAGCAGGTAAGGCACCTGGGTTAGATGGGCATCATGCCGAGTGTCTGAAGAAGGGAGGTACATTAATAGTGGACTAGTTAGTGAGGTTGTTTAATGCATGTCTCAGGGAGGGTAGAATGCTAGAGGAGTGCTTGTATAGTTCTGCTTTACAAGGAAAAAGGGTCTAATGCAAGTGTAGTAGTTTAAGAGGGCTCAGTTTGTGGATTGTAGTTCGGAAGGCTTATGGGAGGGTTTTGAAATGATTAGGAGGGAATAAATGGTGAGGAACAGTGTTGGTTTAGGAAAGGTAGGGATTGTATAGATCAAATTGTGGTAAGGCAGATATGTGAGAAAGCTGTAGCAAAAGGTAAGGATGATTTTTGGCCCTTTATGGATTTGGAAAAGGCTTATGACAGGAAGGCACTTTGGGAGATATTGTCAATATATGGGATTGGAGGAAAGCTGTTAATGGCAGTCAGGAGTGTTAGAACTGGAAATTGAAAGCGAGTGGTTTGAGGTAAAAGTAGGGCTGCATCATGGATGTGTCATGTCATCATGGCTGTTCAATGTGTACACGGGTGGGAGGTAAATACAAGGGTAATGGGTAGGGGACTGCAGTTAGTTAGAGAAAGTGGGAGGTGAGCCATTTGCTGCTTGCTGACAACACTGCATTTGTAGGATCAGAGGAGTGATTAAGGCAGTGAAGGAGTTTGAGAAGGAATGTGATAAGAGAAAGCTGAAGGTGAATGGATGGCAGCAAGTCCTAAAGGAGAGGGGCTGGGGGAAGTGTATAGTGTTAGGGTTTTAAGGTTGCATATGGCAGGAAAGGGAGTGGAAGTGGAGGTATATTGTAGACTGAGAGAAGCAGGTAAATGCCTTGTGGTAGTTAAGGTTTATTCAACAAAATAAAATACAATTTATACACATATATACAAAATTTTTACAAAATTACCTGTTGAAAAAGGAGAGAGTGAAGCAAAGCTTATGGGGGAATTGCCCTCCACTTAAATGAAAGAATTATCTTTATTTTATTTATTTATTTTTGTTACATGTATGATATATGCACACACACACACACATATATATATATATATATATATATATATATTTTTTTTTTTTTTTTTGCACAGATGTGACACGACGCCTGCTAACTCCGACCTCACGTAGGAATCTGGGTCACGTGTCAGGTGAGAGGTGAGAGGTCAGGTCGATTGTTGATGGGACTATAATTGCTTACTGCGCGGATCCGGGTCACCGTCACCTACAGGAAAAAAAAAAAAAAAAAAAAAAAAAAGAGCGGCAGACTTGGGCGGTGCATGACAGTTTCTCCATGAATACAATTATGAAATGGACCTGAAATGTTCAATACACTAATACTTATAGATTAATGACTTTTAAATATCGTTTGAAACGTGATCAACTTTTTGTCTTGGGTAATTCCTTTTCAAGTTTATTACATGTGTTAACATTTATAATAGATAAGCATTGGCCTTTTTTTGGTTTTGTATTGAGTTTTAAAGTCATTTGTATTCCTTGTCGCATAGCGAGTTTCGTAAGTTGAGTAAAATTTCAATATGTTTTGATTCATTTGTTTATTGTAGATATGGTGCATAACAATGGCAGTTTTGTACTTTATTAAGTCCATGAATTTCAGTAGATTTAGTCTTTTAAAAAATTATTTGTATGTTCTAAACGACCTACATTGCAGATTATACGCAGTGCCGTTTTTTGTGAGATAATTATGCGTTGAAGATTAGTTTGATAAGTATTATCCCAAATTTCTGAACAGTAGTTTAGGTATGGTAGTAGTAGACTACAGTAAATGGTATGTGGGGTATTTTCATTGAGGATATTTCTCATTTTATGCATTATTCCTAAAGCTTTGGACATCTTATTTATCACGTGATTTATATGATGTTTCCAATTAAGTTGATCGTCTAAATACACGCCTAGGAATTTACTGACGGACGCCTTTTCAATAATTTCGTTGTTTATTTTGATCGGCTTAGTGCTTTCATTACTTTTGTAGAAAAGTAGGTAGTTAGTTTTTGATACATTTAAGGATAATTTATTGGCTGAAAACCAGTTAGCTGACATAATCCTTCATTAATTGTCTTGATTAGTTTGTCGGAATTTATATCGGAGCATAGAATGGTGGTATCGTCGGCGAACAGTATAAATATAAGGTTGGATACATTTGTAATGTCATTAATGTATAGTAAGAATAGTTTGGGTCCTAGAACTGAACCTTGAGGTACTCCGCACGTAACTGGTAGAATATGTGATCTTCCTCAATGGCTACATATTGTTTCCTGTTTTTTAGATAACTTTTTAACCAGTCATTAACCTTACCTCAGCCCATAGTATTCGGCCTTTCGAATTAGGATTTTATGATTTACTGTGTCAAATGCCTTTTTTAGATCAATAAATATGCCGGCTGTCTTTTTATTTTGTTCTATATTGTTAGTTATCTCTTCAATTAATTCCATTACTGCTGTTGACGTTGAAAGATTTAGTTGAAATCCATATTGACTATGGTAAATGACGTCTTTTTTTTTCTAGAAATGAGTCAAGGCGAATTGTGAATAACTTCTCAAGAATTTTGGAAAACTGTGGCAATAGTGAAATTGGTCTATAGTTATTATAACTTGATTTGTCGGCTGATTTGAATATCTGTATTACTTTTGCTATTTTCATTGCATCTGGAAATATTCCTTGTTCAAATGATTTATTGCATATTGTCAGAAAATTATTTTTGATGATAGGCATAATTTGTTTTACGAGGTTCATATTGATTCCTGTGCTATTGAGTGATTTCTTGTTCTGCATTGATTTTACTGTGTTCATAAGTTCGTTTTCCGTGACGGGTTTTAAAAAAATAGTGATATTTATTCGGTGTTTAAAAAAGTTCTCATGAGTTTGATGTGCTGTCTTTATTTGTTTCGCGAGGTTAGGTCCTACAAGGGAGAAAAAATCATTAAATTCGTTTGCCACTTCATTTTTAGTTTTTCCATTTTTATTAATGTCTATGAATTCATCGGTGTTCTTATTTTTGGGCCTAGTTAAGTTGTTTATTACTTCCCATGTCTTTTTTATATTACCTTTATAATTTTCAAGCAGTGTGTCATAGTATTTTTTTTTTCGCAGTTGCGTAAAATTGTTGTAAGTTTGTTTTTGTACGCTTTGTATTTGTATTTCTACTAAAAAGTGTATTGAGAAATAGGCACTTGGGAATAGATGCAAAAAGATTATGTGAAGGGGTGATTGTACTGATGGCACTGTCTGGGGCAGAGACTTGGAATTTAAGAGAGGAAAAGTTTAAATGTAAAATGAAATGTCTGAGAAATATGGTTGGGACTACAAATTTGGATATAGTGAGAAACGTGGAGGTTAGGAGGATCTGGGATGGAAAAGATGGCAGATAGGGCTGATGAAAGAGTATTGGGATGGTTTGAACACAAGAAAAGAATGAGTAATAAAAGATTAGTATAAAAAGAGGTTCATCAACACATTGTACTCGTTTTGTGTCGCAAGCTTGTGTGTTTTAATGTTTTATTCTGAAATATTTCTTTTTTTAAGACAACATAACCTCAGATCGGCAATTATTCATTTGGATAATGAATATTTCCATACAGACGGAGTTTCGAAACTGATTACGTCTGTACGTAGAAGAGACATCACTACTATCAGATGAGGATTATTCGCCGTAAAAACGAACAATCTATTCTTATATCAAACCAAAGTATCCGCGGTGACCCTTCTATTCAACCTCGCCACATCACTCGCCAATTGAACCCGTTTCATCCTCGCCGTTCCCTTTCACATAGCTTCACTCATTGCTAATAAATCGATCTTGCTTCTCTCAGTCATAATCCCATTAATTCGTGCGTTAGTATTAGCCAGGCTAGTGTTTGGCGACTGTTTTGTCATTAGAAAGTATGAACTGTCTATTATTTCAGCAAGTTCCTGAGCGCATCGCCGTAACAACCTGGCCCCAAACACACCTACGTAAAACAAAAGGAATAGAAAGTCAAATCAAGAACCCAAGTTTTCGTGTGTAAAAGGTTAAGATATAATTGGTTAGAAAATGTGATTATTAAAATCGAAAAATAACAAAATAAGATAGCCGGTAAAAGATCTAAAAGAGAGTAGACGTTCGGTAGTGCTTCAAATGCATGAAGCAAGTTTCTTAAATGCGCCATTCAGAATGGTAAACAAAAGAAAACAGTTGATGACAGTTGACGTTTTACTGGAAGAGGCCTTATGTGGTCTGTGACTCTAGTGTGGCAGCCTGTGATTTCTAGTATGATGTTGGTGCTGGCCGCGTGCAGTGTTAATTTGTGCTCTATAATTATATATTTGCCCTTGTCCCTCCCAGAATTTGTCTAGCCTTGCCTCAAAACTTTTGACTGTGTCTGCATTTACCACCCATTCTGGCAGCTCATTCCAATTATTAATGACTCTTACATTAGATTCTCACATTTTAGCGACACAAAATTTTCGTCAACAAAGTAACATATTTCCTGTAATACTATCAGCACTATTACTTCTTTTAGTTTTTGTAAAAGTGACTAATAAGAGTCGTGCGAGTTCCGCTTTGGACAAATCTTAGATGTTTTCGAAACCTAAGTCAACCAAATACTAATAATTTTTCTTCGAGGAATTATTTCATTTGAAAGATATTCCTTACTAGGTAGGGGTCATCTTGAAAGGGTTACCACAGTGGATCACCCGATCCACATTAGTCTGTCTTGTGTATCTTCTATTACGCCCATCTTCCTTCACTTCATCTATAAAATTCATCTTCGGTCTTTCTTCTGTGTTGGATCCATCTCTATTATCCTCCTCCCTACTTCTCCTCATCCCTCCACGCAAGGACAGACCACAATCTCGTATCTCTCAAGATCTAAGAATATAAGGTCTAACCACTTCCGACCGAATTTCGAGGGAGTTGGCGCAGCGGGCCCGTGAACGTCACCTGGCTGTTCAAAGTGGGGTTAGCGGGTCCTATAGCTGTCAGTTGAAGCTGGTCCGTCGTTCGAAAATGACGTCGCCTTCGCTCGCACTGCTCCACGCAATTAGTTATATTCTGACAAATATTATATAAAATATATATAAATATATATAAAATATTATAGTTCCTGTCTATATATATGAATATATAATATATATATATATAATATATAAAATATTATAGTTCCTGTCTTCCTTGGCGTTTCAGTTTTCTTCAGTGTATCACAAAGAGAAAATGGACTCAGCCAAATGACGTCAGAAGCTGCGCAGAAGAATGTAAATGGTCTGACCTGTATATTTAGACCTTGGTATCTTTTGCTGTGTCCCCAAATTGACGAATATATGCGCTGTTCCTATAATACACCCAATTCTGTGTCCTGCATCGTCACTCCTTGTAAAATAAATAAATAAATAAATAGAAATAAATTAATAAAAACGCAACATCTTTAGTTCTGCAAAATTCAATTGGCTTTGTCTTTTCCTTGGTACCGTCACTGTATCATACAGTACGACTGACCTCACTACCGACCTTCAGAATTTTCTTTTCATTCTTGTAGAAACCCTTCTATCACAGATCACTCATGTCACCCTTCCCCCACCCACTCTATCCAGTCTGCACCCTAATCTTACTTTACCACATTCTCCATCACTTTGACCGGTGGACCCCAAATATTCAAATTTATCGATATTTCTCACATCAACAATTCGCAGCCTCGCCGTTCCCACAATTATCTTTCGTTTACACAATGGAAATAAGATTACATGCTTTTTTTGTGTTATCCGCGGCAATTGTAATTGTTATTTCGAAATATGTGTCCTTTTCTTTATCTGCACTTCATGTATATTGATTCAATTCCAAATAAAAATACTTTACTCTTCATTTTCATTCCCGTTTTCTCTAGTGCATGTCTCCATCTCCCAAGGTCTGTATTGATATAAACTTCCGGGTCTTACCACATCTCTGTCCACTCCTATCTAATCTTATTTATCAATCTGTCCATCACCCATGCAAATATGAGAGTTCAGAGTCGATCCTTGATGCAGTTCACAGGTAACGAAATTACAAATACATTTGAATCACTAAACCAACATAGATGACGCACAACAGCGGCACAAAATTTACCAAAAGGATAGAAGCGTTGGTGAATTATAATCCATAATTGACTAACTCCTCTTTCTCTCGCCATCCTTTTCCATCTTCCCCCATCCTTTTCTCTCCTCGTCCTCTTTTCTTTTCCCCTGTCACCTCTTCCTCTACTCCTTCAGCCCTGAATCCTGTGACTATATGTATCTGTGTTTCTGTGTCTTTGTGTTTGTCAGTTGTCTTTTTTTAGGTCTGTGTGCCTTTATGTCTGTCTGTGTGTGTATGTTTGTGACTAACACCGGTCAATCGTGCTCGATTCAATGAAAATATGCAACATTTAAGCACGATATGTAAAGTGCTCAGGCATGCGGTGGAACACGTATCGGTAGCGTGGAATGACGTCTACTATTACGTAATTACAAAACGACATGACGTAAGCAGAAGAAACACGAAACTCGTAGAAGTCGTGAGTCATAAATGCAGTTGCAACGTTCTCTGAATTACCGAAAGGTAGACACGTAAACAAAACCAAGTATGCTATCCTTTCACACAAAGAAAAGATTGTGTTTCTTTAATATTTGCATCCTACAAACCCTGCATTAGACTCATGGAAAGCATTGCATAGCGACCTGACGTCAGAGATCACGGTCGGATTATTGTCTTGGTGAACTAGCTTCATGAAGTTTACAAATAAAAGGAATTTCACTTTGAGCTCCCACGCATTCCTATTTTGGAGTAGGAGTGGGAGGAGGAGGAGGAGGAGGAAGAAGCAGTCTGCTTTTCCTTTTCTTCTTGCAAAGCTGTCATTTGCAGGCCCGCCTACCTTCTCCGGGAGAATAGAGACCGTGTCCCCATTCTGTCGTCTTTCTTTGGTGTCTCGGTGCTCGTTTCCAGAACACGCTAACCTTATGTAACACTGTGGCTATCTTGACGTCCTGGACCTGGATTTACAAATATTTCTTTAAGACGTTGTGAACCTCAATGTGCTGAATGTGAGTTCTGATTCGATCACCAGCTAAATCTATAAGAAGAATTGCGACCTCTGTATATATATTGTTTCCAATATCTTGTCATAGTAGAAATGTTCCTCAAGGTACCTTTTTATAAATCACATTGTCATAATTTAGGTTCCTTGCTGTTTTCAAACTTGCCGAGCAAGCTAATTCATTCCAAAAATATATGTTAATTATATGTGGAAATTCTCTTCGAAACATAAAATACAGATGTTGCTGGCTCATAGGCAGTCAGCATTTGTATCTTGGACAAAAGGAAGTATTGTTCTAAATTCAGTTTCCTCGGCAACACGAAACGCTTTATGAACTCCTGTTCTCAGAGACGCAAATTGGTTCTATTCTAATGGAAAGTAAATGGACGACTTCAGTTTGAATATGCTTCGTACAAGCCCTTAAAGAACATAGCCTCCCCCCCACACACACACTCCACCCCAACCCCATCCTTCCCCACAAGTGAATAAAATAATACAACGGGTAGTGCGTTTGGGTAGTGAAGGATCTGTACAGTTGTGTCGTCTGTGGTCTCGTTGCCGAAGCATAGCGTGATCTAAATGCACCACGCACTCACCTTCCCAGCCTTTACCGTGATCGCATATTGTGTAGATTTTTCTTCTTAATACTAGACGACTATAATCTGGTGAGGGCGGGCACCTCTGATTCAGTGTCGGGGGGAGGGAGGGAGGGAATTGTACTGATCGATCACGACTTCTTTGATCTTAAGTCTGACTTCAGACTGGCGGAAGACGCATGGGCTTTGTAAAAAAAAAAAAAGAATAACAAAATAGATCAAAGTATCATAAATTAATGAATATGTATCTTAATGTGGAAATTTAATAATGGAAAAAGAAAACAATACATAGAAAATAAATATAAAAGCTAATGACATTTGAATAAACAGATAACGAAAATCGATCAGTAAAATAAGCTCAGTCTGCTAAATATCAATATTCTCACTGAATTCATAATTAATCAATAAGTAGCACTGAACCAATATATATATATATTTTTTTTTTACTGAATTTGCTCTTTCTCTTATACTGAGTTCCAATTTCGAGAATTCCTTATCTTTGAATACGTAAAGACTTTTGCCTCGCTGCTGTTATCGTCAGCAGACTCATGCTTTTGTGATGGCTGATACAAAACTCTCTCTGACCTTGCGGCCCACTGCTGAGAAAACCCGGACGCCCCCTTCGAGGCGGAACCTACCTTCGCGTGCTGATGCCCGTGGCATTTGCATGACCTCACGGAAACGTGGTTTTTGTTTTTTTTTTTTTTTAGGCTATCGCCCGGCCGGACCTCAACATACCTCGGGTTGTCCGTAACATGTCACACAAGAAACAGGAGGAAGAGGCGTCCGCGTGGTACCACTATTATTAATGACGGTGCCCATGGAAGATCAAGCGGCGTCAGGGTGAGCGTGTACCCCCCAAGAAGCTGAGGGGATTGCCTTGGAAAGGAAGACGGTGGGGTGCCGGGCCAACCTAGCCGAGTTGAGTGGCGGGCTAAGAACTAGTCGAAGAGTGGCAGTGACTCTGCACTCAAGCACAGCGTTTCTCAACCAGGGTTCCCCGGAACCCTAAAGTTCCGCAAAAGGTCCCTAAAGGTACCGCGAGAACAAATGAGAGAAGCGAATGCACTTTTGATTTTTTATTTAATTTCATATACGTAATATAATTAAACACGCGCGACATATTCTTGGTTATTGTAATAATGTAATGTAGACATCATCCTATCTGACCTATTATTACGATGAAAATAAAATGAGAAAGATATGGTATATATGATTATTTATCTATTTATTTATGTATTTTGCGCAGGGGTTCCTTGAAGACATGCAATTTATTTTAAAAGGTTACGCAAGGGTAAAAAGGTTGAGAAACGTTGCTTTAGCAGATAATGGTGGAAGGGATGTTGCTCAGCGACCCAACGAAGACCTCAAGCCGACAGGACCACAAGCTTTTCACTTGTGAGCGCTGAGCCAAACCATAAGATCCTCTCGTCCATCCTGCAAAGACACCCGAGCCGTCGGAAAGCGTCATCGTCTATCAGGATATCATTTTGGTTGATGCAAGTCCATTTCGTATCCACCAAGGAGAAAGCTCCACCAATTACGGAGTTTGATTTTTCCGAGTGACCCATAAACGAGTGCCATCGTGCCAAGATTCAATTCTTCTTAATGCCAGCAGACAACTTTCAGTTTTATTCAGCTGTGCCCGGATAGGTAGAACAGGGAGAATTAAAAAGAATCACAGTAAGCAAACAAGAGCACAGTAAAAAGATACAAATTGGTGGAGGTACCCACAATAAGAATATACTGTAGAATTTCTGTGCACACTTTTGGGCCAGGTGGTGTGTGTGTGTGTGTGATTCACCACGGTCTTGGATCACATGCTGGACACGTGACCGACAGCTACTACCCTCCCGGAAGAGAGCTCAGAGCTCATATATGACCGATCTATGGGTACTGCTGTGTGTGTATTCACTTTTTCACTTGGTCTTTTGGATCACGTGTTCGACTCGTGATCGACAGCTATTTCCCTCCTGGAAGAGAGCTCAGAGCTCGTAGGTCCGATCTATGGGTAATGCTATGACCTTTCACACACACACACCCCCAACTCCCCGCCCACGAGAGTCAGAGTAACGACCCGAAGCGCAGCTGTACCGAAATTAATTTCGGCCCTGGGCAGGATTCGAACCAAGCACTACGCACACCACCATGCTAGTAGTTCATCGTGTGTGTGTGTGTGTGTGTGTGTGTGTGTGTGTGTGTGTGTGTGTGTGTAATAATAATATACGGTTTATTGGGTATAGCAGCATTACTGCTGAAAATATACATCCTACAAGATTATAAAATTAGTGTGTGTGTGTGTGTGTGTGTAATAATAAGAGCAATAATAATAATAATATACGGTTTGTTGGGTATAGCAGCATTACTGCTGAAAATATACACCCTACACGATTATAAAATTAGTGTGTGTGTGTGTGTGTGTGTGTGTGTGTGCGTGTGTGTGTGCCCTCATGGGGAATTGATCGATTCGCCCCCAGAAGCTCTAATAAGAAGGCCACGGGGTCATGGGAGAAGTGAGAAAGATTTCATCAAATGCGGCGCCATGACATATCATTTGTCAGATGCGACTCGCGCAAGGTTGGCTTACAGGGTCTGCCAGGTGGACGACGCGACGCCGTGGATTCGGTACAGTTTCCAAAGCTCGACGACAACGTTTTATCCTATTTGCTCATAGATGACACCATTTCTGGTGAATTCTTTTTATGATGCAAACAGGTCTTATAATCAATGATAAACTTAATACTACCATATTAAAACAAATTTCTTGTGTTATCCATTAGAAGATAAGTGTACTGAAAAATATCGATGAACTGTAGAATTCAAGTGTTGAATAAAATCCCTTGCCCTGAATAGCAGTGGAAGGGTTGACTGAGGCAGGTTCAGTCCATCTGATCAGGAAATATCCTTTGACTGAATGAAATCGCCTGATAGTAGCCAGAACAAGTTTAAAAACCGCGAGTAATTTTGAAAAGATTAGATTCCATTTAATAAGTCAGAAGTTGTTTGAGCACAGTTGAATCGCAAGAACAGTGACAAGACCTGTGTAAGAATTACCGCCCAAGTTAAGTTCATGACTATTGCCATTAACGGTTCTCTTGTTGTCGGACGCATTTTTCCTTAAAGTCACCCCTTAGTGAAATGAAATCGCCCGCAGTAAACTTAGTAGTTCTCGGTTTGTTATTGTTTTTTTTTCATTTTTCTCTCTTTTCTTATTTCCTTTTTCTTTTGAGATTGCGCAGGTCGGTTATGACCACCTGATAAATTAATGAGGCAATATTTAAGCAACTGGAAACCAAAATATTATTGAGAACTGTTAGATTCAGAAAAACGGAAACAATAAATGTAAACATTATGAAACACGTACGCATTGTTTACAAAATGAGAACTGATGACGTATCACGGACGAACGATACCGAGATAGATAAATACAGTAAATAGATAAATTATATAAGATATGTTCCCAGAAAAGGTCATGTCGTATGTTCCTCCCACGACCTCCGGACTGAACATTCAGAATTATTATTTGATCGGGTCACAGAGACATAAATCACTATATTAACCCATTAATAGATACAGGTTACCTCAAGGATTAAATAAAATTGACTTACGAGAATCAGAAAATATTAGTAAAGACCCTTATATCCGTTAGAATTAAAAACTATTCATAAAATAAATCATACGAAAATCGACTAATACGTATGAATCTATTTTCCCTTAAAAAGCGTAGATTCAGAGGTGACTTGGATATATGTCTTTAAGATTCTAAGGGGAATTGACATCAAAAATGACAAAATTTTCGCAGTGAATGAGAATCCGACAAGAAATAATGGTCTCAAACTGTCAGGAAATGAATTTAATTTGGAAGTGCGTAGAAACTACTTTGCCACCCGTGTAGTAATGAATGGAATAAACTTCCTGCAGAGGCTGCAATATAGCTCAGTTCGAAGCTTTAAGATGCGTTCAAATAAACACCCAAGCAAGATGCTGTAATGTCTGCCATTTATCTTATATAATTTGTTTATTTATTTGTTACTATTTGTCTGTTTGTTCTTGTTTATTGGATTATTATTATCATTTATCTGTCCATTTATTATTTCCTATTTACCTGTTTATTATTCAACTTTACCTATTTATTTATTTATTTTATTATTGTTTATATTATTTTGTTTATTTATTTGTCATTATTATCGTTTTGTCGCATACGGCCTAGTTATGGACCAAAAGGTCTCCTGTTGGCATGCTCCTTTGTAGTTCTTTGTAAATCGAGAATCGTACTAGTGCGCTCAGAGTCTATTTCCACGGAAACGAGTAAACAACGCTACGAACCATCACCAATCGACTTCTCCGTACCCTCCAGCCGAGTAACGCCATTTACTGACTTCGACCTAGCAGACGTTAGTCAATTTTATTCATCTGAAACAGACTCGAAACGAAAAGGGGGTCTTCGTCGATTGAAATCCAATTCTGTCTCGAGTCGGGATAAATGAATTGTCGTCAACCAGAACGAAATATGTAAAGAGGGTCAGCATGTTGAAGATGTGATTTATGAGATTCAGCAAATTCTCCTTCCTGCCTTCTCTCTCTCTCTATCTCTATCTCTCTCTCTCTCTCTCTCTCTCTCTCTCTCTCTCTCTCTCTCTCTCTCTCTCTCTCTCTCTCTCTCTCTCTCTCTCTCATTGAGACAGCACCTTGTCGCCCCCATTCACGGGAAAGATGTGACAATTTCTTTCCATCCACAAAAGGAGTGGTGGATGGGAGGGAGAGGGAGGGAGGGAGAGGGGGACTAGAGGCTCTTACCTGAGTGAGCAAGTGGAACGATTCTCTGCGTTACAACACCTGGTAATGGAACAATCGATGCCTGGGCCCAAGGTGGCGGCGGCGGCGGCGGCGGCGGCGGGCAGGCGGTCGTGGTGGTGGTCGGGTTAGATTAAGTATTATGCAGACTGCAGAGCTTCCGAGGAGGGAAAGTTCCAGACTCTATATATATATATATATATATATATATATATATATATATATATATATATATATATATGATAAGAACACGGGTACGTGTGTTCACTTATGCAAAGTAGACCACTTGGAAAAAAGAAACTAACGAACCAGAGCGCTTTGGTATATATATGTGTGTGTGTGTGTGTGTGTGTGTGTGTGTGTGTGTGTGTATCACTTAGACAAAATGTAGCACATTTGTAAATAATAATCACGAAGAACCCACAGTCGGAATAAAAGGAAACTTTAGAAGAAAGTGTAACTTCTATATTTCGGCTAATAGCTATAGCCCTCTTCAGGAAAGAGGGCTATAGCTATTAGCCGAAGTATAGAAGTTACACTTTCTTCTAAAGTTTCCTTTTATTCCGACTGTGGGTTCTTCGTGATTATATATATATATATATATATCATAATATGTGTGTGTATATACAAGCCATTTCCCATTCTAACACAAAGTTTACTCTTGACTATCCTTAACAGCTTTCCCCCAGTACTATATATCTGCTAAACCTCCCACAGTGCCTTCCTGTTTACTGTTATAAGTCTTTTCAAAATCCATAAAGACCCCCCAAAAAAATCCTTACCATGTTCTAAACCTTCACACATATCTGCCTTACCATGAAAATCTGATCCACGCAACCCCTACCTTTCCTAAACCCACACTGCTCCACACAAATTACTCTCTTCCTCTCCTAAACCTCTCAATTGAAACCTACAAGCCCTCCCAATTACAGTCAACAAACTGATCCCTCTAGAAATACTGCAATCACCTTTTCCCCCCTTTTCCTTTGTAAAGTGGAACCATACAGGCAATCATCCATTATAGTCTTCTGGTACACTTCCCCCTTAGACACATTGAATAACCTCACTAGTCACTCCAAGATTACTGTACCTCCTTCATCTAAACCACATACCTCACCTGCTCTCATCATATATATATATATATATATATATATATATATATATCTATATATATACATGCGTGTGTGTGAATATGCGTGTGTGTGCACGCATGTCTATGCGCGCGGGTGTGTATAAATGTATATGTACAAAGTGATTAATACCGAAGAACTCGCTCACCTCTTCCGCCGAATGCACCTTTTGTTCTGCTTTTGACAGGAGGGGAAAATAAAATGTTTCTCGCAGCGAAACAACGGTCGATGGACGTAGCCTAGCAACTACCTCGCCTGTCTGGAGGTCTAGTGGATTCGTGGTAGGCTATTACAATATTTTGGCGTCATCTGTGTATTTATCTATTTATCTATTTAGTTAGTTATCTATTTTATTTATTCATTTATTTATTTGTTTATTTGTATATTCATTTATTTGTTTACACTATAGAACACACACACACACACACACACACACACACACACACACACACACACACACACACACACACACACACACACACACACACACACACACACACACACGTGATCCAAGACCATATCGAATCACACGCACCCACACATAATTTCAGTATCGCTGCGCTGCGGGTCATTACTCCAAATCTCGTGGGCGGGGAGTTGGGTGTGTGTGCGTGTAAGGTTACAACATTACCCATAGAGCTCTGAACTCTGTTACGGGAGGGAAATAGCTGTCGATCACGAGTCCAACACGTGATCCAAGGCCATGGTGAATCACACAGTCCCGAAACGTCGGTCAGGAAACTTCGGGAGATCCGTGGAGGCCAGCATGCTGAAATTGAAACGTGGTACGGCCAAGGACTCGAACCCAGAATAATGTATATGTGTGTGTTTGTATGTGTGTGATATATATATTGTGAAAATTAAATAGAACGACGTACCATAAGTGGTTGGGAACATTTTGGCGAATAGAGATATATTGCAAGAGACTCCATTTATATATATGAAACGCAAATTTTCAATCAAAGTGTAATTCAAGTTCTGATCTTAGGTTGTGAAACTTTGAAACTCAAAAAGACATTGAAAATAATGTTTAGGAGTACATATAGGGTAACTAGGAGATCAGTGATGGGATTAACACTGAGAGAAAAGAAGTGGACGAG
The DNA here is from genome assembly GCF_046742065.1 of Oratosquilla oratoria. Lineage (NCBI taxonomy): Eukaryota > Metazoa > Arthropoda > Malacostraca > Stomatopoda > Squillidae > Oratosquilla > Oratosquilla oratoria. The sequence continues at coordinate 48,155,979 of NC_134792.1, read as the reverse complement.
CTGGATAAGAGAGTAGACTGGAGTGGAAGATATTGTGGAGGCGGTAAAGGAACTGGGTGGACTAAGCAAGCAGAAACGTGGAAAACAGATGGAGAAAGTGCGTTGCTGACAGTACCCCAAAATGAGAGAAGTTTGCAGGAGTAACTGGGCACAATTCGGAATAGTCGTGCGTTTCTTGAAAGACCCAGGAAGAAGTCTTTGTTCTTTTTTGTTTTTGTTTTTAACGGTTTAAGATGTTCTCGATACCTTGAAGTTCAGCAAGGTTTTATCATGCCAACTTTGTGGCTCCACGCTAGTGCCGCAAGAAGCCTATCACCCCCGCTATCTGGTGTCTAGTGTGAACTCGAACTTGGTTGGAGGTCAAGGAGTACCTGTTCATCTTTATCATGGCATTCGCCGCACACTCTTGACTGTAATTGATATGCATTGCGGCCATTAGGTGTCAGATAAGCACGAACAATAACCGCCCTACAGTCGCGTGTGAGAGCGTTTGTGCATTATGTTAACTAATGGCATTTGATCTGACTCGAAAGCGTCGTCACGTGAAGAGGGACGGTATTATGCCACGTCAGGGCGACAAACTCCAAAGCCCTGGGCGATTGTAATTTCCGTTCGTCTTCTTGAAGTGACAGCCCTTCTCACACACGGGGACGCTTATCGCCAAATCGAAGCTCCTTTCTGTCATTTAATTCTTTCCGTCGCTCTTGTGGGGCCAGTGGTTGCAAGTAGGGATGAACGTGTCCCAGTTGTCATTAGGGGTGGGTCACGCATGCGCGTGTCTGAGTGCTGTGTAGCAGTGCAGTCGTAACTTACTAAGTATCGGCCTGCGGGAAAGACAGTGTTGGTCTGGCTGCGCTCGGGTGGTCACGCTCGCTCGGGGGCACATACTCACACACGCAAGTAAACACGCACGGCAAGTCGCACGATGGCATCAGTTCCTGGATTATTGTGGACAGTTTACGGTATGTGTACGACAGTAGACAAATCTAACTAGAGGGGGGAAGCACGTTTATTCTTTTTCTCTTTCTCGTTTTATTTTTTTAAGTTGACACGAATTGCACTGAGGTTCGTGTGCAATATGTAAAGCGGAGAGGTAATGTACGAGGGAGGAAGGGAGTAGCAAGACAATGCTGAAACACGGCGACTCCATACCCGGGTTGTTCTGCATTGTACCCTCGGGTCTATGAGACCCTATGGGCAAATAGTTCTCTACTTGGGGTCCGTCGACCTCTTAGGGACCCAGAGAGTTTCAAAAGTGGGACTGCGGGCTGAAAACGAGTGGTAGTGAGTGAATGCACTACAATTCTATTTAGTGTCGAGGTGCTTTTCGGGAATTTAAGGAACAGTACTGGATAAGTATGGGATGCATGTGATTTAGACGACCTGCTGGCTGCTACCTAGTGATGACTTCATCAGAAGTCAGGAAAGCTCATGACGTAGGTTGACCTAAAAGTGTTTTGAATCGTATGTAACGGATAAGATGATAGGTAGGATTTTTTTTTTTTGGGGGGGGAAGGTTAGGGGTTAATGAGTTTACAGTCCAGATTTCGCATTTTCGAAAAGTATTACATTGCCAGGTGTTGTGATTTCTGTTCACATGTCCTTTATCTTTACCAAATACTCTTTTCATAGATCAAAAACGTTAGTTCTTCAACAATGACTTCTGGAAATAACATAGTGTAAGCAGTACACTTAAACAGAGAATCATTCTAATCGTATGACTGGGAAAGACATTAAAAATTGTAAACTAAAACAAGAAAAATTAAAGAAAGTTACGAGAAAAAGAAAAACATATATAAAGGTAATAGACACGTGGAGAATACCCTGAAGATTCCTCAGACATCAAAGGTTATCATCATATTCCTACGATCTATTCTTAGTCGAAGATCTTGCATTTCGTTAACCTCTTTCCATATTGAGTATCGTTTATATCTCTATTCTAGCTTCCACTGGGATATTCTAACCAGTTCTAAGTGATCGCCTCTCTAGTAGAGAGTTAATGTTAGTTTCAAAGTGATCTTCGACTGGTGATGGGTTCACAAACAGAAGAAAATAATTCTAGATCTAGTGTTTAAAAGAATGTGAAAATTTATCAGCGCGTGTTAAAATGGCGATGTTAATATTTGCAATGCAACTGACATCAAAGGAGTGCGCTACATTCACAAACAGAAGAAAGTAATTCTAGATCCAGTGTGTAAAAGAATGTGAAAATTTATCAGCACGTGTTAACATAGCGATGTCAATGGTTGCAATGCAACTGGCATCAAGGGAGGGAGCTACATTCTGTTATTTGGGTCGTAACGTTTCCCGGGAAACGAAGAATACTTCCACAAGTTCGCGAAAAAAACAAACCGTGAATTTTTCTCTTTTGTGATTTCACTTGCTGATGTTATCCTTTCCTTCAGAACAATAAAGTTCTTTTGAACACCAGCCATTGTTCCCTTTCTCAGTGGAGTCGCTCAGTGTTGTTAAGCGAATTACGTCAAGTATAATCACAAAATTGGCGACCTCAGGAACTTTAATGGCTGATAAATCAAGAGTAAAATGTCAAGCGGTCGGCAGACGACGACAAGCCGTACAAGGCACAAGTTACGAAAAAGAGTTTTCTGATTCCTTGCGTTTCAAATAATCTTGATACAAAATCCGTAACTGAATCTTCGAGCAAACAATCTGCATGACGTATCACAAACATAAAAAAGTTGTTTTGGGGTGAAGAAAGTAAAAAAAGTATTCAGAGTCTGTGTGATATTCAGGGACCTTTGGTGTCTACTGCTATGCCAAAGAATTCGTCTTGGTGTTGCGTCGTTCCTACAAAGCCACCAAAGAAACCGCTTTCTTTCCAACATATAAAATATGTGTAACCATATTAATCCGTTTTCAGTAAGCCACAGATGAAATTCAGCTCCAGTTGAACCAAAGAAAAACATGAATTGGTAGTACTACCTTAAAAAAATGGGGACTACATATATATATATATATATATATATGTGTGTGTGTGTGTGTGTGTGTGTGTGTGTGTGTGTGTGTGTGTGTGTGTGTGTGTGTGTGTCATTGTGACAAACGGAAATTGTCTCCACCGCAAGGACTCAAACTTCCGCATTGGCAACTGCTTATTATGAGGAAAAGGCAATAGCTTTGAGCCAACCGGACCGTACAAAAGGAACGACCCGACTCACGACATATATATAAAGCTATCGCCTTTGCTTCATAATAAGCAGTCGCTAAGGCAAAGGTTCGAGTCATTGCGGCGGAGTCTATTTCCATATATATATGTATATATATATGTATGTATATATATATATTATATATATATATATAATATATATATGTGTGTGTGTGTGTGTGTGTATATATATACACATATATATGATATATATATTTACATATGTATACATATATATACATACATATATGATATATATATTTACATATGTATATGTATATATATACATATATATGTATATATATATATAATATACATATATGTATATATATTATACATATATATATATATATATATATATATATATTGCTTGAATCAATAATTCATTTGATTAGCATATGCATTATTGAAATTAACTGTGGATAATCAAAATGGGCTTCTTCAGCTGAATAAATGCGATTATCAGTAGCTACATTATATATATATATATATATATATATATATATATATATATATATATATATATATGTATAATATATATACATATATGTATATTATATATATATACATATATACATATATATACATACATTATATATATGTATGCATGTATACACTTCATTAAAAGTAATAATTGATTGTGCATCTATTATTTTCTAAAATGTATTTTCCATATGTCTTACTATGGATTTATGTTCCTTTGAAAGGAGGTTTATGATTTCACTATAGGTGGTCATGTTTCCTATATCACGATTTCGGGTTCAAGACACTTCTTCAGTAGCTCTTAGGAACATTTTATTTGGTCAGGACAAGAATTATTCCAGAGTTATTTTTTATTATTTTACTTTATACTTAATTCTTTTATACTTGCCCTTCATTTGGGGGGGTTACCGGTCACCTGGGAGAGGTTACCGGTATAATTGAAAATCTCCTCCCCATATATACTATTGATATATATATATATATATATATATATATATATATATATATATATATATATATATATATATATATATATATGATATGTATATACACATATATACATGTATGATATTTAATAGATATATATAATACACACACACACGTCTATACATACATATACCAAGGCTTTTCCCCCCTTCCAAGGGAGGTAGCCAAAAAGGGAAAGGCATAAAAACACTCCCACCCATTTCATCCCTAAATACACTCCACACCCCTCCCACCCTCCCTCTCATCTGAGCACCTCCTGGATGACGGGTCATCCCTGCACCCTGCCCACCGCCCTGGGTCAGAAGCAGTGTCGCAAGACACAGCACATCCACAGCAAGGCCGCTTCATTTAATCGGCGACCCCCCCTCTCCGTCCAATCTTGCATATAAGGAGAGGACGGGGAGAAATCCCTTCGGGCTGCGTCAAAATTTACTCACGCATACTACCCCCCCACCCCCCCGCCCATTCCTCCTCAAGCAATCACAACATCATCCATATACAACCATTCTCCACTCACCTCTGTCTTCCGTCCTCTCCCTTCCTTCCTCAACAGACATTCCCCTCTTCCCCAAAGCCCCCTTCACCCCATCCATCCACCTCATCCTAGGACGTCCCCTCATGTTCACTCCCTCCACATCTGCCTTCCATACCTCTTTTACTAGTCTTTCTTCACTCATTCTTTCCATGTGTCCAAACCATCCTAATATTCTTTCATCAACCCTATCTCCCAAATCCTTTTTCACCCCTGTTCACCTCCTCACCTCCTCATTTCTCACTCTATCCAGCCTAGTAACCCCCACCATACTTCTCAGACACCTCATCTCAAACACATTCAAACTCCTTCTCTCTTCTTCTCTTATGTTCCACGTTTCTGCCCCATATATATATATATATATATGTATATGTATATACACATAAATACATGTATGATATTTAAGATATATATATAATATACACACGCACGTCTATACATACATAATATTTAATATATATATAAATATATATATATATATATATATATATCTATTTATATATATATATGGAAGATCAGCTACATTACTAATTCTTCCACAAAGAAATAGACCTACGAAACCGGAGGGAAAATATTTATATGTTTAAATCGGATATCTTGAACCCGTAGATTTCTTCTTCTTCTTCTTCTTCTTCTTTTTCTTCTTCTTCTTCTTCTTCTTCTTCTTCTTCTTCTTCTTCTTCTTCTTCTTCTTCTTCTTCTTCTTCTTCTTCTTCTTCTTCTTCTTCTTCTTCTTCTTCTTCTTCTTTTCTTTTTTTCTTTTTTCTTTTTTATTTTCTTTCTTTATTTCTTTCTTCTTAAGTTTAGAAGTTTAGAAATGTTAAAACATCTTGGAAGAAAGTGAAGCGACTAAATGGACTGATTATTTTTTAAGTGAAGGCGGTAAGGGAAGGAAGGATAGAATATTTTTATATTTTAGAGCAATGTTAAATGTAGAGGAAGTTCAAGAGGGAATAATTATAGCAATGGGAGGAACTAGAAAAATTATTGCGATTGAAGTTAGAAGAATAATTTCTTCAATTTTCTTTTATTGGAAGGGTTTTAATTTATAAAGCAATTGAAATAATTGCCGTTAGTCATAGCCTTGATGACAGAAATAAACAATTGATTACTTTTTTTTCTGGGCGAAAGGAACAAGAGTCTTTGCGTGAAGTCGCCAAAATTTGGTCACGATTTGATAGACAATGATGAGATTATTTTGTGCACTGCAAACTGTCACGACACATTTGATACATCTGTATGTTTTTTCATGTTGTGTTTTTAATAACTGCTATTTCTTTCTTTATCTTTTATTACCGGTAAGATTTGAGTATGGTCTATATCTATATAGCTTAAAGAATAACATAGTTTTTTATTATTTTCAAATAAATGTTAAACAGTTCCATTTTACTAAAGATATCTTACATTTTGTGTTGTATTATCGTACACAGATGAGAAAGATGTATTTTCATGACACGAATAGTAACTCTGAATCAAAGGTAGAGCTCTTTATTAATATTCATATAACGTGAGCCTGTGTACATTAATCCATAAACGCTACTCATTATTCATTTTTCAAGTAGGTATCGCTTTTTCCTTTCTTCATACAGTCACTGCCTTACACGAATTTTTGTAT